>NC_135787.1:185932500-186302500 GCF_051106095.1 Pogona vitticeps
CGGGGTCAGTCTCAGTCTGTTTTCCCTCATCCACCCCTGCACTGCTTCCAGGCAGCGCTCAAGGGATGTTCAAATTTTGAATTAGTATAATTCCAAAATAAAAGGTAGTGTGGTGTAATGGATATAGTGTTGGACTAGGGCTCAGGCGTGTTGGGTTCAAGTCTCCAGCCATAGAAACTCATGTGTGTGTGTGGAAATCCTCTGCTAGTTGTCCTCATATAATCACAAAAACCATCTCTTGGGAAAGACTTGGCAGGACATAATTTACATAGAAGTACTGTGCATCTCACTGTTGTAGGGAAGACGGTCCAGTGAATTGTGCAAACTGTTGAATTAAAACTTTAGGGCTGTTGCTATATTTTGAAACCAACCAGCTAGCACTTCAGGCAGAGACTACCTTATAATAATAATAATAAAAAGATAGTATATTTTGTGGCTGTTTTTGCTAGGAATCTGGACCGTAATAGTCATTTTCTTTGGCTGTAATCCTGTTGCTTAGCAAAGTGAGTCACAACTAGAGTGGGCCAATACGTAGATTTGAGGGGAGTTTTTGTGAGTCAGCTCCTCCTTGCTAGCCATCAATTCAAGGGGTCTACTCTAGTTGCCACTTACTACATTACACAACACGGTTTTGGCCACTGTGTTTGGCAGACAAAGCATGGGATGCCTGTAAAGGCTTCTGCCTTTCTCTTTCCAGACATGCCATGTAGCTGTTCATTCACCATTATTTTGATGGAGATGATGCTTCTTCTGGAACTTCAAATCTGACATTTAGTTGAGCTGTTGTGGTTCAGACTAGACAATATTACCAGAGGTGGGAATGCCTTGGGTGATAAAAGTCAGCTGATTGTCATTGCAGGAGCTTTCCCCCCCCCTCCTGTAACTTGCAAAATAGCACAGTTTTGATTGGTAGCATAATGATTAGGAAGATGGTTAGGCAAATGACTAGGCAAACAGAGAGGGTGGTGGAAACATCCAATGTCCAAAGTCCTCTTGAATCTCTGTGGGAAGATCATTCCATGCAATGGAAAGTACAACAAAGCATGTCTTCATCAGTATCTCAACCAAACATGCCTCACTGTTCATTTTAGTGTGCTGTGCAAATGAAGCTTTCTTATTCTACAACATATGTTGATTATCTTATATAGTGCTACAATATTTGTGCCAGGGGTTTGTAAATGGCCACTCTTGATAGCTTAGTTGTTATAGTCACTGCCACTGATTTCTAACTTTTAATTTCTCTTTGACCTCACTGCTCCAAGTCCAAACCATGCCCAGCTCACACACCCACATACGCACCCATAAATCCATGTGCATCTGAAACTGGATAACACTCCAAACATCTGGTGGGCTATAGCCTAAGACAGCTTAAGCTTTTAAGGTGCCATGAGACACTTATGTTTGCTGAAACAGACATAAACAGCTACACCTTTCAAAACGGATGCTCTTTAGCACTTTAGCTATGAAAGGGAAGTTGCTCCATACCTATCTGTTAACCTGCTTTTGGCTTGATAAGTCATAGTGCACCCGACCCACACTAGATTTGATGATGTCCATCTAAATAAGTCCCTGAACCAGTCCGCATGATCATGGGGACAATATGATCGTTGGTACTGAGAGTTGCTCCATGCAAAGCAAGAACTAGCTGTATTTAACTGTTCATTGCAATGAAATTGATGTTTTGATCATGAGAAGCAGCGCTACACATAGATGGCTTCAGCTAAATGTTTATTAAACTATTCAAGAACGTCTGACTTTAAAAAAAACTGAGAAGGTTTTCCTAAACAAGTACAGCCGTTTGGTATTGTGTGGGTGAGGGTGTGCCAGCTATGCTGTTTCAGAGATTCTTGGAGCTGTAATAAAAAAATATAGTGTTTCCAAATTATGCCGTAGAGTAAGTGTAGCATACAGGACAAACTGCGGTGCCTGTTCTGACTTTCACATTTTCTGCCCAACAGGTCCAGGGTCAGCTACCGCCGTTAATGATTCCAGTATTCCCTCCAGACCAGCGGACTCTAGCAGCAGCAGCGCAACAAGGATTCCTGCTTCCTCCTGGATTTAGCTACAAGGCAGGCTGCAGTAAGTCTTGTCGGTCCCCAACCTGACACCCATCCACACCCACACCTGCTCTACTGAAGGCATGAGTAGGGGCAAATGAGAGCTATCCTCATTTTTTATCATGATCAAAAATGTGGTCTCTGAGCCAGAAAACCTTTGGTTCAGATCTTGCCTCAATTACGCGCTCCTTTTCTACTGAGATAAATGCAGATTTCAGTTGAATATCAGGAAAAAAACTTCTTAACTGTTTGAGCAGTACAATGATTATACCAGGAGATGGTGAACACTCCAACACTGGAGGCATTCAAGAGGAAATTGGACAACCGTCTATAAGATCTGCTTTGATCTGGACTCCTGTCTTGAGCAGGGGATAGGACTCGATAGCCTTCCAACTCTACGATTCTATGACATGGTGGTATATGGTGCCCTTACCAAGACAGCCGAATCGTGGAATAATATACGGCTGTTGTGTGAAAATGTTCTTCACCCTGACTACACCACATGTAGGAATAGCTTGTGAATGCCATTTGTTGTATTTCTTATACATTATTTTCCCCCTGTACTAACATTTCTGAGCATAGAGCCCAAACAGACAGATCGGTTACCTACAAAAAATCTTGCCGGTCATAATGCCTCTAAAACAGCTGTTGTTTGAAATGCTTCTTTCTCCTTCCCGCCCCTGATGGGGGGAACCTTAACACTCTTGTAGGGGAAATAAGATTTCCTTCTAAAACAGCCTGTTCCCTATTTAATGAAGAGGTTTAATTTGCCCTTTTTTCAAGCAACTTCCAAAATAACATGCAAGTCCCATTAATCTCAACGGGAGTTCTGTGCATAGATCAAGGGTAGCATATGCCTCTCAATTTATGGGCTAACACAAAGCATGAGTGTCTTTATAACAGTCTAAGGTTGAAAAACTGCAGATTAATCCTTGAAGGCTTTGCTTTCAAAGGCATGTGTGTGTGTGTGGCAGTATGTGTATGTGTGTGTTTGGACAATTTTATTTAAGCCTTATATAGATTCTTATGTACTCTTGTCATCCAGACATGGGTTATTTAAGAAAAAATTGAGAGAGGGAGGGAGAGAGGAAGGGAAAGATCACAACTGCCTTCATTTCAGCAAACAGATTTATCTACATCATGAATTTCATAAAACGGGTTTCATTCATTTCCGCTTATCTAACTCTTCGGACATCAGCTTCCTATCTAGCTATCTGAGGCCCTCTTGTTCTAGGCGCTTCTGTCTTTAGTCCTTCTGTTTGACTTTATTATGTCCGCATCAGTGTATCATTGACTAACTCATGAATCCATCAATTGTTTTTTGTTAGCGCAGTATTCACCAAAGGAGCAGGCGAATTCATTTCCAAGGCAAAAGGGCTAAGCCGGTGTTAAGTCTATTCCAAAGTGTTAATCTTCAAGGTTGGCTTTTCTTCACTCAGAAACCTCTGGACTTCATAAATATAATAGATCTAATAGGGGTTTATGTACTTATATGTGCACTTACACACACATACACACATACATACATGTAAAATGCATACAAGGGTGTGCGTTTGTGTGGGTGTATATAGTATATATTCTGAAATGAAAGAAAAATGACAGAGTTCATCTTCACCGCTAATATTTGAACTCAAGAACTTTGATTTCTTAGTTGTAGATAAAGGGAGAACTATTGTCAGTTATGTAGGTATCTAAAGAAAGCGACAGCCATAACATGTGCTTGGGAATGGGCTGGGGGCTGGGAGACATACTGAACCAAAATCTTCTTTTACTAAGCTAGACCTTACTATTAGCTGCACCGCTAATAGGTGAACTCAAGAACTTTGAGTATGGTTATCAAGAGTTTTCAATGTGTTTTTTCTCTCTCAAAATGGGAGACGTGGTGATTCATGGAGATGAACATGTAACTTAAAGCCATGCTGAATATCACTGTGGCTTTGTTTGTAGGCCTGGAAAAGGTCAAGAATGCATCCCATTAAACATATCTGGCAGATTCAATTAATCCCTTGTTTAACATAGTGTGATGCTCCATGTGTGTGTGTTTGCTTTTCAACTGCTGGTATATTAACAGCATGGCAGCTTTGTGACACTACATCCGTTCGGTTGACATGGCATCACCATTTTTCTTTTTGCCAACATGGAAATGATATAGAAAAGTGAGCCAGGGTTTGCTTATGGCCAAAATGGTACCTTTGGTTATGGAGATATTCCAAAAATGCCAGCTTCGTTCTCCAATAAAGCGACTTTGGTGAAATTCTGTTTGCCCTTCCACAATCAAAGACGCAACAACCCTGTGTTCTGCTGCACAAATGGAATTCCAGTCATATCAGATCTAAGCTTTTGTGATATCTTTGGAGACGTTTCTCTGGAAAAGAGGCTTAATTTCATACAGGAGACTCACACTAGCACAGTTTCTTTGAGTAATCTTGCTGCCGGTCTGACCATCTATGGCTCCACTTTTACCAGCTTAGCCTGCTTTTCCCAAGATATGGGACGCATTAAGTTGGGCTCCATTTAAGTCCATTTCCACCACCAGTTGGTCCAGAGATGCTCTTCCCCGTGGCTATCGTGCCTTTGTGACATCACAAAGAGACACCTCAATTTTTAGCCCTGCAGCTTCAAAGAATCAGGTGCTGCATTCATGGCTGTCGTCAAAGCTGAACTCCCTGCCCAGTTCATCCTGAGATTTAGCTTACATTGCAGTGAGGGTAATGAAGGGCGTTAGTCTGTTGTGGCAAAAAACAAACAAAAAAACCTCCTACTTTTGGGGAGGGGCTTATTGGATCCTTCTAAGAAACTACTTTTGCGGAGGGTGTGCTATCAAATCAAATGTGGCTTATGCAACCCTTTTACAGGTATTCCAGGTAGACATTCCTCAGAAGTAGTTTGCCATTCCCTCTTTCCTGGGGGCACCCTGGGGACTGTGCAGCTTGCCTAAGACAACACAGGCTGTCTCTTTTTCCTCGAGGCATGGGGGGGGGGAATTGAACTCCCAACCTCTGGCTCCACAGCCAGATGCCCACCTTACGGAGCTACCTAGCCAGCCTTTGAGAAAGAAAGCTTGAGATGATCAAGCCAGGGTGAACTTATTCCCAATCCTCTCTCCGTCAGTGAACATGATCGGGATAGTATTGACAGAGGGGTCTGGCGTGATGTTTATCAGGATGAAATGATTGCATGGCTTTTTTCTTTGACTTCAGATTGCCATTCTCCCTGCTTAGCCTGCTTTTACTGAGATTCATCTACATCGTTTAAGGTTCATTTGCCCCTGGACTGTTTTTTTTTTCTAAACCTGTTCAAATATTCCTCTGCTTCTGGGAAAACTATAGAATGTTCCCAGTGCCTCTGTGCTTAATGGGCTGAACATGTTATCACTAGAATTTCTCATAAGACCACCTTCTGGCTTCATCTATTAGGTGTGGGTGCAGTTTACAGAAGGGACCTCTTGGACTTCAGTTAGCAAAATTTCCCAGACATCATGGCTGTTGGGAATTATAGTCCAACAAAATGTTACATTTCCATGTTCTGGGGTGGAGTGAAGTGGGCAAGTTGGGTCCTTCCAGATAAACTGCAGATCCCATGGCTGCCCATCAGAAGCTGTGCAAAGTGTGATGGTATCCTTTGGAAGGCCACAAATTCCCGCCCCTGCATATGGTAGAACTTTACTTAATTTCTTCTTGAAGAATTATATTCACCAGTTTTCCCTGCACTACCTGAGCTTGGTCATAGGAATCTTGATTTGACCAAACTTGAAAGACCAAGCTGATTTTGCCACTTTTAGTTCTCCATTCAGATGTTCTTAAGTCAGACTACGTTTTTGAGCAGTAAAGTCAAAAGGGGACAGGAAAAAGAAGAAACAGCTGTTGGTGGCAGGCAAAACTTCCGCAAGAAAATGTCTTCATAGCTGGGCTTGAAACTCGTGTAGCAATGGCTTAGTGTAGAATTCTGTTTCAGGCTCCTTCTGAATTTTGGCCACGGATCTGCAAACAATCCCACTCTATGGGATTCTGCTAAACAGTGTACAGATGGCAAATTCAAGGATACATCCTAGATAAATTATAGATGCCCTGGCAGAATATTGTTGAATAGAAATCTTCTACAAATGGTGTTGTTTTTCTCGAACACCAATTTTGACTTTGTTCAAGGAGTATGTGTCCATTTATCTTCTTTTGCAAATAAAAAACCTGCTAGCAATAATTTTAAGCAGAAGGGTAAACTCTTTTAAAAAATATCCAGTGTGGTGGAGTGGATAAAGTGATGGATTGGGATGAAGGAGGTAAAGGTAAAGGTTCCCCTTGACATTTAGTCCAGTCGTGTCCGACTGTAGGGCGCGGTGCTTATCCCCATTTCCAAGCCGTAGAGCCAGCGTTTGCCCGAAGACAGTTTCCATGGTCACGTGGCCAGCGCAAGTAGACACGGAATGCCATTACCTTGCCACCATGCTGGTACCTATTTATCTACTTGCATTTTTACATGCTTTCGAACTGCTAGGTTGGCGGGAGCTGGGACAAGCGATGGGAGCTCACTCCATCATGTGGATTCGATCTTACAACTACTGGTCTTCTGACAAAGGCTTCTGCAGTTTAACCCATAGTGCCACCACGGAGAGCTGAGTTCAAATGCCCCATGGAAACTCATGGAGGAGGTGGAACTGGCAAAACCACTCCATATCTCATTCACCTTAAAAGCCCTATTAGGATCACTGTGAGTCAGTTCTGACTTTCCAGCACATAATAACAACCATAAAACTCTTTTACGACCAGTTGATTTCAGTGGGGTATCTAAACATTTTGTAGCATGTGTGCATTATGAGCATGGACTTTATCAATAGGGTACTTTCATCTTGTATTAACAATATTTATTTATTTATTTATTTATTTTATTTCTATCCCGCCTATCTGGTCATACTAGACCACTCTAGGTGGCTTACAATTGGAGCAACAATAAAATTATTAAAAACATTACAAATAGACAAAATGGAAATCAAAGAATATAAAAGAAAAATCGTCAGGGATTATCTGTTGGGAAAGCCTGCCTATATGTAATTCTGAGGTGAGGAAAAGTGAACATATAAAAGGTACACTCTGTATTTCTACTGTATCAGTACAATGCAGATAGAACTTTTAAAAAAAAACCTTACAGTCTGTGTAGCCTTCATAATTAACTCGTAAATCTCTCAGAGAGTGCTTTAAGCCAGTGGTCCCCAACCTTGGGCCTCCAGATGTTCTTGGACTTCAACTCCCAGAAATCCTGGCCAGCAGAGGTGGTGGTGAAGGCTTCTGGGAGTTGTAGTCCAAGAACATCTGGAGGCCCAAGGATGAGGACCACTGCTTTAAGCGCTAAGGCGTAGTATATAAGCAGCATGGTTTTGCAGTTTCAGAAAGCCCAAATAACAGTTATAGACAAAATATTTATTTATTTACCCTGTTTCTCTGAAAATAAGACCTAACCTGAAAATAAGCCCTAGTATGATTTTTCAGGATGCTCGTAATATAAGCTCTACCCCAAAATAAGCCATAGTTAGATGAAAGCCCGCCTTCCACCCTTGTGCAGCAACCAGAAGAAGATGACACGACTGTATTTGCGTAAATGTAGCTTGTTGCACATGAAAAAAATAAAACATCCCCTGGAAATAAGCCCTAATATGTTTTTTGAAGCAAAAATTAATATAAGACCCTGTCTTATTTGGGGGAAACATGGTATTTCATTGATTTATATACTGCCCTATTAGTATGATGCACCATTCCATATTCTATATAAAATATCGACTTACTTTTTACACCTGGCACAACAGATACAAGGACAGACAAGTCAAGGCAAATGAACGTATATATGCTGAATTTCCCATTCATTGGTTTTCTGAACAGTCTTCCCCACTTCCAATTAAAAAATATATGAAACCCATAGTTAATTGGTTCCATGTAGAGGACAATAAAATTAATGTTTAGGATTTAAATGCCATAAACTTCCCCAGGCAGTTTTGCTGATGTGTCTCTTGTTCTTTAGTTCATCACATGTTTCATTGTTTAATAAGATATCATGTGGGTTGTATTATAATGTCTCTTGTACGCAAGGACCAAAGGCATTGCTTCAAAAAGACTCCTGGCTAATTTCTGATTTAAATGCTGTCAGATGATTTCCAGGTCGTTAACAATTGACAAGCCCTGTGGGGAAGGAGAAGAGAAAGGGCCCGATCCAGTTGCTAGTCTCAACAAGAGTGGATATACTCATTGAGTGACTGAATCTACTGTAGTTGGGGCCAGCAATTCGGTTAAGGCCAAAAAAAGGTTGATGCCAATGCATATTATTATCAGATGTTATCAAAGCTGATAAAGTGATGGTCAGTCTGAGCAGAGGAAGGAGTAGTCTTGATCTAATAGTAGGGGCAAAAGGTTTTGTAATGCCAGCAGAGCTATGCAGATCATTTTGATACCCAAGATGGTACCCCTTTCCTTATTCTGCATTAAAAAGCTCACTGGGCCACTAGCTGACTACTAGCAACAGAATTGCATGCTCCAGAACACCTGAATATTGTTGTTAACTCAACAAAGACCCATTGCTTGAGATTTCCAAGAAAACTCTTTGGACAAGGGGGTAGGCCCCTTGGTGTTGCCACAAGAGGTGAACCTTATATAATAAATGGAAAATTGGGTCTGCTTGTCTGTGTCAAGACCCTGTGGACTTCCTGCATTACTTCTTAAGCAGAATGCAACTCACCGGCAAACACCATCACAGCAGCTGGGGGGGGGGAGAGAAGGATGGGAGGCCAGGCTTTAAAACAACCCTGTACCATCACATCAAACTTTCTTCTCCTCCAGCACCACTGTCCTGATGTTTATGGCCCCAAACACAGTAATTCCTTTCCTCAAACTTCAGCTGATGCCCTATCTGGCTATAGGCTATTTTGAGGGAAATATGTCTAGCTGGGCGGCACACCCAATTTGAACAAAAGATTCAGATGAAAAAAAATGAAGGTCATTCTGCATATGCTGCCTGAGGCGGTTTCCTCAATGTACCTAAAAGCAGGGAAAGCCATAAATATCAGGTGCTGGCATAACATAGTCATGGTGAATGATGGTTGGATAGAGCAAGAATTGAGCTGTTGTAACACCTGAGAAGAATGGGATTCATGCAAGGCCAGAGGAACACGGTGGAACATACAAAGGTGGATTCTGCAATGCTTTCACTGTACCATGTGATGTCATTTACAGAGCAACTTCTGTAAGCTTTCGCAAGCTGTACATCAGTATTGTTATTGTCATTGGTATTTATAGCCTGCTTTTCAGCCAAGGTTAGCTCCCAAAGGAGCTTACGATTAAAACCCCACAGAAAGTACAATTTAGTACAGGATATGTACAGTGTTTATGACAGTCTCCTCGGGTCATTGGCAGCTGATAACACATCCAGGTCCACAGGCTCTTCATTCCCTGAGCAACAAGTTTTGCTTAGCCTTTTAAAACACATGCCCGATTAGGAAAGGTTCTCATCAGCCCCTCTTTTGTTGTTGTTGTTTAGTCGTTAAGTCGTGTACAGCTCTTTTTTTTTTTTTGAGTATTTATTTAAGGACAGGGTAGGTTATACAAAAAGTAAGGGGGGATAGGGAAAAGGGAAAAAGGGTTAGGGGGATAGGAGAACACAGAGTATACAATCATCCAATCAATTCATATTAGAATAACAAATCAACTTTTTGCTTTTTCACAGTTTGATTACCCTCCTGCTTTCATCTTATAATTTAATTTTAGTTTAATTCTATGTTACTCCAACACTATCTGATAACTGTACAATACATCCCATCGTTCAGTTTCCTTTTGAGTTGAACAGTCTTTCAGCCCATCTGACAGGATATCCATTTTTGTCACTTCCCATATTTTCACAATAAGTTTCTCTTGTTTCAGTATCTCTGCTTTCTTAAGGTTTTTAACATAATACTTTTAAATTCTGGGAGCTGCATAGGTCACTGGATAACTCTTTATCCCATCTATGTTACCTGGTGTCATGCCCAATAAAGATGGTTCTGAAGTTTGTGCAGCTTCATTTAACTGTTGTTTGGCATCTAATGTCCCCTCTTTCATCACTTTCATCAGATCTTCTATTTTGCTAAGACCTTCATTCACTTGCTGAAACCCTGTTATTATTGTCTTTTGCATAGTAATCTGCCATTCCGTTTCTATTTCTTGTACAACTATTCCAAAACTTTGAGATTGAACAGACCAAGTCTCCACTTGTTGTCTTAAATTTTTGGAGGCCATCTCAGGCTTTCCAATGAGTGGGGTTTGTATAGATGGTACTATGTCCTTAACCACAATGATCGCCCCTTGGATATCCTTCAATAGTTTCTACAATTTTATCAACAATCCAAACCCATAATCATAAACCTCCCCTTAAATCTCCCTCCAATTTTTATCCAAATATTATAATATAAAAATCAACTTTTAACCCAGCAAATTCAAATAGAACTGTGGCATAATTATTTCTTCTTCTCCCGTGTCTAGCAAGCTGCTATTATCAGACTCACACGCAGTCTGACAAACCAAACAATCACAGAGTCTCAGACTGTCCAGTAGTTGTCCTTGAAGCCCGTCTTATGATCTTTCCATTAACCCATTGATACTCCTCAGTCCAGTCAACCATGTCTGCTCCTTCTTTCTTCTCCAGAAAACCACCAGATTCTATTATCAAAAGTTCACAGAGTCCAGGAAAAGGAAAGGAAAAATATGTCCAAGCCAAACTGCATTCACAAAACTCAAGTCTCTTGAATCCTGTCCGGTGGTATTACCATCTGGGATTTTTTTTCCAGAAACAAAAGATTTATTTTTCCATCTGACTCTCTCAGCTTTGAAACCAGTCTGCTGTATTAAGAGTTAGTTAGTTAGTTTCACTTTTGAAGCAGACTGATAAGATAGGCTCGCCACTGCTTTTCTTCTTTCAGCCAAATATTTTCATTCTTATTTTCAGCTTAATGGGGCTGTTTCATAAATCAAACGCTTCAGCTTACTTAGTTGTTATATATTTTAACATTATATTGGTTGTTCTCTTCTCCTCCGGGTTACTCACGGCTCCGTGCCAATATGGCTCCTGCCTCCGATCCATGCTGGATGATTTCTTCAGAGGGAAGAAATCCGGGTTTGCATCCCATTCTTCTCCTTCTGCTGCTCACCAACTGCTTCAGAGAGAATTCTCCTAGACTCTCCTTCAATCCCCATTTCAAAAAGGGGATCCCAAACCAGAGGGTTCCAGTTTTTCCAGAGAGCTCTTCTCTGGAACTACTGGCAGCACCACAACAAAGCCCCGCCTCGTGTCCAACTCTTCATGATCCCATGGACCAGAGCACGCCAAGCCCTCTGTCTTCCACTGCCTCCCGGAGTTGGGTCAAATTCATGTTGGTTGCTCCGATGACACTGTCCAGCCATCTCGTCCTCTGTCGTCCCCTTCTCCTCTTGCCTTCTCACTTTCCCAACATCAGGGTCTTTTCCAGGGAGTTTTCCCTTCTCATGAGATGGCCAAAGTATTGAAGCCTCGGCTTCAGGATCTGTCCTTCCAGTGAGCACTCAGGGTTGATTTCCTTCAAAACGGATAGGTTTGTTCTCCTTGCAGTCCAGGGGACTCTCAAGAGTCTTCTCCAGCACCACAATTCAAAATCAATTCTTTGGCGGTCAGCCTTCTTTATGGTCCATGTTCAAACCTTTGTTTGAAGTTTCAAAGGTCAGAACTAAAACCCAAATCAAAACTAGTGTAAGTTTAGAAAACATTTGGGGGGAAAGGTGAGGTTTTGGTGACAGGTTTGTTAGTGGTGGGACTTTAATGGGGAAAGTCTAGTACAACCATCTACAAACAAGATATACATAAGTACTACTTACACTGCAGAGGAGTGGGGTCTGTTCTTGATCTTCCCAGAGTGCCAGGAATCAAGCTACAGGAAGCTAAATTTAGGCTGAATATCAGGAAAAAACTTCTTAACTGTTAGAGCAGTACGACAATGGAACCAATTACCTCAGGAGGTGGTGAGCATTCCAACCCTGGAGGCATTCAAGAGAAAATTGGACAACAATTTGTCAGGATTAGTTTGATTTGGATTCCTGCATTGAGCAGGGGATTCTCCTCAATGGCCTTATGGGTCTCTTTGAAGTGATTTATTCTGTGAGTCTATGACTCTAACTGAAAGATAATGAAGATAAAATAAAAATAATATGTTTTTTAACATGATCCAATAAGGCGCATAAAAGGACAATTTTTCAGCAGTATGTATAATTTTTTCTTCCTTAAAAAAAAATTGAATATTATTTTGTTGCCAAAACTACACACATTACCCCATAATCATTATATGCCCATTGACGCAGCACCATTGTTCCGTATGCAGAGGTAGAATCGGGATGGAATCAGGCTTATTATCAAAAAGAGAAGGAGACACCTCATGGAAAAAATAACAAAGGGGGCACAGCCGTGTGTAAAATGTACACATGCTAAAGTATACACATAGGTGCAATGTATTATTCATTTATTTAAAATATTTTTACCCCACCTTTCTCTTTAAAAGGACCCAAGGTGGCTTACGTCATGGAAAAGATAATATTTAAAAGCTAAAAAACAGTATGTATACAACTATTTATAAAGAATTGAACAAGCATTATATTAAAAATGATAAATAAAACCAATACTAAAAACACATTTAAAAACAACAGAGCACCACAGTCCTATTTGGAAAAACTCCTCTCGTACAGCTAGTCATTAAAGGAAAGGTTGCCTGAAGAGAAAGGTCTTCACCTGCTTCTGGAAGGACAGTAAAAATGGGGCCAGCCTGGCCTTCTGTGGGAGGGAGTTCCAGAGTCTGCAGCAACAGAAAAGGCCCTCTCCTGTATCCTCACCAAGTGCATCTTGAGGCCCAGGTAGGCTGACAGAGAGAAGTAAAGTCTTTTAGATATTTTGACTAGAGATGGGCACGAACCATATACAATACTAAAAGGATCAATGACTACAAAACGGAAAGACGTAAGTAACTCCAGAGACACATTCAACACAGAAAAGTTACAACAATCCATTTTTTAAAAAACAGTTGAACCCATATTAGGATTTTAAAAGCAAGTTTAAAAACAATTTAGAAACATTTAAAAATCAGTAAATTCAAAACCAGCCGTCCAGAGACAACTCACTGCTTAAAAGCCTGCCTAAAGAGGAAGGTCTTTGCCTGCCGATGGAAGGACAAGAGGAAAGGGGCCAAGCTGGCTTTTCAGGGCAGCGCATTCCGAAGCCTGGGAGCAACTGCTGAGAAGGTCCATTTGTTGGACTATAATTGCTACAATACTTCAGCCAGTATAGCTGGAGAATTCTGGGAAATAAGTTTCCCAAACTCTGCTACCAAACATTGTGTGTTACTGCATTTGTGCCTCTCTCTTTTAAAAAAAGATTTCCCTTCTATTAGCTAAAAAAAGAGAGGAAGAATCAGGAAAGGAAATGTATTGTGCTCATTTTGTCAAATATACCATGGCTTTGCTTTTGTAATGAATGTGTCTTATTGTTCTCAGAGACTACACTGGACCAGTGATTTCTGTTAGCACATCATTTTGCCATGAACAAATGCTTCAGTGATCTTTATTAATGGAGTGGAAAGCTTTTTAAACACTTTGTCATTGAGCAAGGCCAGGAATATGTAAGGCACAGCACATAAGGTGTTAAGGACAAGTCAAGATTTAACAATTCATTCCATTGTTTTCTCCACAAACATGGAAGATGATCATCATTTTGAACTGAATGGGAAGAGGAAGGCATGATTTAGTAAGATCCAAGACTTTTTCTTCTATATATTCCAATTAAAATTGATGGAGGGAGAAAAGAATTCAACAAAGGGCGAAATCCAGTAGTCCGTACTAAAGGAGACACACTGAATCAAAGCATTGACTTGTTTAGTAGATCTACTCTACTTGGAACTAACAACAGGATCTAGCCAGTGCATTTTGAGAGCATGTATTTGAGTTGGGTTTTTAAAAAATATCTCACAGTAATTGTAAGAAATCTTGTAACATAGATGATCCATCACTTCTTTTAAAAGTAAAGTGATTTGTGTCTTTGATATTTGGGGCACAGGCCAAGGCAGTGCATAGGCTGGGAAAGGGTGTCCACCCTACAGTCACAAATTGCTTGAGGGTGCAGGTCCCTTTCTTATAATCTTATACTGCACTTCTAATCTACAGGGATGGTTAAACTACCCTTATACCAGATCATAAGAGTCTCATCATTTGTGAGGATTTTTAGATAGGTTTCGAGGGAACTGGACAGATTCCTTTTGAAGAAACATGGTGCAGTCATGCCAAATTCCCCTTTTCTAGTTAAGCAGTGGTTGCAGAATTACTGTATTTTTTGCACCATAAGACTCACTTTTTTCCCACAAAACAGGGGTGTGGAAAGTCTGTGCGTCTTATGGAGCGAAGAAAACAGATTATATTTTCCTGTTTTCTTCTCCTAAAAAATTGGTGCATCTTATGGAAAGGTGCGTCTTATGGAGCGAAAAATACGGTAGATACACAACTGATTGCATAAAGGATAGTCTACTGTTTGGAGGGAAATTGCTGCATAGTTACTCTCTAGGGCTCATTTCTTCCAACAAGATTTTGTCCTTGGGTGTATTCTCCCCCCTTTCCTGAGAGAACAGTATTGTGAAATATATTTGTTTACTTAATCTGTTTTTTTAACTACTCTTCCACACATCAGTATTGAAGGTGATTTGCAATGTAACGTAGAAAGTTTAAATGCAGATGGAGAGAGAGAGAGAGATCACACCAACTAAAACAAGGCTGATAAAATATTAGATGTCCAAGTTAATCAAAAGAAGTGTGATATTTATAACTGAAAGTTTAAAGTGTCTTTTAACTGCTAATTTAATATAGGATCATTATAATGTTTTTAACTTCTGGAAACCACCCAGAATAGTGCACGACGCTAATGGGGAGGTATATAAATTCAAAAAATAAGTAAATAAATGGTAAGTTTAACAAAACAGTGTTGTTTTCACAAGCTACCAAAAGCCCCCATGCGAGGGACAAAGGGCTGGGGAAGTTTATTTTCGCTTTTCAAAGTTAGCCCTACCCAATGTATGTTCATACTAGAAATAGGTTTTTCTTTCTCTCCTCTTTGCCCTTTCCCACTGCTACTGGAAGCCGAGCCTTGTGGCTGCAGAAGTGGGCAATACATGGCCCTCCAGATAATGCTGGACTACCTACGACTCCTATCGCCACCCTCACTCTTGAGTGTCCTGGTTAGGGCTGATGGGAGTTATACTCCAAAGACATCTGGAGTGGCCATGTGTTGTCTGCCTTAAAGGCAAAGAAGGAAGCCGAGGATGCTCAGAATGTGACTTATTGCTGAGCGCAATGGAAATCCGAAGGAATTTTTGCGTAGAAAGGCAAGTTTGTTATTTTGTGAGCAGGGTGGTGGTGAAGGGTCATTTCAGTACCCCTGCCCCTAACTGAAAAGTCAGAGAGCTTTTTTTTTAGTCACCTAGCCACTGTACCAAAAGTTCTAGAATCTTGAAAACCAATGATGTAGTTTATTGAAGTGTTGAATTTATGAAACTTCTTCTTTTGGATTACAACTCCTTCAATCTACTGGCGATTGTGGTGGATTCTGATGGTTGTGGTCTGAAATCCCCCCAAGCTCTACCAAAGTGGTAAAATTTGATCATTACATATTCTGATGTGACACTGAACCAGTTTACTCTTCAACAAAATAATACGTGGAATGGAAAATCCTTTCTTCTTTAATTTTGTACTCTCATTGCATATAGTGATAACAGTTTTGGGATCGGGAAGAAAAACCAAAAAATGTTGTTGAAGAATGTATGTTTAGGATAATATATACTTAGACATGTGTGCTTTTAAAAAATACATTTGTAAAGGCGTATTTTGTGATTTTAAGGCATATCATTTTTTTCTATGAATATATGTTTAAAAAAGCAAATTAATGCACAAATGGCATTCAGTTAATATATTGCTGAACACATTCAAAACCGATACAGATTGAAAAGAGACTTTGTGAGTCTATTTCCATTCCTGGCCAATCCAATCAGATCAGCTCTAAAAAAATAAATAACGTCCTTATGGTGGTTGGTTGATTTTTAAGCAACTTGTTACAGACAAGTTATTAACATACTTTTTTTTTTGAAGTCAGTTGACAAAAAGCACACTGGCAGTCATACGCTTCCGTAAATGATAGAAAGATCTTGGTCACCTATTTAAATGGACTGAATTCTTGTACTCTATGACCCTCTGTTGGTATTAATCCTAATATTTTGGGGCCAGTATTGGAAATCAATCTGTAAAGGCCTGCGTAATATCTGTATAGGGTGACACCTGTAACTGAGTATAGCCAAATGCACTGTGAAATTGAACATTATTAAACAGATTTTTTAAAAAGTTAATAGTTATGGGCAGTTTAGTAAGCGCTAAACCTGTTTATTCAGTAGGCTTTGCAGAACCGACTATTACAAATTCCCCGAATAAAATGTATGCTAAGCAACATGGCAAAAGATCAGAATACGTCTGTAGTGATGCTGCGGGATAGCTCAGTGGTTTTGGTCTCTGGCTGCAGAGCCAAAGGTTAGGAGTTCGATTCCCCGACTCGGTGATTTGTAGGGTGTCTTCCAGCTCTGCACTTTTCAGATGACGATGATGATTGTTTTCCTTTGGTGTGCATACAGGCACGTCCCAAGTACAGCTGTATTGCCATCTGTGAAATGGCAAAGAGTACAGACTCCCCAGTTTATTCGGTGGGAGCTCTGCTGGGTTAAAGAAACTCCCTGCAGCCAAGCTTGTAAATTTGCCCCTATCCAATTCGGGCACCTTATTGAGGTTGTCCTGTTTTCCTCCTGGTTCCTCCCTAATTTTTCATTCTCCTTCTCCTCTCTCTCTCTCTCTCTCTCTCTCTCTCTCTCTCTCTCTCTCTCTCTCTCTCTCACACACACACACACACACACACACACACACAAACACACACACACACACACACACACACACACACACAAACACACACATACCTTCTTCTGAAGCTCAGTCCTCTGATCAATGTGCGCTCCCCCCCTCCCTCCCTATTTCCCTAAATACATCATGAAAAAGGATGAGGTTTCCGCCTTAATTGCTTGTGCCTTTTATTCACATTCCTCTCTCAGCCAGAATTGTGAAGAGTGTTAGTAAAAGGCTTCACAATGGAGCTTTTCATTAGGCCTCAGCAAGGCACACAAAAGGAGGCTTTTGGAAGGAGTGAATGCAGGAGTTTAATTTGCAGGTGGAGAGTAGATAAAAGGTGCTGACGCCTCTATTATTCTCTTACTTAGGTGACCCTTACCCTGTTCAGCTGATCCCAACAACCATGGCAGCTGCTGCCGCGGCAACCCCCGGCTTAGGCCCTCTGCAACTGCAGGTAAGTCTGGACACAATGGCAGGAGAGGCAAAGGTTAAATAAATATGGAAAACAGTTTTCTCTCCTGTTCGTACCCCATGAAATTTGCAATTCGTTTTCTTCTTCTCCCCCCCCCATACCCTGCCTTTTGTTTCCGGCTTTTTTTATGTGTGCCCCCCCTTTTTTCATTTATAAATCAACATCTGAGGAGGGGGCATTATTTTCATGGGGGAGAAGGGTGGTTTTCGAAGAGGTTATATCCACAGCCTTTTGGCTTAGCAGTCAAATGATGATGGTGGTGGTCCATAACACACATGTGGCCTTCCCATTCTTTCTCACATTTCCACGTGATGGCTCAAGAGTAATTTTAACATAATTCGTAAGTAGAGAGATAATAGAGATAAAATGACTTAACTTACTCTCGTAATACTGGAAGACTAAAAATGTACTTCTTCGTACAGTCATAGCAGAGGTGGACAGATTTCTGACTTCTGATTTTTTTGTGTGTATGTGGATTTTTTTTCCCTACTGAAATCTCAAGTTCCATAAGCAGAGACTGCTACAAATGGCATGGCAGTGGAACAGAAGAGCTAAACCCTGAATTTGTTTCGACTTCCAGAACTAAATGGTGCTCACAGTCTCCATCTTCAAAGTCTCCTGATTACCTCAAGCTTTCTTCATTTCCACAGTATAGCTGAGAGCAGGAGGGGAATAAGATTTTCACCACTGTTGTAGAGCAGCTGAAAGCCAGGTCTTTGTTTATACACGGTAACCACCCAGATATCTGCAAGCAGAGGCTCATTCATCTTCTGAACGTCCTTAGCAACGTAACAGCCAGAAAGTGAGGTAAACTCCATGGCTTCCTAGGAAACTGGTCAAAGGTGGGCACATCATACCTTGATACCGATGTCATTGGAAATCAAAGCAGTGTACATGAGCAGAGATAGGATATGATTCCTTCTGGAATTAAAACACACAGAACCTGGAACCCATCAGAGCAGTGGGCATATTGACTTGAAAAAATCCAAAAGTTGTAGTCCAGAACCCCAGTGTCTTCCATCTCTGACACTAGAGTCTCAGGTGATCTTTCATCCAGGCATTGACCAAACCTAGATCTGGTTATTTTCAGCAAGGACGTTGCCTGAGATCCCTTCAGTACCTGCCCTAAGATCAAGAGAAGACCAAGATATCCAGAGTTTTCCATGTTAGAGACAGTGCACATTTTATTATTAGATGCTGGGCATCAATTACATGAGATTGCTGTCATCATCCCCTTAATCAGGTCACACATTGCCCAGGGATAGCATTGTAATCCTTAGGGGGTAGAATAGCATTTACGGCTTCCCTTCACCCTGCAAATAGCCTGCAGTATTGTAATCTTACATACAAGTGGCTGATGATACAGATGGCCAGGTGGCATTATCTTCCCGTTTTGTTTTGTTTTTTAATAAGAGGGAAAATTCAGGCACTTGCACAGACATCCATTGGAGGGCTTGATTTGTAGTGCAATCAGACTGAATGATGACGAATTCTTGCACACAGTTATTTCATATGTACCAGTGGTTTCATAGCTCATAGAGCTTCCTCAGATAATCTGACTGTCTATTCCCGGAGTGCAGATTGAGATGGATCTTCAGTTCGGATTTATGGCCATTCTTTCATTCTGACTGGTTGGGAAGAAGGTGCTATGATGATGATAATTTAATTAACATGTGTATGTTTACAGAATAGAAGCTGTAAGTGTTTTTCGTGGGAGTATAGGAAGTTGACTTATTCCAGGTTGAACTATTTGTGCATCTAGCTCAGAATTATTCCCTACAACCTGTAGTGCCCCTGTAAGATCTCCATCACATTTTCCTCCCCTATCATCACCTGTTGCCTAAACTTTTAACAAGATGTGGCATGGGCTGAATTGTACAAACATGTTCTCTATCTATTTTCAAAAGCTTTCACGGCCGGGATCTGATGGTTGTTGTGGGTTTTTCAGGCTCTTTGGCCATGTTCTGAAGATTGTTCTCTATCGCTTAGTTACAGTCCATCCGCTCAGAGTAGATTCATCTAGATGAGCAGTATAAAAGCCAAATAAATAAATAAATAAAATCTTTATGTCACTTGAGAAGATGCTCAGACAGATCATTGGATTTTACCAAGGACAGTCATGATCAGCATCCATAAGGTGATTTGGTAGATGATGAGTGTATTTACACTACTCAGTTACAACATGAGATACAACTTGGATACAACTCTCGGATACTGAGATAGATGGACCAAATGGTTAGACTCAACATAGGATAATCTCTTATACTCCTAATTTGGGGGAAATGGATTTTACTCTGATTGGGGCTAACCCTGTCATTATGAGATAGTCTGAAACTCCTAGTTCTTTGCGGCGACCCCTCTGTGTGCAATGACATATCAGCATAGCGAGCCACTCTCTTAATGAGCAGGAGAGAGGGTGGGAGGTGATGAAGATGGATCTTTTCTGCAGTCGAGTCAGCTGAGTGCTAGAGAAAGCACTGTCGCTGTGTAATCTGTCAGAGGTTAATATATTCACCCCTATTGTGCTTTATATGAAAAGCAACACTGTGGTTTAGACTCTGATGGTAGGGGTACAAAATGCCGTCGGCCTCATGAGAGTCATAGGGGCCACAGAGGTGGTGCTGTTTGTGTCTGTCTTCCTCCAGAAAAAAAAATCAGGAGTTACCTCATTTCTCGTAAAGTGCTAGAAATAGTGACACTAGACGCAAAAGACTAAAAAAAAAAAGGCAGAGACAGAAGAGGAACTAACCAGAACTGTGTTACTAGTAATGAAGTCAAGCCTTTGGGAAGCTTTGTTCCTCTTGTTTTTAAGGGAGGGTGGAAGTTGTCAGTGATGAAAGGAACGGATAGAATGGAGATGTTTCTCAGGGGCTGGTTGTCTTGTGTAGTGCAAAAGGCCGTCATCGGAAACACTGTGCCAATTGTGGAAGTAGCCCAACTGGCATTTCCCTGCTTCCCTGCGCTGCTGTCCACTCCGGTGAGGAGGCGGGATGACGAGTCTCCCCACTCACCTGCATGATGACAGCCATGCATCCCACGAGGAGCCTGGTAAATGGACCAGATTGGTTCTGGAGGGAGTCGAAAAGTCCCGGCCATCTGTGGTGGCAATATTCATATTAATCTCCCCCAGGAGATGAATACAAATATCCCATCTCTAGACTGTTCTTATGGAGTGAAAGTCTACAGGTTCAAATCTCCACTCATCCTTGATGTTTAAAGGCAAAAGTGGCCAAAATCCTGTTGCTTAGAGTAGTACATTGCACTACAGTAGGTTCATTGAATCAGTGGGGATTTAGTGAATCACTTCCTCCATAAGTTCCATTGATTCAATGGGCTACTCTTGCATGATTTGATACACTAAGCAACATGATTTTGGCCATAGACTTAAATCATTTTGTGGAATACAGTAGCTCCTGGAAATAGGGATGTTAGCTATTCCTGCCACAGTGGTATGGCTTAGAAACAGAGGTGGTAGTGATCTGAGCTAGTGGAAAAGCTAAATGTTTTGGACTCAAAGACTTAGTGGCCATGCTGGTTGGTAGATACTTGTTTCAATCCAAAGAAGTAATGTTTCCAACCCGTGTTTGTGATGTTGTAGTTAACTACACTGTGGGACTTCCCGCAAGAGACATCCATTCAGTGGTGATGGGTTGTTTTGCCTACTGCTGCATCACACTGCAAAAGAGTAACTGACCAATTTCTTCATTGTCCCCACTCAGCTCCATTGACTTTGTAGATTTCAATTACATCTCTCAGTTGTCTCTCGGAACTCTTAGAAGAATGCTTCCTACCTGTTCCCTTTTTTCTCTCTCCCTTTATTTTGTTTTATTTTTCATTTTTTCCTGGCATGGCTCTTTAATCCTTCCCAGGTCTTTGTGCGTCGACAACAGTCACGAAGCAGGTTATTGTGGGAAGGGGATGAAAAGCAAGCAATGACAATGTGGCCTCTGCTTTGGTACGGAGGCTGACACATGCTCTCTGTGTTGAAAGACCCCTGCCAACAGTGCTTTGAGAGGACATGTATTTCGAAGCCCTTCTTCTCTCCAGGAGTTCCCCCACTGTGTCATCCTACCTGTCACAGTTAGCACTAATTGGTTGCCCTCATTGGCATGGCCTGCCGAGAGGCTAATGACTGGATGAGCAGGTACATTAAGCTGCCCTCCTTGTTTGTAGCAGTCGATGCTCTCCGATGAATGTAACTTACAATGTTGTGTGTGGGGGGGAGGTTGGCATTTGCAGCATTTATGCTTGAGCGTCTCTTTGTGTGGATACAGCGGGAACTTTGCTGTATGTTTCTTGCTGTGATCGAACTCAGAGACTCATTGTCACTCGCTTCCACATTGCCTTTTTAGGTCTTAGTAGCCAGAAGTCGCATTGGCAGGCAGCCTGCATGTTGGATAAGTTGTCCCAGTAGAATTCCCTGGAGTGAAATTTTGAGATGGGTCTTTGGAAGTTACAATACTCAAGGGATTTTGAGAGAAGAAATGTTTAAATGGCCGGCAAACTTTCATGAGAGTTGTGCGGTTCCATATATCCCTTCAATTCAGGATTTTAGGCCAGGATGTGTGGTGGGTAGCCTCTGCCTCTTCAGCTGAGAGTATCTTGGTGAAAAGGTCCCAGTGTTTTGAGCAAAGCCGATAAGGTTGTTGCTGAATTACATTTATATGAAAGCTGGGTAAGATAAGTAGATGGGTTCTGCTGTGGCGAAGCAGCTAAAGACTGCTCTAAGTAAGGTAAAAAGAGCTGAATCTTCCGCTTTAGTGGAAAATCATGGATATATATAGGTCCTAGCTATTGTTTCTCTACTTGGAAATTGACCTTCCCTGGTAGTTGAACTAAACGTTGGGTGATAGCTCTCTGGCAAAGATCTGGCATGTGGCTGCATTGCCTCCTCCCAAGTAGAAATGACTTTGAGTTTCAAAAGAAAGGCAACTGTGAAGGGAGAGAAGGTGATGCAAATTGCTTGGAGAGTCCTTGTTCGAAGAGATGTGAGATAATCTCATTACACCAAGACAACCAGATTTGATAATTGATTTAGAGGGAAGCCTATTTCTTTAAATTGAAGAGGCACCCTTCCTTTCTCTGCTGAACTATTTTCCTGTGCACTAGGTGACAAGATGGAGAACAGCTAGGGGGTGAAGAAAGTCTTCCAGGAACCAGCTCCTCCCGCCATAGGTGGTGGATTGTAGTGACCCGTCTTCCCTTGGCCTTCACTTTGAGAGAGGAGTGGCGCCTTGGAGGGCTGGGCTTAACTGGCAGCCTGGTGGACTAGAATGGCTTGTGGCTTGAAACATCCTAGAATCAGAGAACAGTGAAGTTGGAAGGGGCCTATAAGACCATTGAGTCCAACCCCCCTGCTCAATGCAGGAATACAAATCAAAAGATATCTGTCAGGTGGCTGTCTAAATTTCTTTCGAATGCCTCCAGTGTTGGAGCACTCACCACTTCTTGAAGTAATCGGTTCCACCTCTGTTCTTTGCATGGACAATACTGGAACTGGATGATCAATAATTTAGCTTGGCATAACATAGCATTCCTATGTTCAATATGTTTGGTATCAGCACAGGGTCATAGTACAGATGAAATAAAGTATAGAGAGTGGCAGTACTAATATCATCATCAATAACATGGAACTGCAGAGCCGGAAGGGACCCTAGGGATCACTGAGTCCAGCTACTATCAAGGAGGTACATGTGGGGGAGGGGGAATCAAACTCCCAACCAGAGACCTAACCCACTGAACTATCCAACAGTTCCTAGTGGCCTGTACAGGTTCCGGCAAGAGTACGAACATCCTGATTATGTAGGTTTTACTTTATATGCCCAGAAACTAAGGCCCAACTTTAGTAATATTTAGATTGTTGGACTCCAGGGCTTGTAGATTTTTTCCCCATTTTTTCTCCTTGCTGTTTTACCTGCTGTCTCTAAAATATCTTAATTTGCAAGAAGAGCGATCATTAGTTTGCTGTTTAATAGCTATATCAGATGACCATCACAGTCTGCTTGTGACTGAGGAAAAACAAAACGACTAATTTTCCACATATCTGAGCAAAACACACTGAAAGTAAGAGCTAAATGCTCAAAACGGCAGTGTTTCAGATTAGCATTGCCAAAACATGGCAGGCATCCATCAGCCATTAGCTCACTAGATTCCTTTAATATTAATATGCACATTTTTGATGGACATCACAAATACTGAAGATGATAATGACAGTGAGTTAATAAGGCAGCATAGTATGAATATTTCCTATTGGCTAGCCCCTAAAATTGGTCTCAAATGTGTAATATTAACCTAGATTGGGCATCACACACCCCTATTTATCGCTGGTGCTATATTTAGGTGTGTTGGCTGCAAGAGACTCACCACCTGTTCTACCCAAGGGGTAGCCAAAATGCCCATTTTATGGGAGATTGGTAGAGATCAGGGGCCAGTTCCCCAGCTGTAGAGCCTAGATGCACTTCCATTGGCGCAAATGGATCGATGCCCATAAATAGCAGCTGAGGATTTAGACCTAGCATTGGTAAAACAAACACTTTTAGGTGTTATTAAATAATACACTATTATTAATGCTCGAAATGGATTTGTTCACCTCTCATCACTGCAGCTGCAAGCGTGGGACGGTAAGCATGGGTATTCTCCTGTTCCCATTAGTTCACTCAGAGGGAGGCAATCTTGTGCTCTGCTTCATCACACCCTCTTTTGAAAGGGATATACATGTCAAACGCTTCTGGTTAGATTCCTGCGTTTCACTGACCACTTGCCAACCATTATCATTGTAAACCACTGGGGCATAAGGGGGGAATGGGAAAGAGGTGCCCATCTCTGCCTAGGTTCTGGAGGTGACAGTACAGGCTACATTGCATCACTCTCATTTTGAAAGGCAGCCACTGTGAAATCACAAACATTACTTAAAAGAAACAGGCCAGCTATCAAGATTTTTTAAATCTGTTATGTGGTCATAAAAGATAGTGAGAATCAATTTAGTGGTGGTGTCAACTCACTGGGTCAAAAAGAAAGAGCCACCAAGCTGCTTTGGACACATATGGAAAAGTGTTTTGCTTGTAATAGTTTTTTTTTTTTTTTGAGCAAAATTCGTCCCTGTTCGAGCTGCAAAACTTTTGCCTAGGTTGCTAGGGTCTAGAGGCCCTTCCTGGAAGGAAATCCAGGCCTGTTGTTTCTGCGCATACCTATCAGGTGGTCACATGTGCAGAGACCACAGGCCCAGCTCGTGGAAGAGAAGCCAGGCTGCTGTCTCTGGAGATGGTGGCGGTGGAAGAAAAGATGGCAGGACCAGATAGAGAAGGCAATGAGAGCAAGGAGAAATGGGGGGGTGGAGGCAGAGGGGCAGAGGTGGTAGGTTCCCCTTCCCACAGGCACAAACTGGAAAAACAAACCATGATTTCCCCCCCAGGGTTAATCCCAAACCGCAGAGATGGGACATTCATATTCGTAGACAAATACGAATATCACGAACCCAGGTGGATAGGATCCCCAGTCTTGCCTCCCTGAACCAACTCATCCGCTTACAAGTCGCGGCACAGCATGCGCGGCCTGCATCCTGCTTGTCGGGCTAATCTCATATGAAGTCCGGCTGGTGCTACTCTGCCTTCCTACCCTTCTGGCCACTCCAGCAAGAGGATGGGATGACAAGTTCCCCTACTCAGCTGCTGAGTTGCCAGAAGAGCAGGAAGGCAGAGCAGCCTCAGCCAAGATTCATCCAGGATTGGTGCGTAAGTGGACAGGTCAGTTTGGGGAGGTGGGACTGGGGATCCCAGCCACCTGGGTCCAAGATATTCATATTCATCCACAAATACGAACGTCCCATCTCTCATCACAAACCATAACAAACCACCAGTTTTATGGTTCGAGTCCATCTCGACTATGGTCCTGAACATCAGGACAGTTCCAGCGTGTGGTTTCTCTGGCTTAGATCCAAGCTTTGCTCCTTTGTAGAGTAGACCCACTGAGTTGGTAAAATTTATATATCTGTTGATTTACTAAGTTCCAGTTAATTCAGTGGACTTAATTCCTCTGCTCTAGTGGGGACTGATTGAGTGCAGGTTGCAATCCTCACTACCCAAGTTCAGGCTGGCTGAGCCGACACTAACTAAGCCGTGGAAAGTTGGAAATTACTGGGAACAATCCTGACCCTGGCCTAACTTTGTGCTAACGCAGTAGCTCTGTAAGTCTGGACGGAGAAGGGTTCGCTTCTGTTGCAATTCAGTTTTCCCCTCTTTCTCCCTGTTCGTTCTCCTGCTGACTGATCACGGCCAGCGCAGGACTCAGCCAGTACAAAACAGTTGTGCTGGCCGAGTCCAAACCCACTGTAACCAGCATGTCTTTGAGTTTGGCTTCCAGTGTCAGGCCCTTGTTTCTTTGCCTTACTGACTGCAAACTGAATGATTGGCATTAAAGTCATCTACCTTTTTCTAAACAAACTCAATTAGCCCTTAGAAATAAGCAACATAACCGTTCTGGACCACATACAGGCAGAAGCTTCATTTACAAAATCCCTCTTGAAGTGAATAGGTCAGACCTCTGGCATTCGCAAATAGTCCCTGCTCAGCATCCTACTTGACAGGGAGGAAGGGGAGGGGAATAGCAGTGGGGAGGGGGAAACGGGATGGCCTGGCACACATGTTCAGCTTTCAAGGGCTAATTCTCACTTAAAGCAAGTATTCCCCCTGCCCTGCAAAAGTAGCATTTTGGATCACCCAGTGAAACTCATGTTGGAGTTTTTACAATCTTGCATGATTCCTGGAGAAGGTGTGCCTGGGAGAGACCTGGATAGATTGACAGCTGGTGTGACCATCAATTTATCCAGCACTACCCGATTGTTTCTTTCTGCCTCTGAATTGAAAGAGAGCGCTACCTCTCTGCACTGTGTATTTTTCCATCTCTTCTTGTCCGTTGAAGTTTGTTGATGAAAGCAGTTGTGTTTGTCAGTTTGCTGTTTGATCCATTCAGTTTTAAGTAAATGAAACTTTTTTTATTTTTTCTATTATTAACATCTCAGAGTGAGTTATTGAGACTGTGCCAGTTAATGAGAAAGGGGTGGTCTGTTCTGCTCTGTAAATCCCCACACTTCTGCTCCACCGCTAAAGGGATTCAAGCAAAAATTCAAAACTCTGCAACTAGTGGACAATAAATTTACAGCAGGTGATACATGATTAAGCCAGTAATCTAATAGGCATTGAGTGCCTATCAACATAGTGGGACTGACCTTCTGAGGTAACATGCATAGGATTATGCTGCATCTTGTAATATTTCTGTTAGAAGAATTGTGATTGCCATCACCTTAGGAAGCTCTAAAAGGGTCATTAGACAAATGGAGGGGTGGTAGATAATAAAGGTAAAGATAACGGTTCCCCTTGACAATTTGTCTAGTTGTATCCGACTCTAGGAGGCGGTGCTCATCTCTGTTTCCAACCCATAGAGCTAGTGTTTTTTCTGAAGACAATCTTCCGTGGTCATGTGGCCAGCGCAACTAGACACAGAACGCCATTACTTTCCCACCAAGGTAGTACCTATTTATCTACTTGCTCCCTTCGTCGCATGGATTCGATCTTACGACAGCTGGTCTTCTGACCTTGCAGCACAGAGGCTTCTGCGGTTTAACCCACAGCGTCACCACATCCCTTTGGTAGATAATAGACGTTAGCTATTATAAGGAATCCTCATGGTCATAGACACTAGGACACTAAATAATAGTTACTGGAGGAAAACGGAAGGCTGTTGCTTTCATAGCTTGCTTATGGGCAGGTGGTCATTATGCAAAGCGAAATGCTTACATTAGGGGGATATTTGGTCAGATTCAGCAAAGATCGCTATCCATTTCTCTATCAAAACTTGAGCAAATTAATTCTTGGGGGCTATAACTGACCATGCTGGCTGGGGAATTCTGAGACCCATAGCCTTTTTATCCCCCCAACCTTAACTCTGAATAGTGGATGCAACAAGGAAAGGCTGGTGCCTTAATGCCCAGCTGGATGCCCTGCCATTGTAACCCAAACAACTAAACTACTGAGCCAGACATCTCATTACGAAAGAGAAATGTTTATAGATGTAATGAATATCTGCAAATTTTCTGGTCCTCCTTGAAAAGGGGTCTCTCTACAGGGTGGGAGATTCCACCTAAAAATCGGTCAACTTCTGCAAAACTCTTTATCCCCTGCGCAAGAGGAGGGAAAAGACAGCATTTTTCCCCCACCATCAGAGTGTGGTATATTAGCAACAACCAAGCAAACAAAATGCAGGCATTGATTATGTTTGGAGAACCTTGTGGTTTATCAAGACCCCCCATGTTTATGTGCAAAAAAACCACACCCACACCTTGTCATGGAATTTTCACCAACATAAATCCTAAAATGATAGAAATGCACAAAAGCTTTCATAATCACATCCAGCAAGAAGAAGGCTTTTGAAATGTAGACCGCTGGATAGCTCAGCAGTTTAGGCATCTGGCTGCGGGGCCAGAGGTTGGGAGTTTGATTCCCCTCTGTGCCTCCTTGATGGGGACTGGACTCAATGAGCCATCAAGGCCCTCCCAGCAATGAAGTTCTAAGATTATGTTGCGTTCTCGCTTGGCCTTGAGCAAGCTGCACAGTCCCAGGATGTCCCCCGAAGAAGAGAATGGGTAAACCACTTCTGAATACTCTCTACCTGGAAAATCCTGAAAATTATAAGTCAGAACTGATTTGACTTGGAGAAAACAAAATAAGTGGAAGTTTTGCATCCCCAATCATAGCTAGTGCCCATTGATATCCTCAATCTCCACTGACAATAGAGTGCCAAACTAGATGAATCATTGGTCTGATATAGTGAAAGTGGTCCATCTCCCCTCCCTCCCTCCCTTCCACATTTAAGGCCCCACCTATATCATGAGCTCTTAGGGCGGATTACAAAGCTAAATAAAACCATTTCAGATCATAAGAGATTTAAAAGCAATTTAAAGCAAAGTGGGCTGCTTATATACCTTAGTGCTTAAAACACTCTTTGGGCAATTTGCAGTTTAATTGGGTAGTCTACACAATGCTGCTTCCCCTCAAGCAAGTTGGATACTCAACTGATCAAACTCAGAAGGATGGAAGGCTGAGTGAATCCAGAACTGGCTACTGGAGATTGAACTCAGGTTGTGAGCAGAGTTTTGACTGCAAGACTGCAGTTTAACCACTGCAGCACAAATTAAAACATTCAGACATTAAAACTACTGCACTCAAAGTTTATTAATTGGAGACACTGGGGAGGATATTTTCTTTCTGCCATAGCACCACAACTGTGGAATGTCTTCGCTTTGGAGGCTCGATTGGTGCCAACGTTGGCATCATTCGGGGGCAAAGTCAAGATGTACCATATTTTTCCATGTATAAGACGCCCCCATGTATAAGACTTTTCTAACACAAAATTAAGAAATCTAAGTGGGGCTTAGCAAGTGTGTGGGTAAAGGGATCAAAGCACTGCAGGATTGCTTTGATCCCTGCTTTGCCCTCCACTTGTTTTTGTTCTCTCCTCAGCTTACTTCCGTGCATAAGACGACACTCAATTTTTAGTCCAAAAAGTTTAGAGAAAAGTATAGTCTTATACATGGAAAAATATGGTATTTATTTCTTAGAGCTTTTAGCGGTTGAGGATCATGACCGGCGTATAGGTTCTCTGTGGTGAAGTGCAGAGGAATCCTTGTGTCACCAGATTGTCACTTCCATGTTAAAGGCACTTGCGCTTTGAAAATGCATATGTGGTATTTAGGAACCTCTACCCAGGACCGAAAAACAAACAAGCCTGGAAAGAATTTCTGGGAGTGAGACGAGACATGATGAATTTGGGGGCTAAAAGAGGGCTCTTAATTGCATATTGCTAGTTTTAAAAAAAAAACAGAATGCAAACAGAGTGAGAAACGGCAGTTAGGCTAATGATTATTTTTTTTCCACCCTATACACATAGCTGGAGGTTGGGAGGGGAGAAACCTTGAGGCCTCATCCTGCCTCTGCACGGGCCTGCTGTGTGCTTCACAGACCTCTGTCTGCATGAGTGAGCTTCCTTGTAGGTTAAGGAGCCCTGCATTCCCTCTGTTCCTCCCCCCCTCTTCCAACCCTGTGCCTGCGGGGCAGACAGACAGAAGCACACATATGATTAATACGGCACAGCTGCAGCGCTGGCTCATTTGCATATGTATTAATAGAGGGAGAAACAACAATTCAATTACATCAAGAGACATTTGGAATACCAAAGAACGCAGGCAAAGAGGCCTGATACGAAACTGGGTCCCCCCCCCCCCACCTTCTGCCTTTACCAATCTGGGCAGGCAAAAATCTTAGACCCCCAATGGATGTTTCTTCTCTTCCCCTACTCCCACCCCAGACCCGTCACCCCACTTTCCCTCCTCCCCCAGTCCCACATCCCCTTTGGGAAGAACTGGTGAGGAGCTGCTTCCACCGCTCTTCCCACCCCAAGGCTTCCCAGCGGCTCTCTGACATTTGGACAATAAGATCAGCCAAAGCAAATCCTTTCTTCTCAGCTCTTTTTTGTACTGCCAAGCCTTCAGCTTGAATGTGGTGACCGTAGTTCCAGGCTAAACTGTCTCAAAACAGAGTCATCTCCATCCTTTGATCTTGCAGACAAATTTGTACTATTTCTCTTATCTTTTTGAACAATTTTCCTTCCATGTTCTCCTTGGTTGGTTGGTTGGTTGGTTAGACAGTTGGCTTCTTTCTTTCTTTCTTTCTTTCTTTCTTTCTTTCTTTCTTTCTTTCTTTCTTTCTTTCTTTCTTTCTTTCTTTCTTTCTTTCTTTCTTTCTTTCTTTCTTTCTGTCTTTCTGTCTTTCTGTCTTTCTGTCTTTCTTTCTGTCTTCCTTTCTGTCTTCCTTTCTGTCTTCCTTCCTTCCTTCCTTCCTTCCTTCCTTCCTTCCTTCCTTCCTTCCTTCCTTCCTTCCTTCCTTCCTTCCTTCCTTCCTTCCTTCCTTCCTTCCTTCCTTCCTTCCTTTTCTTTTCTTTCTCAGCCAAGCAACCTATTTGTTACGGTTTCTTGTTGTTATGTGCCATCAAGTCACCCCTGATTCGTGGCAACCCCTATGCATGAGCAATCTCCAATATGTCATGTCCTCAGCTGTTGTATACTCAACTGTCCTGCTCTGATCTAGTAAACTGACTTCCTTTAAGGAGTCAGTCCATCTTGTAGTTGGTCTTCCTCTTTTCCTGCTGCCTTCAAACTTTCCCAGCATTATTGTCTTTTCTGGGGAATCCTGCCTTCTCATGATGTGCCCAAAGTAGGACATCCTCATATTTGCCTCCAGAGATACTTCAGGCTTGATTTGATCTAGGCCCCACTTATTTGTCTTTCTGACAGTCCAGGGTATTCACAAAAGCTGTCCTACAGCACCACTTTTCAAACAAATCATTTTTTTTCCTATCAGATTTTTTTCAGCTGTCCAGCTTGCACAAACATACATGGTGGTCAGAAATGACCTTGGTCTTCATCTCGAGTGACATATCCTTAATCTTTTCTAGTTCCTTCATTGCTGCGTCTCGAGTCTCAGTCTTCTTCTAATTTCTTGGCTGCAATCTCTAACTTGGGATATTAAAAAGTTAACATACCTGGTTAGGTAAGGGCTGGTTCCCTAGAGCAAACATGCCCTTGAAACTTGGTGGACCTTGATGGAAGAGGTGAGAAAATGCGTGCTTTGCAAATAGATGCCAAAGGTTTAATTCTCGCATCTCCACTTTTAAAAAGACTTCAGGTGGCAAAGTTCCTGCTTGATCTTTAGAACCAAAGTAGACAGTGGGCCAGACAGACCAATAATCTCACCTAGTACCAGGGCTCTGACATCTCCAGATATATGTACACACACATACATGATTGGAGAGATGACAAATTTGCAACCTCCACCTGATGGGTGCCTCCCGTTCCCATTATGGATGGTCTACCTCAAAGGGTGGTTGATTTTCTTTCATTGGAGGTTTCTAAACAGATCTGTGATGGCCACCTGTCAGAGATACTTTTGCTGTGGCTGGAGGGTGGGCTTAATTATCCTTAGGATCCCATTCAGCTCTGCAGTGCTATGATTCTATGGATTTGGTAAACCTGAGAAAGAGCTGTTTGCATCATGGAAGGAAAAGTGTAATACTGCTACTAAAACTCTGCTCATGACCCAGGTTCAATCCCATGTAACTAGCTTCAGGTTCATTCAGCCTTCCATCCTTCCAAGACAAGTAAATTTAATACCCATCTTACCGGGGGATGGGGCCAATAATTAAATTTTGAACACCCGGAGGGTGATTTATGCACTAAGGAGTAGTATATAATCAGCACATTTTGCTTTGTTTTGCAATAAGAACATGAGAAATCCTCCATGATGGGGCAGGATCCTGGCCACATCCAAATTCCCTCTGTGTGGAGAATTTGATGGTCAAAGCAGACAATATATCTCTCACATTTTAAAGAGATGTGGCGCCTCAAGGTTTCAAGCTGTCCATAGCATGTGGTTTTCTTCACCTCTTTACCTTACAGTAAATGTCTCTCTGTCTCTTTCTGATATAGCACAGTTTTCCCAATACAGGGACCCAAAGTTACTTATAAGAGCATGATTTCTTTTGCATTTCACTGTGGGAGAGTCAACCAGCTCTGTTTCCTGAGACAGATATATCTGAGGAAATCCCATTGCAGGAGGGGAAACAGGTGCTCAATGGAAAAGTGCAATATCTAGCTGGACGTTGAGACAGTGGCCCAAATCCAATTGCCTTATGTGACCACATAACAGCAATTATGCAAGTGGTAGGGGACCATTTCCCAGCTGTCTTTCCATGTCCCGTAAGCCTCGTGTTGTGCAATAGGGCGTGCAATCAGTCACACAATCATGCACATCGCTGGCAACTAGAAGACAGCAAACTCTGCGCCTTTATCGATCTGGTATTTTGCAACAGCATTTTGACAGTGAGACTGAATTCTACAACTAGCTTTCATGACAAATAACCAGAGTTTGGAAACTTTTTTTTTACTGTAGTTTCAGAATCTTCCAGAAGAATGATGGTGCTGAAATAGGGTATCCATTTGCTCCTGACTGAAAAAAGTGGGACATATATTTGCATCAAAATTGCATATGCTAGTTTATACGTATGGGTGCAGGTTTAGAAATGGGTGCTATAATAGCACACAAGACAAATCTCTCCAGGTGCCAGGTGTGTCTACTGAACCTGCTGTCGTTGTTTTTATGACAGCCCTGGCTGCACAAGTTGGAGGAGGAGGAGGAGGAGGAGGCGTTCTGGGAGTTGTATTCCAAACAAATAAATAAACAACTTTTCCCATTTCTGTATTAGAGGTTTTGAATTGCCAGGCCGTGTTATGATCAGCCAGGCTTGGTTTAAAGGCCATGGATTTGGCCTCCTGCCCTCTTAGTCAAAAAAGAGCAGAAATAGCTGGCGGTTGAAATTCAGAGCTTCGTTCAGCGTCAAGCCAGGGAGATCGTGGCCTGGAAAGCCGGTGTCCCACATCCGCATTCGGATAGGGGTGTCCACGCCAGCTCTGAGTCAGCACCCCTTTGGAACAACTCTGGAAGACGAGAAGGCGAAAAGTGGTTATGCAAGCCAGGGCATGGAACTGCCTGGCAAGCATCTCTGGAGAGAGGTCAGGCCATCTTTAATTTCTTCCTTCTTGTAAGACAGGAAGGTAGAGGGGAAAAAAACTGTTGCACTTTTCCTCCCTTTCTTTTCGAGGTTAAGCAGGCAGAGAATGGAGCAGAGGACTCCTTGATTATTTATGAGATATTAATTTTAGATGAATCCTGCCTAAGTGGCTGGCTTCGTCATCAGTAGTTGTGGCAGCAGGTAGCAGACTTGAGCCCTGTTCGAGTATTGTAGGAGCTGGTGGGTTGAGGGGGGGGGTTGCTAAGTCCTGTCTCCTCAATAATAATAATAATAACCTTTGAACTGCAAAGCTGCAGGATCATCATGCCCATCCCCTGTCAAGGAGGCACAGGTGGGGAAATGAACTCCTGACCTCTGGCTCCAGGGAGCTATCCAGCAGTTCTTCTGATCATCACTTTCTTCAAGTGATCATTTCCGAGTCTTGAAAGGGGGCAGTTCTTGATCTGCCCGTGAGAAAGAACCCAGATTTTTCAGGATTTCTGCTTTCATGAACATCTTCCATGTGAGCAGAAACTTCACTGATTCAGACTCAGCAATGATCATGTTAATTGAGTAATTATGGAGAGGAGCAGGGCTAGGCCATCAGCATTAAGTGTGTTCCAAGAATTTTGGATACTGTGCTGCGTAATCAACCAGGTGTCAACTGGTCGTGATGAATTTCTCCAATTAGTTTCATTGGGTCTGGTCAAAACATGACAAAGTCTAGAACTAAGACAGCATCTTACAGTGTCTTGATCTAGCAAATTTTAAAGCAGCAGAGATATATATATATATATTGCAGCCTTGGATAACCCAGATGTACTTGGACACAGCTGGTGGTGAAGGCTTCTGGGAATTGCGGTCCAAGAACACCTGGATTACACAAGGTTGGGAACCCTTGTCATAGATGTTTCACTTCAGCTTTGGCCACCAGTGCTGGTTTTCATTCCAAGACCGCTTTTATTTTGAGACAAGCAAACATCTCAAATTTATCTGAGGACCAAGCCAACCTTTGTGGGCTCTTGAAGAATGCATTGCTCTGCTCTTTCCTCCTCCTCAACCCCCAGATGTTACCAACGCTGATTTTTCTTTCCATTCTTTTAAGCTTCCATTTCTTTGTTTTCTCAGTCATCTAATAGCTGAGATTAGGGCTGTCACACCAGCATTCACAGAGGAGCATGGGGCGCAGGGAGGAAATGCAGCCCTCATCTTGTGAGTTCACAATTTAGTTAACAGCAAGCGTACATTTCTGCTGTAAGTCTCTTATGCATCTGAACTGAAGGAGTGTACTCGTCGAAATGCTCACAAGCAGGTGCTTCATGGGAGGGGTGACCCCCCCCTGCAGCCCACCTGCTCAGAGAGCTGCACATCTGGCTTTGAATTTCCAAAGGCAAATGCTTTCCAAGTTATAATTTTAGCCTCAGCAGAGGATACAATAACCGTCTCATTTGTCTTTTTCTACTGCCCTTCTCCGCTTCTTCTTTTACCTTTTCCCCCATCTTCCTCCAAGACTAGACAAGTTTCATTCTTCCCATTTTTTTGAAGAGAGAGGAAAGCTGCAAGAAGTGGACATGCCAGAGCAAATGGCATTTGAAACTCAAACCTTGTTAAGGATACGACATTTGTTAATTAATTCAGGACACTATCCCTCTAAAAACTCATTTAAGTAGTGCTTATTACAGTGGAGGTGAGTAAAGAAACATCTTTAATCCTACTGAAGTTGGTGGGCTGTATAGGTGCTTAGGTTCAGCTGAAAAAAATGTGTACGTTCCGTTACAGAGCCATCGTTGCGCACGTTCACTTTATTTAAGGGCCAGAGCCCAGGAATTGTCCTCCTCTCCCTTTTACAGAAAAAGATGCAGAATGTGTTGATCTCACCAAAAGAATGAGGAAAGAAGCCACAAAGTATGAAAGGACATCTAGCCTAAAAAGGATAGGAGAGGGAAACATGTTTCAGTTCATCTGATCATCTCAGTAGCATTATCAGGTGCAACTCACTTGGTACCTGATGAAAAACTGGTAGAGTTGTTAGCATTTCCAGATGGGGTTTGGAAAGGATCACATCTGGCCTAGACAATGGTTTTCATTAAGCATTGACAATACTAGACTAAGTGAAAAAAAGTTCTGGTTCAGATTCACCAATTCCATCAGCTTCGCTGAACCCCGTAGCTGTTGGGGTAATATCTCAACAAGGTCACGGAGCCATACATTTATGTCCTTAAAAAAAAAAAGATTTCCCTGATAAAATTTTACTGATAACTTCTTTGAAAAATACGTTTCAGATATACATTTGAGGTATATATTTTATGCAAAGTCCCAAGCAGAACTGAAGCTGTTTGCCAAATGTTGAAGATTTATTTGCATATACTTAGTTTGTTGTTTTGGGAGGAAAGCGATGACAAATCTTGACAGCATCTTAAAAAGCAGAGACCTCACCTTGCCAACAAAGGTCCGCATAATCAAAGCTATGGTTTTTCCAGTAGCGATGTATGGAAGTGAGAGCTGGACCATAAAGAAGGCTGACCACTGAAGAATTGATGCTTTTGAATTGTGGTGCTGGAGGAGACTCTTGAGAGTCCCCTGGACTGCAAAGAGAACAAACCTATCCATTTTGAAGGAAATCAATCCTGAGTGCTCACTGGAAGGACAGATCCTGCAGCTGAGGCTCCAATACTTTGACCGTCTCATGAGAAGAGAAGACTCCCTGGAAAATACCCTGATGTTGAGAAAGTGTGATGGCAAGAGGAGAAGGGGACGGCAGAGGACGAGATGGTTGGACAGTGTCATCAAAGTGACCAACATGAATTTGACCCAACTCTGGGAGGCAGTGGAAGACAGGAGGGCCTGGTGTGCTCTTATCCATGGGGTCATAAAGAGTCAGACACGACTAAATGACTAAACAACAAAAGTTTCTTCTTACGCCCCTCAATATTCCTAAATGTCAGTTAACCAGGGAGTGCCAACCGATGTGACCTATAGTTTTACAGGCTTAAACCTCTACTGGCCATGTTCCCAAAGAACCACGAAAGCTGCTTCAATGAATCCAAGGGACTTTTGAACTTCTGTTTATTGAACACCTTCCCAGTTCACTTGACAATAACCATTTTGAAAATGCAGGACCTTCATAAACCATTTCTGATTTGGCAGGGGGGAGCAGAGAGCCTCCCGTTCAAAAAACAAAACACCACAAATCAAAATTCATTGGACATCACCAACCTTTTAGGTGTACATAAAGGAGTTCCTTGAGTCCCAGATGAGCTTAAAAACATTACATTCTGGGTTATCCAGAATCCTTCCAGTCATCATGGCCATGAGACTCAAAATCTTAGTCTGAGGTCTGAATCTAAGTACTAGTCCCAGCTGGAGTAGAACCATTGAATAACCTGCTGAACGGTGAGTCAGCTCTTGATTCCATCAATCCAGCAGGATCCCATTGATGCAATTTCAGGTTCTGCTTAGCGGGAACTATGACATAATTCCTCCTCTCTCCCCGGGCTTTCCCTCTCCCTTTGAGTTTAGCTATGATTCTTGCAGTAGTAGGGAGAGATATGGATTTTCCCAGGAGCAGTATATAGTTGCAAGCTGTATATTTTGCAATGCAAAGTATTTGAGTCTTGAATGGACAATTAAGAACCACTGAGTTTTCAAAAGACCTGTTCTCCTTTTGTTGATGTAGACCAATCTAGCTGTCTGCATTTCTGGACTCTTCTTATGAGGGAGGGTTAGGTATGGGGGGGTTATCATGATGGGCACCTGGGTTTCCTCATTTGCTACTGCACCACTATAGATATGTCACAAAAGACAGACATATGCAAGCAGAGAGAGAACCTCAATTAAAACAACATAGGGAGAAAAACAATAGCTGATTCATCACTTCACTCAAGAAGTGTGAAGAACGTGTAGTTCCAGCCCTTAAAATATTTCCACCCTCCTCCCTTTTTTATTGCCCGGAATCTTAAGAGCTTTATCATTTGCAGTCATAAAATGAAAATATACACCAAACCCTCAAAGGGCAAGTATGAAATTAAATTATATTTGGGCATCTGTAACCTTTTAAAACGATCAGATTCCAGTTAATGTATTTCTTCCTGTTCCGAGGGCTGCCATGGTGTTTGATGGTGGGAAGAAGTCCAAAGGGCATTGGGAGATAATAAATTCACTGGAAGTTTCACCCTGAGGCAGTACTCGATGCACCATGCTTTCCATTTAGTCGGCCTGACCAAAAATCTTGTCACATTCAAAGGTCACTGAGGTTGAGGTTGGTGAGTCCCATCGATCTTTCTCCAGTGGAAAAAGAGTGACAGCTGAGCTCATAAGCAGTCATCAGAATTTGGAAGAGAAGCTAATGGGGATGGAGGCCAGTTGGCCAAAGAGTGAACAGGGCGGTCTACAAGGCCCTTTATATCCTGGAGGCTAATGGGAAGGACCCTGATGAATTATTTTAATGCAGGTTGCCCCAGTTTCACTTCTTCCTTTTGTGTCTTTGCCAAAGGTGGTTTTGATCCTATATTGTTGTTGTTGCTGCTGCTGTTTTCAGCAGTCCAGCTCAGCCCAAGGGGATCCATTTCCCCAGATCCCCCAAGAAACAGAAATGGATCTCTCCAAGGCAAACCACTGGATGGGGAAATGGTTGAATGCCCGTTCATATCTCCTCCACTGTTATCGCTTTACAGTAAAAAAATAAATATGAAGAGATCCAACCTAGCTTCCTACACACAGAGAGAGAGAGAGAGATGCTATTTTTCAGAATGAAGGTTTTAGGAGGAGGTGTGGTGAAGCATACACTTCATGTAAGCTTGTAGGAGGCATTTTGGGGATCAATGGTCCATGGTATGGATAAGAACACACAAAGGGGCACACTAGGCCCCCACTAGTCCTGAAGATTATCAATGAACCTAAGGCAGAAAACTCAGAAGAAGTAGAGGATACGCAACTGCAGAAAGTGATGCAGGTCTAACCCTACCGGTTTCTAGATAGTGCCCCTTCATACTGCCTTGTAATCTACTGCCCATACATACCAGAAGCAAAACAAACAGCAGTATTGCACGGAGCAGGTAACTATAATAAGAGAAGGGTAGTCTGATTAAATTAGGTTATTCACAGCCTAATAACTTGGGATTCAGGGGGAAGTGTCCATCTTTCAAAGCTCTCTGTAATACCATGTAGAGAAGCCGAGGAGAAGATTGAAGTCACATGGGGAGTCCACTGTTTCAACATGTTGCATGCAAGTGCTTTGTGGAAAGTGAAGATAGCTCTGTGGAAAACAAGGGAAGGGGGGGGCCTTGTTATTCCCCCTGACCTGTTGCTAGACAGTATGGCCATTTGCAAACAGAAAGAGATATCTGTGATGCTTAACGCACTGGCACAAAATATTGGGCCCACTGTCCTGGTCAATATGTATGAGCATGCAGGGCACTAGTTGTGGAAACAGATGTGGAGATTCAGATGGGCTGCTGGTTGCACATGGCTAGGCACACAACCAGCACCCCATCAGAAAGGCAGTTATCAGAGCTCAGAAAAGTTACTTTTTTGTTCTATAAGCCTAGAATCCTCCAGCCAACATGACCCTCTCTCTCTCTCTCTCCCTCTCTCTCTCTCTCTCCCTCTCTCTCTCTCTCTCTCTCTCTCTCTCTCTCTCTCTCTCTCTCTGTGTGTGTGTGTGTGTGTGTGTGTGTGTGAGAGAGAGAGAGAGAGAGAGAGAGAGAGAGAGAGAGAGAGAGAGAGAGAGAGAGCTCTGTGAAGGAAAACAGCCTTATAATTTGTTTGTAGACTTCTTGATACTGCTTTGGCCTCTTTCAAATGTGAATCTTCCTGGTCTTAAGTCTAGTATTCTAAACAGCATGCCACATAGCCATTTAACATCCATAGCAAACAAACACTTATTATATATTAAGATTGGGTTAAAATACGGTTTTATAGCAACATAAGCTATGATTAGTGAAAAATCGAGTGATCTAACAGCAGCATGTACTGAATCACTTCATTCCAAAGTATTTGGATAACTTCGCTTCTACTTAAACTTTTATACGTTACATCAGTTTCCTTTTGTTTGGCGTTCTTTGTTCATGAGCTCTTCAACCTGTATGTCCCTTCCTCATTAACCCTGCTACTGGACTCAAAAGTCAACGGGAAATACAAGTAGCTGAGGGTGAGCTAACTATAAAAGAGTTTTCAAAATGTTATCTGCTACACATTTTCCGTCTTCCCTCTTCGGTTGCCGTGTTTTTGTTGTTCTTTGAATGATTGTCTGTAGATATATATTTTTTGTAAGTATCTCTTTTACAGCTGCTTTCAACGCAAGGAGAATACGAAATAGGAAAAAGAAATCTTTCCCTATTAAAAATTGTTCTACTTTCTCCCCTTCTGTTAAGTGCAAATTTGTGGGTGATTAATTTTTAGCATGTGGATTAGGGTCTTTCTTAATTAATCTCATTGTTAGCAATTGAAAACTCTCATACATATGGACTGTAATTTCAGTCAATAATGATTTGGGATGAAATTGTAATAACTAAGGAGATGCAAAGCATTTGCTTGCTAGCTTCCTTTTTTTTAATCCTCTGATTAGCTGGGTTAGATCAGTCAGTAGCAGAATCTTTTGGCTGACAAGTCTGAATGCATCCCAGATTGTCAGAAGGCAGAAAGTCTGGGCTGGTTTTGGATGACACTTTTATACACACTGAGTTTCAAACAAATATGTAGAAAGTTATTTATCTATTTGCTATGGCTAGAAACCTGTTCTGTTTACAGCATACACAACAGCAATCATGCATGTAGTTTTTTTTCCTCTCCTGCAGGTTTCTGTCACATGTCCAGTCACACCCTCGTTGCCCAGTGAGCAGACTGACTATTCATATGACCAAGTGCTCAATATTGTTGTTGTTTAGTCGTTTAGTCGCGTCCGACTCTTGGTGACCCCACGGACCAGAGCATGCAAGGCCCTCCTGGAGTTTGGCCAAATTCATGTTGGTAGCCTCGATGACACTGTCCAACCATCTCAACCTCTGTTGTCCCCTTCTCCTCTTGCCTTCACACTTTCCCAACATCAGGGGCTTTTCCAGGGAGTCTTCTCTTCTCACGAGATGGCCAAAGTATTGGAGCCTCAGCTTCAGGATCTGTCCTTCCAGTGAACATTCAGGGTTGATTTCCTTTAGAATGGATAGGTTTGTTCTCCTTGCAGTCCAGGGGACTCTCAAGAGTCTCCTCCAACACCACAGTTCAAAGCATCAATTCTTCGGCGGTCAGCTTTCTTTATGGTCCAGCTCTCACTTCCATACATCGCTTCTGGAAAAACCATAGCTTTGACTATTTGGACTTTTGTTGGCAAGGTGATGTCTCTGCTTTTTAAGATGCCGTCTAGGTTTGTCATTGCTTTCCTCCCAAGAAACAGGAGTGGGACCTCCACAAATTGTCAGAAACCTCTGGCACAACAAGTGTTGCAGACATGGTAGATGCAACAGGATACCTGGGCTATATTTTTAATAATAATAATAATAATGTGCTTTCACGTCAGTTCAGACTTATGGCAAACCTTTTCAGGGTTTTCCAGCTGGAGTCTACTCACAAGTGGTTTACCATTGGCTTCTTCCGGGAGCACCCTGACAACTATGTAGCTTACCCCAGGCTGACTCTACTCATTGGAGGCACAAGGGGGAATGAGACTCCAAAACCACTGAGCTATCCAGCCAGCTTTTTAATAAGCATTTTCCGTCAAGTCGATTCTAGTATTTTTTTTCATCCCAGACCAGAAGCTGAAAAATTAAAACTTGTTGCAGAGTTTTGACTTTCTGGTAAAATTCCTTTTTGCTGCATAGCATAACTACAGAAAGATAACTTCAAGTTCCACAAAGTCCAGCCTATTCTCATTAACTGGCAATTAAAGTCTCAATAACTCACTGTGAAAGATATTTATAGGAGAAAGAATGAAAACAGTTGCTTCAAATTACAGCCTTATGTATGCTGCTTTTTTTTTTACTGTATACATACTTAGCAAACGAATGAACAAATCAACAGCAAACAAACAACTGCTACCAACCAATGAAAGAGAGGGGAAAAGACGCTGAGCAGAGAGGTGGGGTTCTCTTTGAAATCAACGTCTGGAAGGAAGGCCTGATTAGTGCTGGATAGACAAACAATCACCTCAGCCCAGAAAAGTGCCAGTTAACGCAACGTTTAGAAGACAGCATGCGAGGTTGCAAAATAAATAAATAAATCCATTTCCAAGAAAACTTAAGTTGCCTACTTCTGTTTTTCATTTTTAGGACTTTGAGGTCTATAACACTTGAAATATAAAAATTCTTGCTAAAGAAAGGGAAAATATTGCTGAAAAATTATTGGAAAGGAGCCTCTAGGGGTAGGGTCTGTGATTTTCCAAAAAAAGGACTTCGGGTTTGCATGCAGCCCCCAGGCTAAACATTGCACTCCCCTGGTATAGGAGTACTGGCCCTTATATCTTGTTCTTCATGGTCTCTATTATCTTTTCCGAATCTGTCACCAGATACTTTCTCCTGTTGTCTCTCAGTCCCTTTGTCCCCCATCGTGACTTGCGACAAGGATTTATCATCAACTTTGAAATAAACAACAACAAAGTGTGTGAGGTGGAGAAAAATGCCCTGATTCACACCGAGTTTTGCTTCCCGTGAAAATCTAACCACGCCAAATGGTTGGAAGGGCATCCTTTCCAGCTCTTTCATTGTGCGATTCCACGATTCGATGCCAAGAGTTGTATAAAAGGGGGCTTTCTTGACTGGAACATTTTATGTGCCCCAAACGTTAGCTTCAGCTCTAGAAGAAATCTGGATTTGAGCGCAATAGAACCAAATGGCCTGTACTAATTAATGATTTTTATAGTTGATATATCATCTGTCTTTTAACCAATTAACCAACCAATTAATTTATTAAACTCATATTACCAAAGCTTCGTTGTAATTAATCGAATGCAATAAATCAAGTCACTGATCAGTCATATAAAGTTCTGCCTTTGATAGTAAAATATACTTTCAACATCACGGCGTTTTGAAGGGAAAAGAAACCCTCACTGCCTGTTACTTTCGTTCTCCATCTCATGCAAAAGTAATCTTTCTGACGTTTTCCTGAGGACAGGTGCCTACATCCCTGATGTGGAACATCTTATGAAAGAAGTATTGTTCAAGAGAAAGAGACTGAGAGAAACAGATGGAAAGCATTGGGCTTCATGTGCTCTTAGGGTTCACGTCATTTCATGAACTACTGGTTCAGCTATTTGGCTGCAGAGCCAGAGGTTGGGAGTTTGATTCCCCACTGTGCCTCCTTGACAGTGGCTGCACATGATTATCCATAGGGTCCCTTTTGGCCCTGCAGTTCTGAGATTATTGTGATTATTTAAAAATACATGTGTGTTTTTGATCGATTTGGGAGAATTTATGTTGAAAAGTAGTCTCTGATTTTGTAAATAAACACATGCAAGAGGATGCTTGTGATCTGAGAATGTCAGTCTCTCTGCCTCTCTGTCTCTCTCTGTCTCTCTCTCTCTCTCTCTCTCACACACACACACACACACACACACACACACACACACAGAGAGAGAGAGAGAGAGAGAGAGAGAGAGAGAGAGCTCAGACCATGGGACTACCTGTGAATAAACAGTTGTAAACATTTGTAGTCATTAGCCACTCAGATAATCATTTAACCCAATAGGGTGTGTTGTGATCTGTAGAAGTCTAGCTTGCCATCTTTTGGATGGAGATGCCAAAGGCTGAATCTGACATTTTGTACTTACACTGGGCAAGCCAGGCAAAAGCAAAGTGGGAAGGAGAAGGTACTGTTGGTGTAATGGACAGGAAGCTGTGTGCTTAACCCTTCTTCCCCCCAAAAAATTTCCCCCGTAAAATGGGGGCTCGGGAGAATCTTTAACTCCGTACTATAAAATTTAAACTACAACATGTTCCAGATTTAAATGAAGAAAGTCAGAGTTTAGGGTCTCAAATTATAAGTGGAGTTCAAACACAAAATAACAAAAGACACAGGTTACTAATCTTATACAGAGCCACTTTAATCATCATCATTATCATCTTAGAACTGCAGAGCTGGAAGAGACTCTATGGATCATCGAATCCAGCCCCTGTTAAGGAGACACAGTGGGGAATTGAACTCCCAACCAGATGCCTAAGCTCCTGAGCTATCAGGCAGTTCTAACAGAAATGTGACACATCTTGGGGACCTCAGCATGCCTTGAGCTTGCCCTGGCAGCAGTTCCCACAACCCATTCCCACTGGGCATCCTAACTGGGCCTTCTAGGAACTTAGGTCCAGAACATCGGCTAGTCTCAAGGTTCGTCACCCTGTCGTAGAGGAAGAATGACTGGTAGGTAATTTTGGTGCAGGTTTCTAGATATGGACTTCCAAAGAGCATCTGCCTCCAACTTTAGTCTCCTCGATGCTAATGCTATCTCAGATGTTTGCAGTACCTTCTGCACTTGTGTTGGACACACTCTTCCTCACAGCTTAATGGGAAACTAGATAGCGCATGAGGTAAAATTACCATGCCTTATAGTATCCCATCACCTTAGGATGTGTGGTTTGCTAGTCAAGGAAAAGTGTTTATTTGCTGTGTTGGTTGCTTAAGGTGGTATGTCACAGCTAGAGTAGACCAATTGAATCTGGATGGTTTTGGTGATTCAACTTGTTCGTAGAAGAACATAAGAAGAGCCCTTCTGGATCAGGCCAAGGGCCTGTCTAGTCCAGTTTCCTGTATCTCACAGTTAGCCCACCAAATGCCTCTGGGAGGACACAAGACAACTAGAGACTTGTCTCCTGATACCCCTCCCCTGCATGTGGCATTTTGAAGTCCCTTCCTTTTAAGCCTGGAGAATATACATCCCCATCATGGCTTGTAACTTGCGATGGACTTTTCCTCCAGGAATCTGTCCAATCCCTTTTAAAGGCATCTAGGCCAGATGACATCACCACATCCTGTGGCAAGGAGTTCCACAGACTGGGTAAAGAAATATTTTCTTTTGTCTGTTCTCACTCTCCCAACACTCAATTGAAGTGGAAGTCCCCTGGTTCTAGTATTGCATGAGAGGGAAAAGAGCTTCCCTCTATCCACTTTATCCATCCCCTGCATAATTTTATACGTCTCAATCATGTCCCCCCTCAGGTACCTTTTTCTAGACTAAAGAACCCAAAACGCTGTAACCTTTTCCTCATAAGGGAGGTACCCCAGCCCAGTAATCATTTCTATCGTTCCATAAGTTCTATTAATTCGCTGTGCCCACGCTAGTTGCAACTTGCTATGTTAAGTAACAGGGTTTCAGTCGGAGTGCCCATTTAGCTGCTCTGTATGTTGGACCACTTAGACAAGGCAAAGGAAAGGAGATGTATTACGTGTGTCATGAAAATGGAGGACCATTGTGTGTGACCTTCATGCGGTCACTAATATCTGTGACAAATACTCATATAGAGAAGGGAGTGTTCTGGATCTACTCCTTCCTTCCATCGGCTTTTGTCATCTTTCTGTACATAGTAGCAATGCTCATTCTCCAGATTCATCGCTCTTGATGCACAAGAACGTGACAATGAGTGGGATCGGGGCTACAGTGCTCTCTGTGTGTGCATGAGTACTGAGTAAAAATGGCCACTTACTATGGCTCGTCACAGCATGGTTCGTCGGATCAGGCCCAAAGTTGTTGAGCAGGCACCTCACACTCTGCACCCCACTACTTCCTGCATTCACCCACTTAGAGGAGGAGGTGGGGCAGGGAAGCCCACAACATCGCTTCTGACAAGGCCCCACAGGAGAAGGCAGGCTATGGAATCGGGGCCACCCTTGCAACACTTGTGGGCCTGATCCTCCGAACCGCACTGAACGGATGAACCACAGTAAGTGCCCATCTGTAGTACTGAGCATGGATTTTAGCCATTGGATAGGGTTGTTGCTGTGCCTTTCCTTCTTTCTCCCTTGCATTTCTTCTTATGCTCATGGCAAAAATTCAGATGGCCTTGGGTCCTTTTAAGGAGAAAGGAGAGTAAAATATTTTAAATAAGTAAAATAAATAGGTATAGGGGCCCCCTGCCAAAACAACAACAACAAAAACCAAACTCTTTCCAATAGTTTTTCTCTGCATAAGATCATTGTTGTTGTTTAGTCGTTAAGTCGTGTCCCACTCTTCGTGACCCCATGGACCAGAGCACGCCAGGCCCTCCTATCTTCCACTTCCGCCCTCCCTTCCACTGCATAAGATCATATCAAGTGCTAATATATCACAGGAAGACAAAGGAGGGTGTGTGAGATGAGGGGAATGAAATATAAAATTCTTCTGTTGAAACAAGTCCAGCTTGGCCATTCAGGGAATTAAGTCTATGGTTATTGGTAATCTGGGTCTATGAGAAAGTGGGTCTCTTTCAAAGAAAAGTGAAAACAACAAAAATTGGGGGTGTCTTTTTATTATGAAAATTAAGGCCGATCCTTTAAAAATAGGCGGATGGTCCCTTACAGATGCAAATTAACATGTCCCGTGGTCAGCTGAGGACTTGCTAGCATCTGCTCGGCTGGTTCCAAAAGCTTAATTTACTCTGTGAACTGCGTCCTATTATAGGTTCTCCATTACTGTCACTCAACCGACCTGGATAAAGGCACAGGCAAGAGTGACAGTGACAATGACAGACACTCACTCCTCAGCACGGGGCGCTCGGCAGAGGAGCGTGTGCCGAAAAAGCAGTTACCATCTTCCAGGGTGGGCAGAGATGAAAGAAGTTGACACATATGCCTCGTGGGCTAGCCAAGCCGAGTTTACTGCCACAGATGAGGCCACGGAGGGCAGAGAGAGGGTTTCTCTGAAAGAGAATTTGAATTTGGAGGGGAAATGGTTTGGAGGGAAAGGTGTGGAAGACATTTAAGTTATTGATTGATTGATTGATTGATTGATTGATTGATTGATTGATTGATTGATTGATTGATTGATTGATTGATTGATTGATTGATTTGATTTGATTTGATTTGATTTGATTTGATTTGATTTGATTTGATTTGATTTGATTTGTACCCCGCCTGTCTGGACTACCAGACCACTCTAGGCGGCTGGCAGAAGTTTTAGGCCAGAAGCTGTCCTGAATTCCAAGCTGGGTTCTAAGATGTCGGTTTTGCTCTCTTGTCCTTCTGTAAAGGACTGAATACCACTCTGACGGCAGAAAGTGAGCTGTCTCCAGTTTGAAAAGACATAACAATATACACCTCTGAATATCATCTGTGGGAGACCACAAGCAGGAGGGTTCCTTTCCATTTAGTTTTTTCTGTTTGAAGGCTTCCCAGAGACATCTGTTTGGCCACTATGAGAACCAAATGCTAGATGAAAGGGGTCTAATCCCGCATGAATCTTAGCTGGAAGCAACAAAACTGACAGGTTTCAGTGAAGCTATGTTAGTATGCTTAGAGTCTTAGAAATGGGTATGTGTATCGGGGAGAGGAGAGAGAGATGTGACTTAACCAGTTTCCCCAGCCACCAGATAAACCAAGCAAGGTTCAGGCACAGGTGGCTCAAGACCAACCCATCCTTGGAGAGAGTTCCTCCAGAAGGTTATGTTGCTCAAGGCCCCGTCAAGCTTGAACTGGGCTCGATCCAGACCATGTTTAGCTTAGCAGAGATGCTTCGAACCACTTTGACTTTCAGTTCAGCTCTCAGCCGACCGAGGAAACCTTCATTCATGTCAGAAGCAAGGCAATGGTGCTTCCAGAATGGAAGGATCAGCCAATGGGATGCCCGGACACTGCCAGAATCTGTGCATAGTCACCTTCTCTGAGGTGGCTCCTTTCATGTTCTCCGGCTTAGGAATATCCCTGCATGTCAGTTCTTTTAGCCAATGCCCGTTAACACCTCCATAGGAATTTCTTCTGGATCCAAAATTACTGCACAATAATTTTCACTGGCTTCTCCTGGCCGCCTTATATTGTGCAAAGCAACTGTTTCCTTCCCACTGAGGTTTTCTCCTCTTTTCTTCAAACTATCTGTGTTTCTCTGTGCCTTCCTCCCTCAGAAATGCAGAAGGCCTGAACTATGTTACAAATTCAGGCCACCAGATAAGGCTTATGGATCAGCTGATGGTGGATGTCTTTGTTCGCCTGGAGCCTTTACGTTGCTTAGATCGGACAACGCATTCATATGGAACGTATCAGCCAACAGTGTTTACCCGGATGACCCTATCAAATTTCTTTTCTGGCCCGCTTTCAAGTCTTTTCACTCCATTTCAATTACTGTCACATGGTGCGAACATTGTTATGTACAAATATGTGACTTATTTGGGCAGCCTTCCAGGTCGCTATTCTTAATTTGCAAAGAGAGAGGCAATCTGGTCTGCTAACTTCATAGCAATGCATTATTATTATCGCAGAAACTGAGTAACACATTTTTATAAGCTGATGATAGGAAGTGCTTAGTGATAAGTTCCTGCATGTGTACAACATGGAAGGAGATCTTCCAGTCCATACAGAAGCGAGCTGGAGCCGCACGGTCTGGGCTTCAGATTCATCGTCTTGATTCCACGTTAGTGCCGAGATCGCCAACCACCTCAGAAGACCTTTTCAGACTTTCTTTAATTTATTAATGCCTTGAGCTGAGAGTATGGAGTTCTGTGTATGTTGGGTTCTGTGCACGCTGGAATTAGGGCCAGCTCTATAGGTTGCAAGCTGACAGTCGCGCCACGCTCTATGACTCAACGTATGTCTACACTCTACTGTTATAGCCGTTTCATACCACTTTGGTTATCGTGGCTCCATCTAGTGCAATCCTGGTATTGGTAGTTTTGTGACAGAAGTGGTATCCTGAGGGTCTCCTGACTTTAGGATTGTAGTTCAGAAGTGTACATTATAGCTGTAGCACAGTAGAGCTCTTTAGTATGGAAGGTATATAGAGCAGCAGCCTTGCTGAACCTATGAACATCCAAGTCAAGTGTAGATGGAGACTTCCTTTCATATAACCACACTGAGATCGAAGATGGGGAACAACATGTTGTGTAACTACAACATAGTGAAGAGTATACAAGCTGATATTCTCTATAGCTATCATTCTTATGCGGGCCAGATGCCCACTTGGCAATGGAAGCTTCCTTAGCTGAAGGGGGAGCAAAGATAGAGTACTACTTGAACATATTAAAAATACTATTCTTCATTTATTCCTCCATTCATTTTACTTAAAATAGTTTTATCCCACCTTTCTCCTTAAAAGGACCCAAGGCCGCTTGTGAAGCGTCCTTTTTAGGGTTGCCTGGGAGGGACTTGATGCCATAAAACAGCAAAGAATTCTTCTAGCCATATAGAATGTTACCTATAATTTCATATGTCTGTGTTAGGTGCCACCAAATTGCATCTGACTTATGGCGATTCTAATAGAGTTCTTTAGGTAGGTGAGATAAAGACTGGTTTTACTAGTGTTGCTCCCCAGTCAGTTTCCAGGGCTCAGCAGGGATTTGAACCCAGGTCTCCTGAATCGTAGTCTGCTACTTCATTTACTAAAACACATCAGCCCTCATTCTTTTATATATTACATTATGTAATGTTACCCAGTGTGGTGCAGTGGACCAAGTAAAGGACTAGGACTCAGGGGGTCTGGGTTCAGATCCATGCTTTGACAAGGAAACTCAGCAAGGGTCGTGGGGCTGGTAAGGATGCTCCTTAAATATCTCACTTACCTTGAAAGCCCTATGAGAGTCGCTATAAGTCAGTTCTAATTTGGGAGCATATAACAACAACAACAATAATGTTATATGTTATATACGATATCATATAGATCATGTCTAGAGATGCTTTTTTGGTGGCTCATGCTGGTACATTTATCAATTGAACAGGTGTTCAAAACCCACCTCCTCCAGTGGGCACCCACTGGGAGGCAGCAGCCTGGCTTCCCTGCCCTGCATCTTCCGGGGGCTGCCTCTGAGTGTCCACCTGCCAGAGGAGGCGGGGCTATGAAGCACCAAACACCTGTTCGGCCTATAAACAAACCAGCACGAACTGCTGGTTTATGCCCATCTCCAGTAAGTACTTCAGTTGGTGCATGGGCAGTTGTTCTGAGGAGACAGGGGAAGGAAAGCACGCATCGAGCAAGGAATGGGCTGGTGCACAGAGGAGGCAGGAGAGGGAAGAGTGTGGCTCCCGCACAACACCTATTTGGCACTGGGCTGAACCCACTGAACTATGGTTTGTGCCCATCTCTGATGCAGAGCTTTGTTATACAAGCTCCGTTCCCACCTTAAGAACAAGACGCCTGCACCATCCTAATTTTTATGCTAGTTTTGATTGATGTCTTCATTAATTTGGTTCAGTGAGCATTTCTGGCAACGTGACTAGCCCAATAGGTCTCTTCGCAAAACTAATCTTCAAAATTACATGCTGTCAAGTCAGTTCCAACTTATGGTGACCCTTCTCAATGTTTTCTGGGTGCAGAGCGCTCAGAAGTAGTTTACCATTGCCTTCTACTAGAGACCTACTAGCATTGTGCAACTTGCCCAAGGCTACACAGGCTGGCCCTTCTCCTAGGAGGCACAGTGGGGAATTGAACTCTCCGCTTCCGACTCCACAGCCATATCCTCACATTTGATACAGGGTGAGTCCATTTTAATAAAACTCAGTAGTCCAACGAGGTAACCTTGTTCACATTATGCAGAGTGGTGGCGAATCCTGGCAAATCAAGAGACTCAGTCATGAAGAGTCTGTGAATGATATGGACTATGAACGTTAGCTCAGTTTATAGACAGTAATGCAGAAATTCTAGATCACCTATGGTTCCTTATGGAACACTCATTGGGAGTCAGTGTTTCACATCCGGGATGAAGTTTACCCCCATCAAATACCTCAGCCTCCTTTGCTGTTTTGAGTTTCAATTAGTTTTTATTTTCCTTTCTGTCCTCAACTACAAATACAAAACATGTTGGCTCTTAAACCGATTTTAATAATATAGCTGTGGCACAAAATACATACATCTACTTAATGCTAAAATAGCTAATATTAATTTCTCCCCAAATAATGTAAAAATAGCTATTATGCCACATTCTCGTTTCCTTTATTAATAGAACAAGAATTCATTTTTAGTATGGCCTCCAGGCCGTAATGAGCATTGTTAACATATAATAACAATGCCCCAGGGGAAGGATTTCTAAGGAAGTCTAACCTTGCAGCTGAACTTCTGATGTACTGCGGTGCCATCAAGCTAAGGGCCCTTGTGCAATCTTTCGGAGAGGCTGGCAGAATGGAGCTGTTCAATATGCAGGTGAGGATTATAGTTGGTCTCAGGAATGATAAAATTTCCTTGAGAACCCTGGATTCTAAGATTAGTTCCAGAATTATACCTGTATTAGCAGTGGCACTGCCCCCACCCACCAGGATATTCCCAGCCAGTCCAGTCCTGCCAGCCTTCTTACAAGAGACATCCTATTAACCCGTTTTTCCATCCAACAATGAGATTTTCTCAGAGGAAATCAGGCTTGCAACTGAAGCCTTTGTTTACCTCCCAGTGACCAATCATGATACAAAGCACACTAAATGCAAAATACGTAGAAGACTAAAGAGAGAGAAGGAAACACTCAGCAGAGAGGTGGGGCTCACTTTGAATTCAGAGGTAGGAAAGAACTATTGATTAGTGTTGGGTGGATTGATAATCTCCCCAGCCCAGAAAGGTTTCTCCCAGCTGTACCCAGGCAGTGTGCATAGCTGCAAAAACTCCAGCAGAAAAAAAGTCCATCAAGACTTGGGGGCATAGCAGCTGATTTTTCCATGTGTTTTCACAGAACATCTGCAACATTCTGAAATAACAAGGCTCTCCTTTTTTTTGTTTTTTGTTTGTCCTCCCACCTGTCATAGGAAACAAGTGTAAAAATTAACTTGGCTTTAGATCTGCTTATTTAAATATTCCCAATTTCTGTTTCGTCATTAGGAAAAAGCACCCAAGCCGTGAAGAATGTACACTTATGGGAAGATGGCAAAAATACAGATTGTTTTCTCACTGCACGGCTCTGCCTTGGAGACTGTTGGCAGCCTCCCTAGAGCATAAAATTAATCCAAAATTTTGGAGCTCTCCATTATAGACCTTTGAATCGACATGGTCCCTTGTTTGATTGCTGGAGGGTGCCATAACTTTTCATTCTCTAAATGTTGTCAGTTAAACATCTTGATGCACAGCATGCGGTCATTCCAGTGTCCCTTCCTCCTGGTCTTGAGCCAGACGCTGTCCAGCCCTGGAATGATTAAATTTGAACAGACAGATTCAATAATGTCAAAGTTCAATGTTGTCTAAAAATATTAACATGCTGCACCCCATCCCGCATATTGTACATTTCATTCTTCCTTACAAGGCATGGCAGGTCTGTACGAAGAATGTCATTGACTAAACAAGAGGAGAACAAAAAAAAAGCCCAGGCAATTCCATCCATGTAATGTCACATTCATGGCGCTACTTCATCCAAAGACGTCCTTAGGCCATGGCAAGATGGATTGCCAGCTGACCAGATCTGGGAAACAAAAACAAACAAACAAACAAACAAAAACCTTCAGCCTGCCCTGTGTCGTTACCTCTGGGCCAGCTGCCAGATTCCTATGTGGGTAAAAGCCAGACACTGGGCTTAGTTGCCAAAACATTTGAAGCTATGCTCAGCAGAAGCACTTTCCTTTAATACGCATGTTTGCACTGTGCAGGCAAGGCATAAGCACATGGGGGACAGGTTGTGGAGCTCGCCCCTTGCCCCGTGCACCACTTCGCATGCTATGAGATTGCAGAGTTGACCACAGGGAAAGTTGCTCCTGTACAGTGCTTCCTTTTTCTTCCTTCTTTTTTTCACTTCGGAAAGCAGAAGGAGGCAGAATAATTAGTGTCAAGCATTTTGCCAAAGCATAAAGACCCCGAAAGTGTCCTTCCAGATCCTGGATAATCTTTGCGGCAAGGGTAGGAGGAAATAAAAGTTCTTACTTTCCAGAAATACTCTTGGTTGGAGACTCGGATCTCAAAATGTATGAACAGCAAAACTCTGGTTTTGCAAGTCAGTGACCTCAGAGCAAACGTCTGCTTGGCTAAGTCTGTTCTTAGCACGGACATGTAATGGAAAGTCCACGAACAGGACACAAACACAGTAGTGTCCTCATGCTTGCATTCTCTAGCAACTGGTCTTGAGAGGAAAAAGGCCTTTGACACCAAAAGTAATATATAGCTATCATGGATATTAACCACTATGAATGCTTTATTGATCTACCTAATGCTGTGTTAAATCCATGCATGTTTGTGACCATCAGTGCATCTTGTGATAGCAAGTTTAATTGTTTGGACTGTGGATAAAGTTTTTTTAAGTACTCAGTTTAATCTGTCATACATTTTCTGCCACTTAGCTTCACTAGATCATTCTGTTTTCTTGTACTGTTTGTGTGTTAGAGAAAAAGCTTCTCTGCACCACCATGGTTTTATTGTTGTTGTTGTTTAGTCATTAAGTCGTGTCCAACTCTTCATGACCCCATGGACCAGAGCACGCCAGGCCCTCCTGTCTTCCACTGCCTGCCAGAGTTTGGTCAAATTCATGTTGGTCACTTCGATGACCCTGTCCAACCATCTCGTCCTCTGTCATTCCCCTTCTCCTCTTGCCTTCACATTTCCCCAACATCAGGGTCTTTTCCAGGGATGGTTTTATACTCTGTCATATCTCCTCTTGCTAATTTTTTCCCAAGTCAGTGAACTCCAAATAGACTCATGTAGCTTAATGCAGAACCTGGCTGCGGTGCCAGGGACAGGGAATTTAAATCCTGACTGTGACTCCCAGGACAAGGACATGCAAGATCATCCAGAACGTATGTGGCTTCAAGAGTTATATGACCACCCACCTATATGACCTTGGGGCAAGTTGCACAGTCAGCAAGTACCACCAGATGGAGACACTTGTAAACCACTTCTCCATATATATCTGGAAGTTGAGTCATGACAACTGGACTTGGGTTGAAACTTTTCACCACTCATCCAAATAACTTCTTCAGCCTGAAGAAGCTACTTGGATGAGTAGTGACATGTTTCAACCAAACAAGAAAGAAGTCCAGTTACCACGACTCAGCTTCCAGATAACCACACCTGGATGACTGAGAATCTTCACAGATACACTTCTCAGTACTTTTATAACTGGAAAACCTTGACTGGGATGCTGCCATTGGTCAAAATCTAGCCCGATGCTCATGTCTGGTATCTCTTTTCTGTTTCCTGTAGGAATGTTTACAAGACTCTTACAACCAATGAATATTTAGAATGTCCTTTTTGTGAAATTGATATTTCATCCTTTATTTCAGTTTGTTTCCATACGTCTGACAAAGTGGACTCATACATGAAAGCTCACATTAAAATATAACAGTTAGTCTTTGAAGTGACATATGTTTTTTGTCTTTTTATTGTTGCTTGGTTTGGTTTCTTTGGATTTTGCCGGATATGCTTGCAACAACAGGAGTGCCATACACTGCATCCTTTCTTCATGGGGATGGGGGTTACGCCAGCTATAAATGGTTCTTTTTGCCTTCTGCACCCTTTCTGGCTTCATGATATCTTTTGTGATATGTTCTGATTAGAAGTGTAAACAGTTTTCAAAGTGTGATTGCACCATGGGTTTGTATGAAAGGCATATTATATATCTTGTGTCAGGATATATCTCTATAGATTGTAGTCCAGAAGACTTCTGTCTGGAATTTTGATTGCAGGATGGAACACCCTGAGTCTTTTAAACTTTGAGCAGAAAGCTTTGGATCACACTAGAAATTAAGGGCTGGGTCCTATGGACAGTATGAAGATACATTATATGGTTTTGCCTCTGAAGCTAGGCATGTTTGGCCATATAAATTGTCTGGGCACCATATGTAAGACAAACTAAGACATAGCAAGGTGTATAAATGCAATGGAATATTTCTATGGGGATTCGGCCACCCTCCACCACCTTATTTGGGCATACTCACTCCATGGATTGGGTCCATAGCAGTATAGGTCTTCGTGACTTACTAGGTAGCTACCAGCAAACACAGACTTGAACTAATGTAGGAAACCAAGCCAAGGGCACTGAGAATGAAGGACGTTGGTAGCTCATACTCTCCTGAAACTCTTTGCAATACATGGTACTTAGTCAAAAGGGCTCTGTGCAATATGTTTGTGCATCTTTGAAAGCTACTGTGTATTTTTCCCGTCATACCTGATCACCTTGAGATGCTGCTCCAAAATCACCCACAGAAATCACATGCCTTGTTTAGCATTCCGCAGTCTATGCCCTCCAACCTTCATTGCTCTGCTAATGTAAACAGTCAATGTTAAAAGAAGATCACCCAATAGCAACCGTGCCCAATCGTAACACTGGTCACAGTGTTGTTGCATTTTGTCCTTGTTTTGTTTGTTATCATAGCCAGCCTGGTTATACTTAGCATTACAATAGGGAGCATCTTCAGTGGAGATGCATAATTTTGTTGACTTTCTTATCCTTGAAAGATGGTCCAAATGCATATTGCCAGTAGAGATCCTATACCTCTGTCTGTTCTTTGTCAGTTGCTGCATGACCTCCCCATTGCCTTGACCTACAAGTACTCCCTCCAAGCAGCTGTGACTTGGCATAGGTATTGCTGTTATGTATTTCTCTAGAGGATGAGATTCTTTTCATAGGAAGCAGCTTGGCTCAGCTTAGGTAGATGCTCTTGACTCCCACCCAGACTGACAACTCTATCCTGTTGGATAGTCGTTTGTCACAATAAGCATTGTTCTGTCACTTTACTATTTGTGGAACCTATCAGCTTTTTTACTTGTTTGTATGTTTGCTTTCGTCCAGTCAGAAGTAAATACAATTCATGTCCAGATCAATAAGTGCAGGATTGCACCGTAAAATTTACAGTTTTACAAGCTGGGGTCTTGATTCTACCAGACATTCTTGAAATAGTAAAACTGCAGTGCAAGATATCAAGGTTAGCTAACCAAGGTGAACTTTGGAAGCTTATTTGACATCCAGAGACATCATAAGGTAAAAATAGATTTCAATGGTGACTCTAGATAGCATGATGAAGACACTGAGGAAGCAAGATTCACCTACCCCTTGAAGCTGTGCAGAAGACAAAACTATTTGGCTGCAGTTCTTCATGATGGGGTTCAGACTCAATGGCAATGCTGTGATCTGTAGGAACTAGACATGGGGACGAATATAAAAACAGATCAGTTTTTCCGACGAATATAGCTGATTTGTTAAATATTCGTCAATCCATATTTGTGAGTTCCAGAGACACCCACGAATATGAAGGGATGAATATTTTCATCCTTCGTATTATTTTTTTTTTTAAAAAAACCACACAATTCTGCCTACCAGCTGCTCATCAACTAATCTGTGGCAGAAAGGCAGCCATCTCTCTCTCTCTCTCTCTCTCTCTCTCTCTCTCTCACACACACACACACACACACACACACACACACACACACACACACACACACACAGAGCCACCCAATACCACAGCCTACCCCCACCCCCTTCCTTTCCCTACCTTAGACCCCACCCCACCCCCACTGACACCCTCTTACCGTAATCGCTGCTGCCGAGTTCTTCTGGCCTCGGAGCCACTCATGTAAAAATGGAGATTTTTACTGGGGAGAAAAGTTTGTTTTTAATAAGAGTCTCAGACTTGGGGCTTAGGACTTGTACCCAAAGGCTTGCCAACATCCCTGGTACCGATCCCTCTCTGTACACCTTTAGGGTTATTTCTGGGCAGGGGGGAAGGCACTTTTATTTGTTCATCTCTGACCTGATGAGCTCCTTCTCTTTGACCCATGGCCTGTCTTTTCTTCCCCTTTCTGCAGCAGTTGTATGCTGCTCAGCTTGCAGCGATGCAAGTATCCCCAGGTGGAAAAATACCCGGCATCCCCCCAAGCAACATCGGTGCAGCGGTTTCACCTACCAGCATCCACACCGACAAGAGCACAGCCAGCCCTCCACCCAAAAGCAAGGTACGGCTTTACGTTTTGTCTTCAAGGCTTTCCAATAGGCCTTGCGTGCTCATATGAGTTTTGTATGCGGCGTGTATTATTGTATTATCCTTCACCCTTTGCTTCAGTTGATGAAGGATGCTTGCAAGCAAACTGGGCATGGGTTCCATGTAGTGCTTATTACTATTAGAGCAGTTATTACCAACCTGTGATGCGCCTATATCTAAATCCAGTGCCTAGTCCCAACTAGAATTGACCCATTGAATCAACGAGGGCCTTATAATTGTTGACTCCATGCATCCCATTCATTCACTGAGTCCCCTCTAATTGGGACAACCACTGGCTTTAGCCCCAAATGTCAAGTCTAGCTTCCTAATCTTCTATTTGTTCAAAACTAAGGCAGTTTTTCATATAGAATCATAGAGCTAGAAGGAAGTCTTGTAGTCCATCTAGCCCAATTCAATGTTTCATACAGAAAACCCAGGCTTCGTGCCATCTAGCCTCTTCTGGAAAGAGGGGAGCCTGTCACTTAGCTTCGTTGGTAAATGGCTGCTCATCTGGAGCTTTGTACCGACATTCAGTCCATGTCTTAACTCCCCGTAACTGAAACCAAGTCGATATAGCCATGGCCACTGGGACATAAAAGAACAAGTTTGTGCTTTTTTTGTGTATGTGTGAGGAGCTCATCATGCATCTGCTGCACTCTTTTCTGGAGAGGTCTTATCTGGCCACAGGGACACATGCCTTAGTTATGTCCTGGCTGGATTACTGTAACACACTCTACGTGGGGCTAGCTCCGGAAGGTGTTAGGAAAACTTCAGTGTGTCCAAAATGCAGCAGCCAGATTGCTAACTGGAGCTGATCACAAAGATCACAGAAACCCTCTGTTTAGAGCAGCTCCAGTGGCTGCCGATCTGTTCCCAACCACAATTCGAAGTGTTGGTTCTAACCTATAAAGCCCTAAACGGCTTGGTTACGAGCTATCTCAAGAACTGTGTCTCCCTTTTTGAGCCTGCCCAGGTGTTCAGATCATCAGGTGAGGCCTTTATCTCTTGTTCTCGCCACCTTCACAGGTGTATTTAGTTGGGGGGGGGGACACGGGGCCTTTTTTGTTGCTGCTCCCAGACTTTGGCACTCCCTCCGACAGGAGGCCAGCCTGGCCCCATCTTAGCTGTCCGTCTGCAAGAAGGTGAAGACTTTTCTCTTCAGACAAGCTTTTCCTTAGTGACTGGCTGCCTGAATACAGTTTTTAAATAAATGGTTGCAAAGCCTTACTGCTTTGAATGTGTTTGGATGCTGCTTTTGTTTACTGTTTTTAAGTATGATATTTGTTTGATCCTTTTTAGTATTGGTATACTCACTGCTATTAGCTTTAAATACTGCCTTTTAGTGATGTATGCCGCCTCAGGTCCCCTTTAAGGAGAAAGGTGGGGTAAAATATTTTAAATAAATAATATGGTGTCCATCTGCCCCTAATGTTTCCTCTGTAAGCTAAATATATCCAGTACCTTTAATTTTGCTTATTGCCATGGTTTTTCTCCTTTGAAGGAGTGGCAAAGCCCATTCTGAGTAGGTGAATGCCTCTTGGAGGAATTAGCAAACACAGCAATAGCTGGCATTGTTTAGGACTAAATAATTGTATGATACTGACAGTGCCAGCCATTCTGTGCACAAAGGCAGTTATGGTTTTCTTGCATCGCTTAACCAACAGTGCTCAGAGGTTCATTCTTTTCAAAGTGCTGAGACTGCCTTTGGAACAACTGTACTCACTACTTCAGAATGAAGTATGAAATATTCTTGCTTCAGTCCTGACAAAAAGCTGGATGAAAACATCATCTTCCTTTCATTCTCTATCCCCTCGCCGGCTGCATTCTTTAATCATGTCATGATAGATTCCTTCAATTGACATTAGTGTCTCTCTCTCTACTTTCAGTCTAACAGTAAAGAGGCCTAGATTAAAAATAGCCAGGCAGAGAAAGAGAGCAATTGAACACTCACTTGCCTCTTAAAATACTGGGATGGCACATACAGTTCACTTCTTCCCACCAAACCTGTTTGAGTTGGACTAGCAATATTAGGTGTGACCAGAACTTCATCTCCACTTTCAGCCCTTGCCCCCCCAACAGGAATCCAGTTCTGCTTATTCAAAGTAAGAAACAAAAATCTGAGAGTCCATTAAAATCTCCAAAATGGATGGAGGCATAATTGGCAGATGAGTCCGTATCCCCTTCTGCCCAAGACAAGAAGTGCCTAAACAACCACTAAATATGGTTGTATTGCCATGTCAAGTCTAAAACATACGTTTATAAGAGAACAGGACTGCAAAACTTCATTTAGCTCCTTCTCATATATGACAAAAAAGGAATTGCAACTTTTTTCCTTGCCTAGAGAGACGTCTTCTCAGCCACTACCAATGAGGGTTGTTGACTTTGCAAGAATTTAATGTATTCGCGAAGGATTTGCAAGAATTGTTTTTCCACAAATGGTACAAGTGCTTAAAACGGTTGTAATGGATTTTTAAAGTAGAAGCACAGGATTGGTTGGTTGTGTCTTCTTTTGAATCAATCAGCTGGTCCTTTTCCACTTGCTCTGTGTTTCTGCTTTGGTTCACCAAGTGAAAAGACACTGATGTTACGCAGAGTCATTTTGCTCAAATTGCAGAAAACTCTTTGTCTCATCATTGCACTGGAAGTGGGGGGGAAATCTGCTGATGGTTTAAAAACTCCTGGCAGGTTGTCTCAAGATGTAAAGGCAACCTGTCTTGACAAGACTGAAAAATTTAACAAGATTTCTTCACAAATTTGGCAAGAACAGTAGTAAGCCAGATGGACTAATAGTATAACTCAGTATAAGCAAGTTTTGAAGGTTTCGTATTCAGGGTCATCTTGTGAAAGAGAATCCCTTTGTGACTTTGTTTGAGGTTGTGAATTTTACAGTAAAAGAGAGAAATGGGGGTGGGAGGGGGTTCTATTTTCTCTTCACAGCAAGATTTTTTTTCTGTGTGAGATTTTTTTCCCCTTGTGAAACCTAGCAGGAAGCTTTGCAAGATATCTCTGGAGTCCTGTGGTCATTTTATTTTTTGGAAGCAATGCAAATCTGTGTAGAATTATTACAGTTCATGCTCACTGCGGCACCTGTCCTGCATAGGATTCACCACCCAAAAGGTCATTAGGCTGTGCAGAATATTGCATATTTTCTGTGCACAACAGAGTGGGGTGGAGTCCAGACTGACTGTAATGAGAGCCAATATAAATTTTGAGAAAATTAAATTCAATAATAATTTATGGGGGAAAATTCAGATTTCCTCATATTTGGCGTGGATAGACTGTGCTCTTTTGAAAATCTAAGTATGGGGGGGGGGGTAACCCAAACGTAAGAATTTGTCTACCCAAGCTCATTGGCTGAAATCCTGTTTATAGCATAAGCCAAATTGTAACTTTTTAGTCTGTTCCTTCCTCATAAACAAAGCATCTCTGTCCAATTCTCAGGAGACACACATACATACATCAAATCAGTGTGTGTGCATGCCCCCAATTTAATTTGCATCTGACTAATTTAAACAATTTGTACATGTTTGTATTGGTTTGAATATTCAACAAGCATAAAAATTGGGAAATTAAAAGACTCTGTCCTGGAGATAAGGGCTCCCTCCTTCCCCGCTTCCCCCGGGAGCTTTGTAATTTACTCCTTGCTCAGTTTCCACCCTTCCATGTATTGGGGATTTTGCAACCTGGCATGCTACCTTTAAAAGGGATGTGGTGGTGCTGCAGGCTAAACCGCAGAAGCCTATGCTGCAGGGTCAGAAGACCAGCAGCCGTAAGATCGAATCCACGCGACGGAGTGAGTACCCGTCGCTTGTCCCAGCTCTCGCCAACCTAGCGGTTCGAAAGCATGTAGATAAATAGGAAACACCTCGGTGTGAAGGTAACAGCGTGCCGTGTCTAAGTCGCACTGGCCATGTGACCACAGAAGATTGTCTTCGGACAAAACGCTGGCTCTATGGCTTGGAAACGGGGATGAGCACCGCCCCCTAGAGTCGAACACGAGTGGACAAAAATTGTCAAGGGGAACCTTTACCTTTACCTTTTTATGCTACCTTTAGAAGGTTTGGCGGGGAGGGACCTTTCTGGGCTGGGGTGACAATCGAGCACTCAGAGTGAATGGTTGAGACTGTGTCAGTTATTGAGAAAGGTAAAGGTAAAGGTTCCCCTTGACATTCAGTCCAGTCGTGTCCGATTCTAGGGGCAGTGCTCATCCCCATTTCCAAGCCATAGAGCCAGCATTTGTCTGAAGGCATTCTTCTGTGGTCACGTGGCCAGTGCTACTAGACACTGAATGCCCTTCCCTTCCCACCATGGTGGTACCTATTTATCTACTCGCATTTTGCATCCTTTTGATCCGCTAGATTGGCGGGAGCTGGGACAAGCGACGGAGGCTCACTCCGATGCGTGGATTTGCTCTTACGACTGCAGGTCTTCTGACCTCTCAGCACAGAGGCTTCTGTGGTTTAACTCACAGTGCCACCACGTCCCTAACATTGAGAAAAGAGGTGGGTTAATCAGGGGGACCTCAAGCTATTCTGGTCTGAGAATACTTACACTTCTGCTGCACAACTAGATGAATTTAAGCAGAAATTCAGAACTCTGCAACACCATGATTCTGCCCTGTATTAGCTATCCAGCTTTCAGTTACCCCAGATCCTTTGAAACAACAACAAAAAAGCTGCTTTGGCATTTTAACCTTCTCTGAAGCAAACTCTGGCACTTTGGAGAGCCTTGATTTGATCCAAGTGCCATTTCAGGTGTCCTTGCTTCACTTGGGATCAGTTTGAGAATCATCATCCACATCATTTCATTTTCTAAAGGAATTCCCAGTTCAAAGCAAATTATTTTATGCAGTTCCCCTCATTCAGGTGATCTATGCCAAGCATGACTTTTGTTATATTATTAGCCTTGTCGTACAATATTTATGCTCCAGCTACAGGTACCAAAGTGGGGGGAAGCTGAAGCAGTACATGCCATGCTTGTGATCTGTTTCCTAAGCCATGAATCAGGTATTGACTTTTCTGTCTGAAAATCAGTTCATGACAGGGCCAACCACATGTCAAAGTGTCTCTCTAGTTTGACCTTTACCTTTTTGGCTCTCTGGATAGCTGGGTGGCTTAGGCATCTGGCTGCTGAGCCAGAAGTTGGGAGTTCAATTCCCTGCTGTGCCTCCTGTGAGTAGAGCCAGCCTATGTAGCCTTGGGCAAGCTGCCCAGTCCTAGAAGAAGGGAATAGGAAGCCACTTCTGAGTACTGTCTACCTAGGAAAACCCTGAAAAAGGGTCATCATCAATCAAAAGCAACTTGAAAGCACGCTTTTTGCTAGTCTTGAGGTTAATAAATTGGTGATTAACTGGCCCGGTGTTCCTTTGGTAGTTATCCATTGCAAATCAAAGAGCTAACGAAGTAGTAGATTGAAAGAAGAAAAAAGGGTAAATCCAGAAGCTGTAGTCAGAATTCGGTGATGTCCTTCCTTGTCTAGTCTCCACCTGCCCTTTAAAGTACTTTTCTTAGGTGTTTCCTGTGTCTTTAGCTTACAGTTCTGTGGATGCACACAAACAGAATTTATCTGCAAATTGAAAGCAGGGGAGTGGTCCTCAAGGGAGATATGTGTATCTATATATGAAGAGCCCTCCAAAAGGCTGTAAAATTGTGCGGCATGATCCCTCTGAATCATGCTGTTTTCAATCTGTTGTGTGCCAGTTGGAGGCTCAGGAAGAGAAAGGGGGGGGTGAAGGGAATGGATAATGTTGAGAAATGATAGAGTGGCTGTGACCTCTAAGCTCAAGCTGGAAATCCAAGACATTGATTTCACTTAGCATTCCTGCTGAGAAATCTGGCAGAGTTCAGTTGTAATAAAAGAACAAGATTCTGTTCTAATGGTAATGGTGTATGACAGACATATCACTTTGTCTGTCCTCCACAATACACGGAGATGGAAAGGGGCAGAATGCGGAGGGGGGGAAAGACAAATTGGAGAAAAAGGTCACCTGATCTGCCTGCAGAGTTGGGTGAGTCCCGTCCTGAGCTTTGAACTGAAGCACAGCAATACGTGTTATTTATAATCCGGTGCGATCGAAAAGGAACCTTTCCTGGTAATTAAAAGAAACCTCCAGAAAGTCCCAGAAGAAAGTGGTGGTCATGGGTAGACAGCGGCTGAAACAAAAGAAAGCTTGGAAAGTTACAAAATCACAGTCTTGGAAGTTACTTTTTAAGAGTAATTAGTCACACTTTCAAAAATAGTGAGTTGCCATTGTAGTTCAGTTTGATAGTAAAGAGGGGCTCCAAAATGTATCAAAACAACTAAAACAGTTATATCTTCATTCCTTTAAAACAAACAAACCAAAAATAATGCTACAAGCTGCAGTATGATGCAAACACACCTTGAATTCAACAGAGCATAAGGTAGGGAAGAGACAGGAAGACTCACAATATTATAGCAGTGTAGGTTAGAAGGATCCTAGTAGTTCGAAAGCATGTAAAAATCCAAGTAGATAAATAGGTACCACCTCGGTGGGAAGGTAACGGCATTCCGTGTCTAGTCGCGCTGGCCACGTGACCACGGAAACTGTCTTCAGACAAACGCTGGCTCTACGGCTTGGAGACAGGGATGAGCATTGCACCCTAGAGTCGGACATGACTGGACTAAATGTCAAGGGAAACCTTTACCTTTAGGTTGGAAGGGAATCCAACAATCACCTCGTCCATCTCTCTGTCAATGGAGACTTCCTCCAATGCTGAGTGAGTCTACAACCCCAGATATATAACTGGGAGTGAAGTTGTACCTTGTCAGTTGCAACTGTAAGGCTATGTCGGTAAATGTGTTGTAATTATACCTCCATGTAGAGATCTCATACGTGACGGACTTTAGAGGCTCTGAGCAGCAGCAACTAACTTGAGATCTGACCATCCGTGGCCCATCCTGTCCCTGGGAGTGCAAAGACATTTTGTAAAGATCAGAAAAGATATTCTGGGATTTGAAACAGGATAAATAGCATTGCTTGCCATGATGTGAAAAACACAATAAAATGAGATTTTACCATGGTATCGCACTGTGTATGACACTGAACACTGAAACTGAAACCCAGTAATAATAAGTTTCAACTAGAGTAAGCCCATTGAATAAGTGAGGATTTGGTGAGTCAGCTGCTTTATAAATTCCATTGATTCAGTGGGCCTATTCTGGTTATAATTTACTGCTGGATTTCAGAGAGTGAGTTCTTTTCTCCTCTCTGAGAACAGAGGTATAGAAATGGACTCTCATTTGCACAAACAAGGGAAAACAATACACTTATGTGGGAAAAAAACCCCACCTTACATGTGCACTATAGGGTTTACAGAATGAAACTGCATTTCAAACTGTCACTTATAGCTGTCCTTCACATAAGAATGTATTTGGAGTTTCAGGGTTTTTATTTTATTTTATTTTACCTCTATCATAGATCCCCTACCCCCTAAATCATTGTGTTTGTAGAATGGCAGAGTTTTCATTAAAAAATAAACACCCTACAAGTCAGATTTCTACTTGGGGAAAATTCATGCTTTCTCCACTGCCCCTCAAATAACCTTCAAGAAGCTGGTTCTTTGATTCTTGCTTTGGTTTTTAATGAATGCCCATCTTTCAGGCCACTCATCTTTTATACTGGCAGTCTGTAGGAAAGATCTGTTCATGTCTTTCCAGGAAGGGAAGCACCTTCGCCAGAGGTGAATCGAGCAAGGTGTGAGCCAACGGATCTCACAGGGGAAAAGGGGGAAATTTATTTCCTAGGGTAACTTTTAAGGAGTTACGACTCTGTTGCTTTTCTGCAAGGATGGTTCAAAGTCAGCTTCAGCAGCAGATGGGAAACGGCTGGACCTAGAAGTGTTGAGAAGCAAAGGTGGACATCCGCCAAGGATCCTCTTCTAAATCTGTGCAAGACTGGAGCACATCTCTGGAACTTCTTAAGACCTTGGCAGGAACTATGTTGGCAAACCGTTTATCAGTGGCCCTCACTAGATATTTAAACACAGGGACTGGGAAGCATCCGTTGGCATCTTTTGCTCTTGCTGCCGCGCAGCTCTAGATGTGACCCTCAGCAGTCAGCTTCCTTTGCTGCATCCCATTTCTCTGATAATAACTAGCTGAGGTGTATCCAGTCTTTTTTTGCTCTTGGGGGATGAGCTCCATTACATTGTGCCTTACAACCTGGCCCTTTCAGAACAGGATAGGGATAATTGCAATAAGTGCTCACTAATTGTGGGACGTGGTGGTGCTGCGGGTTAAACTGCAAAGCCTCTGGGCTGCAAGGTTGAAAGAGCAGCAGTTCGAATCCACATGGCAGAGTGAGCTCCCGTCGCTTGTCCCAGCTCTTGCCAACCTAGCAGTTCGAAAGCATATAAAAATGTGAGTAGATGAATAGGTACCACCTCGGTGGGAAGGTCACGGCATTCTGTGTCTAGTCACACTGGCCACGTGACCACGGAAACTGTCTATGAACAAACGCTGGCTCTACGGCTTTTTTTTAAACATGTGGGGGGCATTTCTACTCATTCCTAGGACACATGTTTTGAAGAGAGCATTGCATAGGTGTGACATCACCAGGGAGAAGAGCCTCCATGTACAGTATTTGGGTTATAACCAGTTAAACCCCAGACATTAGGGGATTTTTGCATTTGGGGTACCAATAGCAGATCCAAAAATCAAGCCAATTCCTGTGGGAGGAGGCAGGTCATGATATCCATGAGTACCAAACAAACAAACAAATCTGGGACCTTTGAAAGTATCTTGAATGCTGCCTGAAACTGATGGTGGCTGTTGATTCTGATGTACTGTGGGTGAGAGTTGGTTCTGGATATTAGTTGAACTTTAAAAGGAGGTGTCCAAGGTTCTGAATGTCTTTTGGTGCTAGGAACTAAAACCCACAGCAAATTCAGCACCCCCATGAAGTTGGGCTCCTCAGCGTCCACTAGGCTGGAGTATGGAGCATTTGCATTCACCATATCAGGTGATGGTGTCACTGCCCTGGTGACTGAAGGGTTCATAAGACAGGGGAGCATGTCTCCTCTCTCGTGGACACCAGTAGGCTTTGGGGCATGCCATGGTAACACCGAGCAAATGAGCAGTGTCACAGTCCTGTCATCTTGCACTGCATGATATCTTCCTTCCTTATGTTTTCAGCTCACATAAATGTTCTCAGCATTTACCCACCTGCAACACATCCAGATTAAGGCCTTTCAAGCTCCTTCTCTCCAGGTACCTCTGGTCTCCCATGAATCTCCAGCACAGCTTGCGATGTTAACCAAGTATGTCTTGATACTTGACAAGGCACAGTGTATTGTCTGAAGCCTCTGTAAAAACAAGGGCCAGTTCAATGTGAAATGTCCAATCCCCAGCTGCTTTCCTTTTAACCTTATTATGACCCCAGTCTTTCGTCCAAGTCACAGTTGTGTCCTCATCAATGGCTACAGCACACAGATTGTCTAAATCAATTCTCTCTCTCTTTTTTTGTTCTTTTCAACTACTCCTGGGTAGTGATGTTACTATTTGCTCAGCAGTCACACCTGGGAGTTGCGCTGAGGAAAAGAAATCGTGGAACAGGCAAGCTACAAACAACGAAAACCAGCTGGACGGAGAACATCTTATTCTCTTTTTAGCACACTAGCCTGTCAGGCATTGGTTTGAAATTAAGACAAGTTTGCTCCCTCATCAACTCAACTTCCTTGACCACCAGACTGAGCTGTGGATGGTAAAAGAGACATCATACTTTTAACTAGAGATGGAATCTGCTGAGAAAGAGTTCTGTTCCTTGAACACTGTAAATCAGAGAGACAGAACAAGAGATTTGCAGATTATTGTAGTGCTGTGATTGTGTCTCTAGAGCAGTGATGGTGAACCTTTTCGAGCCCGAGTGCCCAAACTGCAACACAAAACTTATTTCAAAGTGCCAATACTGTAATTAAAACCCAAATGCTGAGGTTTTAGTTTAGAAAAAAAACAAGTGCTCCTGCACTGCAAGGGTTAAATGCTTGGTTGTTTTTTCCCCTATGGATAATATTAACAAATACAGTGGTGCCTCACTTAACGATGATAATCCATTCCAGGAAAATCGCCGTTAAGCGAAAACATCGTAAAGCGGAAATAAAAACCCCATTGAAGCACATTGAAACCCATTCAATGCATTCCAATGGGGTAAAAACTCACCGTTCAGCGAAGATCCTCTATACGGCGGCCATTTTCGCTGCCTGTATAGCGAGGAATCTGTCCCTAGAAAACAACGGGGGGCCATTTTGAAAGCCGGTGGCCATTTTGATGCTGCCGATCAGTCCCCTATGGATGGTATTAACAAATACAGTGGTGCCTCACTTAACAACGATAATCCGTTTCAGGAAAATCGGCATTAAGCGAAAACATCGTAAAGCGAAAATAAAAATGGCATTGAAACGCATTGAAACCCATTCAGTGCATTCCAATGTGGTAAAAACTCACCGTCTAGCGAAGATCCTCCATACGGCGGCCATTTTCGCTGCCTGTATAGCGAGGAATCTGTCCCTAGAAAACAGCGGGGGGCCATTTTGAAAGCCGGTGACCATTTTGAAGCCGCCGATCAGCTGTTAAAAAAACATCATTTTGCGAAGAATCGGTTCCCGAAGCAGGGAACCAATCATCACAAAGCAAAATCCCCCCATTTAGACCATTGTTTTGCGATTGCAATTGCGATCGCAAAAAGATCGTCGTAAAGTGGATTTCTCATAATGCGGGGCAATCATTAAGTGAGGCACCACTGTAAATACTTACCGGTCCTCCAGTCCCACTGCACCAGCAGAGGGGTGTGCCAAAATCCGGGATCGGAGGATGGGTAAGTATTGCTCTATGGTGACTTATGGCTTGTGTGCTCACAGAGAGGGCTCTGTGTGCCAGCTGTGGCACGCGTGCCATAGGTTCGCCATCACTGTTCTAGAGCAGCTGTGGCACGCGTGCCATAGGTTCGCCATCACTGTTCTAGAGCAATTGTTCCCAACCTTGAGTCTCCAAATGTTCTTGGACTAAAACTCCCAGAAGCCTTCACCACTAGCTGTTCTGGCCAGGATTTCTGGGAATTTTAGTCCAAGAACATTTGGGGACCCAAGGTTTGGGAACCAGCTCTCTAGAGTAATACTTTGAAAATGCCAAACAGGTTGCTTTGAACGACACCATTTCAGACTTTGGACAGGACAGAGAGTGCTTGGTGTAATTCTGAACCCAGTGGGGTACAAACAGGGTGGTTTGGGCTCTGCAGCCAAATACCTAAACCACTGAGCTATAAAGCCAGCTTGTGTTTTTCTAGAGACCTACTAAAAGCTACTAAAATAGTGGCCAACATCCTCCATTCTGACTGAAGATGCAAACTTGAACTCTCTGGATAAAAAGCACATGTTCTGATGCCGTGTGAGCTCCAGATGTCCTGCTTCCCGGGTGTGCAAGAACTCCAGATGTGCTATTTTGAAAGATTGGTGAGCTGCAAAAATGTCGGATCAAGAAATAGGTACAGTGTGGTAATTGGAGGTCCTGACCTGACTTTCATTAGCTCAACTCCCACTGTTCCAAGTCTGCACACTCATGTTGCCTGAGGATGACGGGAGTGATAGTTGAAAACCTCTGGAAGTCAGCAGCTCGGGAGAGATGCTGTACTCCAATTCAAAGCTTCTTTACAGTGTGTTGGAATCCAGGGTTGGTTTGAGCCGCAGCCTGCGAAGGAGGGAGAAAGGGAGACAAAGAGAACGAGAAAGCGAGAGAGGCTGGCATTAAAACACTATTTTGTGCATAAAGCAGACAGAAGAAGAGTATCATTTTATAGCATATATATACTGGACAACATGCCAAACCCTCACCATTTTTATAGCCATTAGGACAGCAAATAGTGTTGCTGCATCCAGCTGGCCTACAATTCCTAACTGGGTCATAAAAGTGTAACTATAGGGCAGCATGAAATCTGAAACGAAACTGATGGGCTTGTTGTTGTTTGTCGAGTGCCAGCAGTTTTAACTCTTTGCAGAGCTGAAATTAATTCTGTGGAGTCCTCATCATTTCAAGCAAAGCTAAGCAACCCACATCTCGTACCATCAGACTCAAATGTGTAAGCCCCCCCCCCCGGCTATATTTGCATTTTCTCTGCCATTCCCACCAAAATATGCAATGGCATGTAGATCTTGCAAAAAAAAAAAAAAAAAAAAGGGACTAGCCCTGTTGAATTTAATGTGCTGGAACTTGGGCTGCTTCCCTTTATAAACCATTTCAATCGAAAATTTAGATGGAAGACCTTTATAAAAAAATTTCATCAAAGTTAAAATGAAAAACAGAACTTGAAAATGTTTCTGATTTTCATAATGTGAACTAAGATTCCAAAGAGCTGCCTGTTTTCAAATAGGTGCAAAATGCCAATTTTCCTTGAACACCTTTGTATTTGCATCAGTTTTAGCAACTTTTGGCCCAAGGTAGTTTGGTGCTCCAGGGAGAAAATCAAGTTGGTACCCACTGGCCTCCATCGTGATAAAACATCATTAAGCAATTAACCATTTTTGCCTTCTCATGTTTGCTCAGGACAAGTCAGAAACAGCATCTAATTTGATGTCCTGTTTTCAGATGTTGGTGATGGAGTTGTGGATGATGTTGGAGTTGTGGATGATGTTTCCGTGATGCAAAAATAAGTGTATAATGTGTTATAGAACTAGGAGAGTTATTAGGGATGCCCAGTTAAAAGGGAGTTTAAACCAGTGTTTATGGCATGGGAATCCTGTCTTTCGCTCCAGACAGAGACTGTTGCAATCTTTACATCAGAAAACAAGAAATGGGTGTGGGAGAGAGAACTAAAGCAGGGGTCCCCAACATTTTTCACCCCACAGACTGGCTGGGGAAGGCGGGGCGCCCCCACGCTCTTGCGCATGTGTAAATGAGCATGAGCGCGCATGCATGCACAAACAGTGGCGCTTATGCAAGTGCTTGCACTCTCATGCACATACGCAAATGGTAGTGCAATGCTTACATGTGGGCGCAGGTGCATGCACATGCGCAAATCAGCTGTGCGAGGATGAGTACGTAGGGGCGGAACTCTGTCTCTGCGGCCCAGTCTGGCTCAGGCCACGGACCAGCACTGGGCCGCGGACCGGGAGTTCTGGACCACTGAACTAAAGAAATAGAATGGCTGACGGAAGCTGGGAAGTGATATTTTCTAGTCTGGAAATAAAGGAAATAAATTTGTATATAGCAGAGGAATGGGAGACCCTTGGAAAACAAAAATTGCAGGATGTAAGAATGTAGAAGTATATTCAGTAAAAAGTTGCACATAAAGATATGTCAGATTTTGACCCATGATAAACCAGTAAACAAATTTTAAGAAAGTGGTTATATGAGCAATGAAAAGAAAGGGTTGCATGAGCAATGAGAAGGGATTTGAAGAATATTCCCAGATCCTGTTGATTTAGACAGTCTCAAAACAACAAAATACCCTAGACCAGAGGTTTCCAACCTTGGATGTCCAGATGTTCTTGGGCTTCAATTTCCAGAAGCCCTTGCTAGCACAGCTAAAGGTGAAGGCTTCTGGGAGTTAGTCCAAGAACATTGGGGGACCCAAGGTTGGGAACCACTGCTCTAGATGATGAATTTTCAAGAGATTTCTCATCTTCAGCACCAAAGTGATAGTAGTAGTTTCCCAACCAAAGATTCTACAGTTTGTACAAAAACTCTCTGCAAGTGTACTCTTTTCCTTTTAAGAAGCATAACAGAGAAACACTATGAGCCCAGAAGGAGTAGCTGATTGCTTTAAAAGATGCAGAAAATCTGTCTGATGGTCCAGATTTTTAAGAGTCCGTGAAACAAAGCTGCAGCTGTTACACTTCTGCCTAATTTGCCTCCATCATACAATCTGTGCACATGACTCAATGTGCGTGAAACACTGAGGAAACAGCATCAGGCAATATCTTGCCCTCTTGCAAATTGAGGATTTTTTAAAAATCAGCGATTCTTCATCCTCCTCTCAAAGGAAGATTTGTATCCCTAGCAGTGAGTCAGGCAAATGAATCTGGCAGCAGAGTTCTGGATCCAGGCAAGGAGAGGAGAGCTATGCAACAAATGGGTTTGCAGAGCCTTCCAGCTGACAAGCTGGAAAATGACGAGCCACATCACACATCTGTCAGTCCGATTGCATTACATGATTTTGTGCAAACATGACACCACTGGAGCTGTAGTGACAGACGAGACTCAATGTGACATATCCATGGGAGAAGCACAAAAGACTCCCTAAAGTCTCTGTGAAGACTCACCCCCTTCTCTGCACGCATTACAAGCAAATATTTTGCAGAGAAAGAGAAAAATATGTCAAAAATGAGATGGATTGAAAACAGTGCCATTGTAAATTCATTGTAAGCTATGTAGGGAACTATTGTGCAGAAATTGTATCTGTTTAAGCTTTCTAGCAGATGTCACATTATTTCATGGGTAAATGTGTATCTGTGGTCATGCATTTCCTTTGTTACACTCTGTATCTGATTTTATGTTGTAATAATATTGAAAATAAAGGCAGCAAAAAGGAAGAATTCACTTAACTGTACAACGAGGCCACTATTTTTAGATTCACTTGTATTGCTTTTTTTTCATGTATTATCAATCAACCTATAGTAGTTCCATTGAAATGAAAGTGAGCCAGCTGGTTAATACAAAATAAAAAGAAAAAAGTAGGCAATACCTTTATTTTTGTTTGTTTAGTCGTTAAGTCATGTCCGACTCTTCGTGACCCCATGGACCAGAGCACGCCAGGCCCTCCTGTCTTCCACTGCCTCCCAGAGTTGGGTCAAATTCATGTTGGTCGCTTCGATGACACTGTCCAACCATCTTGTCCTCTGTCGTCCCCTTCTCCTCTTGCTTTCACATTTTGCTAACATCAGGGTCTTTTCCAGGGAGTCTTCTCATGAGATGGCCAAAGTATTGAAGCCTCAACTTCAGGATCTGTCCTTCCAGTGAGCACTCAGGGTTGATTTCCTTCAGAACTGATATGTTTGATCTCCTTGCAGTCCAGGGGACTCTCAAGAGTTTCCTCCAGCAGCACAATTCAAAAGCATCTTCTTTATGGTCCAGCTCTCACTTCTATACATCGCTACACAACTTTGAGGATGCGGACCTTTGTCAGCAAAGTGATGTCTCTGCTTTTTAAGATGCTGTCTAGGTTTGTCATCACTTTCCTCCCAGTAAGCAGGTGTCTTTTAATTTCGTGACTGCTGTCATCATCTGCAGTGATCATGGAACCCAAAAAAGTAAAATCTGTCACTGCCTCCATATCTTCTCCTTCTATTTCCTAGGAGGTGATGGGACTAGTGGCCATGATCTTTTTCTTTTTCTTTTCTTTTCTTTCTTTCTTTCTTTCTTTCTTTCTTTCTTTCTTTCTTTCTTTCTTTCTTTCTTTCTTTCTTTCTTTCTTTCTTTCTTTCTTTCTTTCTTTCTTTCTTTTGATGTTGAGCTTCAGACCATTTTTTGCACTCTCCTCTTTCACCCTCATTAAGAGGTTCTTTAATTCCTCCTCACTTTCTGTCATCAGAGTAGTATCATCTGCATATCTGAGGTTGTTGATATTTCTTCCAGCAGTCTTAATACCAGATTGGGATTCCTCCAGTCCAGCCTTTCACATGATGTATTCTGCATATAAATTAAATAAGCTGGGGGACAATATACAGCCTTGTCGTACTCCTTTCCCAATTTTGAACCAATCAGTTGTTCCATATCCAGTTCTAACTGTTGCTTCTTGTCCCACATTTAGGTTTCTCAGGAGATAGATAAGGTGGTCAGGCACTCCCATTTCTTTAAGAACTTGCCATAGTTTGTTGTGGTCCACACAGTCAAAGGCTTTTGCATAGTCAATGAAGCAGAAGTAGATATTTTTTCTGGAACTCTCTGGCTTTCTCTATAATCCAGCGCATGTTAGCAATTTGGTCTCTGGTTCCCATTTGAAATCCAGCTTGCACTTCTGGCAGTTCTCAGTTCACATACTGCTGAAGCCTATCTTGGAGGATTTTAAGCATAACCTTGCTAGCGTGTGAATTGCTTGCAATTGTACAGTAGCTGTGTATTCCTCTGTGTATTCTTGCCACCTCTTCTTGATAGAGGTTGACTGGAACCATATCACTCCCAACACTCCAGTCTCCCAATCTTGGCTGGACTCCAAGAAGTCTTAGAACAAAAACAAAAAAGAAAAAAAGAAAATTCCCCTGGGCTAGGCTCTTAGAGCTAGTATACTGACCTTGAATGGTAGCTGCCACTATTCGCACACAAACACTAAATTCCCAGTAGCTGGTCAAGGCAAGGACTGGTTTTGTACTGCAAGCCTGCTCAGTCAAAAATCTAGACAAGCTGCTTGAAAAAAATTTTGTAGTTTCTTAAAGAGAAAAAAGGGAATAAAATGTAAGAGGACTGAGAAAAAGTTCCAGATAGTTACAAGAAAAGATTTTTTTCAAAATGTTGGGTATCTGGCTGTTGAATCAGAGATTAAGAGTTCAATTCCCCACTGTGCCTTCATGACAGGGGCTGGACTTGATCATCCATAGGGTCCCTTTCAGCAATACAGTTCTAGGATTATGATGATGACAATGACAGTGAGGATAATGATGTTGATAAAATACAGGAGCAAATGCGGAGGCAGATTTAAAGGCATACAGGAGAAACACACCAGAAAATAATAAAAGCTAATCTACCCTATCTAATTAACTCACACCTTAGCAGAGATGTAGCATAATTCTGGGACACGCACAGAGTGCATCTTCCTGGCATAGTTTCGCAGTATGGTAAACAGACTCACTCTTCTCCATCATGGAACAACAGGGGAGCAAAGCACTTTCTCCTCAAAGATATGCTAGACTAAATAACTAGTTTTCTTAATTCCCTTTTATACAAGTAAATGGGCCATTACACACCTGTTGCCAACAACATCCTAATCCCCTTTCATGTTCCATCATAACAAAAGGCATTTTCCTTTTCCACAGCCAAAATCTGCATAACCCACAGGAAAGGAAGCAGATTGGCTCCTTTCCAGTCACAGAAACCAACAGTCCAAGAGTTAGATTCCTTTTGAGGCTGCTTTAATATGTCCTCTAATAAACAATAGCCATGGAATCATCAGTTCCTCTGTCAGTTCTTTTCTTTGAAGTGTTCAGTAGTGGGAGGTAAGTTGAAGGTGTGAATGGTTTACTCACTGACATCTGCCTGTTTGGTCAGCTTTCTAGATGCTCACAACAGAAGCCCTGAAGTTTCCAGCAACTGAGTTCCATATTTCATGTTCCCCAGTCCTTCAGTTTCTTCACACAGAAGATAACACATTAAAATAGTTTTCTGAGAGGCACTCTGTATGGAGTATAATAAGCAAGAGGATACTACCAGATTCACAGTGCCTTGAAAGTTCCCAGAGAGCTTAGCTCCAGCCAGCCAATTCATCATGTCCAGGAAAAGCCATTATTTCTCAGCTGAAAATTACAAACATCTGAAAGGATTGGGGTCTTTTGACTAAATACTCCAGTAATCTACCTGGAAGAATTCCTGATCTGCAGCTGCAGTCCAGAAAATACAAAACTTCCATGCCTTCTGATCAGCCTGAGATTTGTCTACTATAGATCCGGGGTAGCACAGAAGTTCCCTAAGAACTAAAATAGGGTCCCGAGACATTCATTTTACCCATCTGAGTTTATAGCACCACTTCAACATTATTTTTATGTTGCACCAGTTTAGCTGCCAGGGTTCCAAGAATCCTGAAAACAGTAAGTAATTTGGAGAACTTGAGGAGAGAATCTCCTTAAAAATATCTAACCTGTCTTGCAAACCTGCAGTCTCCAGATCTTCCTGGAGAGAGGAAATTACTATTAAACTTGTTCAAGCCTGTGGGGTGGAGACACCTTTCATAACTTGACACATTAAAAAGGTAGCAATTGTAATGTCTCTCTTAAACCACAAAAACCTAGATCTCAAAGAGATGAAAGATCTAAAGTACTTTGACATAAAACTGTCCTTAAGTGGCACCATACATCAAGAGTTGGACAATTTTACTTTATTTTTTTCTCTCCCCACCCCCCGAGACTTGAGTTACCCTGGGGATATGGCCAGGAAGACAATGACAATCTTAATGTTTGCTTTGGGGTTCTCATTAAAATAAAAGGCGATCTGAAAACGTCAGCTACAAATCATCAAAACATTGCTGACAGCTGCCTTTTGACACAATTCGGCTGGCTTGAAGTGGGCCAGGGCGAGACTGGGGGCCTGTTGGCCAAGCCATGGGGAGGATTAAAGGTTATTGCTCCTGGAGGTCCCTCTTGTTCCCTTTCTGCTTTCCATATCTTGCATTTTTAGTTTCTGGGAGGTGAATGTGTTCTGTCTGAATGATGGCAATGCATCTGGAAGTGTTCTTAAGTCAATATTTGCTTTGGCTTTGAAAAGAATAGATGAGCCATAAGCATATGCTGCTGCCGTTTTTGTGGGCAATTACTGTCTTTGGGCAATTAGAGGAAAAGAGACATAGTAGTGTGCATGTATTCTAGAATATTAAGAGGGGCGTACTCCATAAATCTCTCAAGGATGACCCCCATCATCCTGTAGAGCACAGATGTGGTGGCTGGGAAACACTCAGCATGTACAGATTGAGTTTCAGCTCTTGCCATACATTGGATGGTGGGTTTAGGACACTACTGTTGCTCCACATTATGTTCTTTTCCAATTGACTTTTGGAATGCGGGCACAGCCAGATGGGATCAAGGAGCTGCACAAACATGTTGGAATTCTATTCTCATAGAACTCAGTGGCCAAAACCCTCTTGCTTGGTGAAGTATTCTTATGGGGTGCCCTAGGACTGTGAAGCTTGTACCAAACCAGGCAGGCTGACCCTTCTTATGGGAGGCATAGTGGGGAATAAAACTCCAAACCACTGGCTCCGTAGCCAGATAACTAAACCACTGAGCTATCCAACCAACTGGGTGATTAAAAGGGGGCAATATTTCCTCACCTTTTTGCAGCATTATGGTTGAAGTGGGGATTAAAGTCAATCAGAGCATAGTTCTTTATACATCTACTCAGCACTGAGTTCAGTAGAAGTTTACTTCCTAGCAAATAGATACTGCATAGCATCTTTAGTTAAATATGATGAGTACTTAACAAGGACGCAAGGGAGTTATAGTGCAAGCTAATGCAATAATTTGTGTAACAGACTTAGGGCAGCATCCTGCTCATTGTGGGGGACTTCTGCTGCTGAAGGGGTACCAGTTGCATGAGACTAGACATGCAACGAGCAACTTGTGAGAAAACAGCGGCTTCTACAGTTGGAGCATGAATATTGAACAGGATACCATTCTCCATTTCCATAGTTTAAAAAGTTTAACAGTGTGATCTTGTGGGTGTCTCCTCCAAAATAGGTTTCAGTATATATCCAGTGGGGTTTACTCTCAGCGACAGGATTGCAATTTAGCTTTCTTCGAATCCTTGCCTTCCTCCATGGAAAATATCTCCAGAACCTGATTGTTTTTAAAAATGGTTTACAGAAAAATAAATAAGGTGCAACCGTTCTCCAATCAATACCAAATCATATACAGACATTTCTTCACATAGGATATATCTGGTAGATGGCAGAACTCTAGTGGCTACGATCTGTCAGCTAAAGAGCCAAAAAAAAAAAAAAACTAAACAGAGTAGAGAAGAAGCAGAGAAAGAGATGAGCCAAGTTATTTCATGTCCAAACCTCTCGCACATGGACACAACCATAAAGCCTACAAAAATTTATGCCAGGGTAAGGATCGTTCTAAGTAATATCCAAAGCTCCTAGGCTAGAAGGTGTTTGGCCTAGTATCAGCTCAGCTGGACCATGTCCATTTTGGCTAATTACAGAATGGCAGAGTTACTAGGTAGTAAGTCCCACTGAAGTCAGCGGGGCTGGCTTCTCAATGAACACACATTGAATCGAGTTGTAAATTGGACTTAGCCTGTGGGCATGAGTGCAGGGTGGGCGGGGTATACAACCCCTGCTTGTTTCATCCAAGATCTATAAAAGCTTTGGCACACAACATGCTCTGACTGGTGTTTATACAAAAGTCCATGCAGAGAGCCTAGTGAGGGAGACACAAAGTCACACAAAGTTGAGCTGGGTTTTCAAAAGGTGTTTCTTAGTCCTCTGCAGGTTGTCAAAGTTATTTGAATTTTTATTTCTCCCTAGCTCCTTTGACTCGTCTGCAGCTTTTATTCTCTCTTTCTCTCTCTCTCTCTCTCTCTTTTAGACCCCTGGAATTCAGAACTTTACGTATCATATTTTCCTTCTCTTCTCTTTTATACAACCGCAGCAGCACGAGGGGTCTGGCTAATTTGTTTTGATATCCATGTGCTTTGGTCTGCCTTCTTTTTGAAATTAATTCCTTTTGTAGGAGTGGGGTGGAGGTGGTGGGATGCTTCCAGCGTAGGTGTCATCTGCAGCAGAGAGAGGTGGTAGACTTTGATCAGCATGGCCTCCGTTTTCTTGTTCATTTAAAATGTAGCAATGTACAGTGCACTGTAGCGCCTCTGTTCTTTGTTTAGTTTCTTCCCTGGCTCTCTCCTGGTATTCGGAGGATATTTCCTGCTTTTCCTGATGTCTTTGTTATCTGCTATCAACCCACTTCCTACTTATGGAGACCCTATGAAACAGTAGCCTCCAAAAAGTCCTACTGGCAACACCCTCCTGTAGTAAGTTGTTCACCCCAGTAAGAGGTGTGAACAACTTACTACAGGATGTGTTTGTTGTTTAGTTGTGAAGTCATGTCCAGCTCTTTGTGACCCCATGGACCAGAGCACGCCAGGCCCTCCTGTCTTCCACTGCCTCCCAGAGCTGAATCAAAGTCATGTTGGTCGCTTCGGTGACACTGTCCAACCATCTCGTTCTCCGTCATCCCCTTCTCCTCTTGCCCTCACACTTTCCCAACATCAGCGTCTTTTCCAAGGAGTCTTCTCTTCTCATGAGACGGAGTATTGGAGCCTCAGCTTCTCCTTCCAGTGAGCACTCAGGGTTGACTTCCTTCAGAATGGATAGGTTTGTTCTCTTTGCAGTCCAGGGGACTCTCAAGAGGATGTAGCCCAGTTTTAATGATACATCTTTGAATTTGAAAATGCCCTGGTCCGTTATAATGGACAGAGTGCCATTATTCTGTGGTGGAACCCATGAAGTACAGTTATACAGAGCTTGCCTGATGATCATTTGTTACCAACTCTCTGGTAATCTTCTGACTGGATTAATGTAATGTGTTCAACATGGGCTACCTTTGAACGTACAAGGGTTGCAGCTCAGAGGTGGGGTATATGCTTTGTATGTGGAAATGTGGAGACTACGGAGCTGTTACGCTACTAACTGGGCCTCTCAGTGAGTGTCATACAACACTGTTGCTTCATCAACTGAATTGGCATCCAATCAGGTTCCAGATCCAGTTTATAGCTGGTAGTGACTTTTCCAAGCCAAGTGGCTTGGAACCAGAATATATCAAAAAGCATCTCCTTTGACATGGACCTGCCTCAGAATCATCCTCAGATTCTTTTCTTTTTTGTACTCTGACCAATGGAGCTTGGGCAGGAATCTACAAGAGAAAAAGCCTTTCCAGTTGTGTCCCCCTATAAAGATTGCGTCCAGTCCAAGGATAGTCGCACAGATATCTTTTTGGTTCCAGACAAAAATCTTGCTTTTTGCGAACCATTCATATACAGTATATATTTCTAAATGGTTTTAAGTTTATGTTTTTCCCAATGTTTTTCCCAGTTGCATTGTGTTGATAACAATTTGTATTATGTTGAACTGGATTGTGCTGTTTTAACCTTTTGGTAATCTGTCCAGAGAACTGTTGTTATTTGAAAAACTAAAGGGGAAAAAAAAAGATAAATAAGCACCATCTGTGAATCATCTTATGACATGGAGTCTATGATAGATTTTAATCATTGCTGATTAAACAACAACATGTCAGAAAATGACAAAGTTAAGATCTTGTGGGATTTCTAGCTCGAAACTGATAGACGCCTTGAGCATAACACACCAGACACAGTAGTAATCGAACAAAAAAAAATGTCTGGATCATTGACATTGCAATTCTAGGAGATGCCCGAGTTGAAGATAAAGAATTGGAAAAACTAACAAAATATAGAGACCGGGCAATTGAAATATCTCATTTGTGGATGAAATATGCCTCAGTGGTCCCAATTGTCATTGGGACTTTGGGAAGAATACCAAGAAATTTCACATAGTATTCTAATCAGCTGCTAATTTCAGAAATAACTTCATCAGATCTACCCAAAAGAGGCAATATTAAGACCAGCATATATACTACATTGAAATGTAATAGATATTTAGGTTTCTGGTTAAAACGTGTATCAGTTATATAATACCAGTCCATGTTTTTATAATTTTGATGGACTGTGCCTGGTGTTTTTGAACAACAACAACAACAACAACAACAACAACAACAACAACAACAACAACAACAACAACAACAACAACAACAACAACAACAACAACAACAACAACAACAACATCCTTTTGAGTCAGTTCTGACTTTTGGTGACCCCTCTATAGGATTTTCTACGTAAAGAATACTCAGACGTGGTTTACCATTGCCGCCTTCTGGTGATGCTCTGGGACTGTGGGGCTTGCCCATGGCTACAGAGGCTGACTCTTCTCCCAAGTGGCACAGTTAGGAATTGAACCTCTAGCCAGGTGCCCAGCTCCCAGAGCTATCCAGCCAGTTACCTTGGTCATTAATTTAACAGAAATGTGGAATATGGGTGTTTAAAATAACTACAGACTAATAATGAAATAAATATTCAGAGCATATTAAAATAGCCAGTAGAATGCAGAAAACACCATGCCCACTATCTTTATACATTAGCAACATTGCTGTTACTGAAGCTAGATGCACCGTATCAACAGCAGGATGATGTCTATGATCTACATCCTGTTCTTCTTTTCCTTGGTTGCTGCCCTCTAAAGTTGTGTATTAATACTGAGGATAGATTCTACAGAAGCAAAGAATCCAAAAACTTCACCCTCGCCTGAGAACCAGTGATTCCTGCCATGTTTGTATCTGCATTTTGTTTAGTATAGCTGCACCCGTTTTGTTTCATCCCCGACCCACCCCTTTAGCCCAGTCTTAGCATCTGCTGTTTGGTTTTGCAATTCGTTTCTTTTGCAGCCATGGCTGAAAGTCCCTCAGTGAGCTGGGCACCTGGGATATCTTTATCTGCAGCGTGGGGGTAATGACGACGCCGCACCAAGAGTTGATTTAATGAGTCCTAATAAAGAGCTTTGTCAATGACAGTTATTCATTATGAATGCTGCCCATTCAACAGAGAGGATTTTGAGAGGAAGGGTTTTTTTGGACAAGGAGGGAATCTGCCTTTGGTTTCAGTATAACTTCTCTGTCTGTCGGTCAGTCTGCCTGTATCACCGCCTGTCCCTCTTACCGCTCATGAAAGGTATATTGTATATTGTTTGAAGCAAAGTAAGAATATTGTTTGGCTTCTGGCCTCCCCTAGAGATTTACAGAGGCTGTGTGTGGATCCCTGCTGATCTGTAGCTAAGACACTCATTTCCTGTTTAGCAGCTAGCCTGGACTTATTTATGACGGGGTGGGGGGGTGTTTTAGAGGCTGAGTAGCATTGAAACAAAGCAGCTGTGGTGTGGGAAGCTCAATAGAACAATGCTGTAATTATTTGAGGTTGTAAGTGATCTGGAGAGTCTACATAATACACCACAGTGGCGGTCAGTTCCTTCGTACTGTTCATTTGATTATAAGAGAGTCAACACTGCTTACTGCCTTCCCCCTTTCCCAGAAGATTAGGGATAAGTGAGACTTGTATTCCACCTTGGTTTTACCAAATTTTTCACATTTGGGGATAGAAACAACTATTTGGGGGGGAGGTGAAGCAGAGACTTTATTTTCCAACAAATGCAAATGTGAGAGAGATCAAAACTGACTGGCAGTTTAATTTATCCAGATCCAGGGCTTTGAATGATTAACCCTGAGAAATCTCGACTTTAAATCCTTTTTCAGTTAGGAAAGCTAATGGTGCAGAAGGAAGGTTACCACTTCTTCTTTTTTTCCCCCTCTGATCAGTTCCTCCGTCTTTAACGTGGAGAGCTGATCTAATTGCACCCCTCTCTATGTTGAATCTCGAATCTGACCAGTGACAAAGGAACAGAATTTCATTTTAGAAAGAGCTAGAAATTTAAAATATTTGAATGGAAGTGGATGGAAAACTGACAGATTTCCTCATCCCTAACAAAAGTTGAAAACGACAGCAACCACCACCTTTGAACTGCAGAGGTAGAAGGGATCCTATAGATCATCGAGTCCAGCCACTCTAAAAAAATCAGCTCCTTTGGCTGACCACGTTACTCAGCTGGGAGTATATTTGCATTGCTTCAACAGCCATATTTTATGGCACTGTTTCTCAAGTAGTTTGCCCTAACTAAGCTCAGTGAGGTCAACCTCACTGGTCAACTTTATTGCTTAATCCTATTATCTGTGATTTTCTTTTTTCTTTTTTTTTAACAATTTGGGGATGTTACATCTCATGTTACAGATGCTTATAAATCAAACTGTGCCAGTTGCTGTAGCAAGGTAGATGGATTGGCTTCAGGGAGTGCCCCTTCCTTATCTGTTCTGTGAAGGATGAAATTATAATTGCATTTGTCATGAGTTAAGCTAGTAAGCCGGTGGGTTAAATGTCAGACGAAAGGAAAGACTCAAGGAATTTTGGGATCTGTAGTTTGCCAACATCCTTAGAATTCTCTACTATATTTCAAGGGAACACGCTAGAGCTCTCTGACAAAGAATTCTAAGGGTGTCCTCAAACTATAAATCCCAGGATTCCATAGAATGAAGCCATAGAAGTAGAAATGGAGTGCAGTTGTGACTCAGGTGTCATGTCAACCTGAGTCAAACCATTTGCCAGTCTAGCCCAATGTTGTCAATATGGAATAGTAGCAACATCTGTCCAGATTCTTCTTTGGCTCCACCTGATCACTTGAACCCATGTGGAATGGCTTGCCACCATTCTGTTTGAAGCCATTGCAGCTGGTTACAACTGCAGTGTGAGAGGTAGGCTGCTCATTCCTCACAAACCTGGTGCCTAGGTCTAATTTCCTCTTCCCATTCAGTTTTTTATTCTTTCTTTTAAAGGCTTGCTGCTCTAGCACTAGGACAGCTAAGTAACTAAAGGGGGGCAAAGAGTGAGGGATCATCAGAGGGGGAGGAGGACGTTATCAATCAACCTTGTTGATTGCTTCTTAAGGTAGTTCTGTTCTAACCATGTCTCCTGCAAATCTGGATGGCCAGAGCAGAACTTAAGCTACAAACAAGACTGAGTGCTGACTCCTGTTTGGTTGGATGACGTGAATTAACTGGGGAAACTTGATTTCCAGAATGTGACTTCAGAAATCCATTCACATTTTCCCCACTATGTAGTTGTGCCGTCTACGTTGGCTTGGGTATGTTGTGAGAATGGCTGATGGTTGGATTCCAAAAGATCTCCTGTACGGAGAATTAGGGCAGGGAAACCGCCCCAGAGGGAGACCACAGCTGCGATACAAGGATATCTGCAATCGGGATCTGAAGGCCTTAGGAATGGACCTCAACAGATGGGAAACCTTGACGTCTGAGTATTCAGCCTGGTGCAGGCGGTGCAGCATGGCCTCTCCCAATTTGAAGAGACACTTGTACAGCAGGCCGAGGCAAAGAGGCAGTCCCGAAAGAAGCAAAACCAGGGAACTGGACAAGGGACAGATTGTATTTGTCTTCAATGTGGAAGAGATTGTCACTCTCGAATTGGCCTTCTCAGCCACACTAGACGCTGTTCCAAGACCTCCATACAGAGCACGTTCCCATAGTCTCTCGAGACTGAAGGATGCCTACTACTCTCAGTTGCATCCTATCCAAGTTCTTACCTTAGCTTCCCATTGCTTTGTTTGTGAATTAGTTTTTGAGCATTTGGCTGAATATAGCCCTAGATAATACTAAAGAAGGAACTCCTTCAGAGAAGGTAGCTTCTTATATCTGTAGTTCTGAGAATGCAGGTTCAGGAGCTCCCCCCCCCCCCATACAGAGTCATTTTGAAATCACCCCAGTGCCACATAAAACACACACAAATACATTGGAACGGAAACCATCAAGGAAGATTCTGTTCCGTTTTCTGCCTTCACCATTTTTTTTTTACTTTATTGACAAATTGTGTATAAAACATGGAGAATCCGCAATGCCAAATGCATTTGGAAAAACAACACGCCAACTCACTATCTCCGCAAAACAGCATATGGAGTAGACAGGCATAAAAGCCGAGGGTTTCTGGGCAAGCAAACAGGTCATTGTGACCGGATACCGTATTTTGCATTGAAGCAGCAAGGCATCATGGTTAAGGAGACAAAAGAGGATGAGAAAGAAGGAGAGCCGGGGAGGGGGGAGGTGACCTGAAACAGAAAATTAAAAGTAGCATTGGTTGTTTGTCTGACAGCCAGCTGCAGACTATAAAAGGGGAGGTGGGGGTGGAGGATGAACTCTACGCAGGGGCAGAATTATTAAGTCATATCTCTAGAGCTGGCATAACCGGAAACAGCTCAATAGACGTAGGAACTGGAGCTCTCTGCCTCCAGTGCTACGCAGGGGGAAATTGGTGAACTACCAAGACAGAACAGCACAATTAGATGCAGAAAAATCCTCCCCACAAAGGGCAAAGCACAGGATTCAGTCTGGTGGCCATTGGGGAATATGTTCTTTTTTGCTGCATTACTATTTCAAGAAGAATTTGCCAAATAATGCTTTGGTTCTAGCTGAATGCTATAAGCACTAATTCACACTTGCATATATTGTATAATATATAGTTCTTTAATAATAACAAACAATGTGCCATCAAGTCTGTTCTGACTTATGGTGACCCTTTTCAGGTTTCCCAGGTAGAGAATACTCAGAAGCGGGTGCCCTGGGACTGCGCAGCTGGCCCAAGGTTACACAGGCTGGCCATTCTCTTTGGAAGCATATTGGGGAATTTAGCTATGGCTCCGCTGCTAGATACCTAAATTGAAGGGAAGGGGAAACCTAGAGTAATTGACCAGATAGGCGGGATATAAATAAAATAAATAAATAAAAATAAAATAAACTTCTGAATATTCTGTACCTGGAAAACCCTGGAAAGGGTTGCCATGAGTTCAGAATTGACTTTATGGCACATGATTGATCATTTCTTTATCTTGCACTTATCCTGAACTGAAAGATAATGACTGAGTTTACATAGTGGGTTTCATGGGTAAATGGGGATTTCAGCCTGGACCATCCTAGCAGTAGTGCATCACTAACCATTATACTACAGTGTGTGAAATGTGGCAGCCTCCATATATCCTCATATTGTTTGAATACTCTGTGCACATGTTCCAATGCCTTTAGCAGGAAATAATTATGAAAATATGACCATTAGGGGAAAGTGTGCATGCAGAAGAGTACATTTGCTAAAAACAGTATTCTATTAAAATGCATCATGTGAAAGAAAGTTGCTTGCAGACTGTATTAGCAGGAAATGCATGGGGGAAAACGTGTGTAGATGGAGAAATCTGCAAGAAGTGTGAACGCCTTTATTTTTCTTTGCAAACTGATGAGAAAGTGGGATGGAATCGATTTAACACTGGGGGAAATGAGAACCCAAAGAAATTCAAATTAATAGAGGCATCCATTGCTAATATTGAGATGTGCAGTCCAAATTTGAAAGTCAAGTTTCTACGTCATAGGGTGTACATCCTTGGCAGTGTACAGGGATGCATGTGCTGTTTAGTCGTGGGCGCAGATTAATCTGTGAGATCAGAATTAGAATGTTATGTGCAATTCGGGTTACCCAGAAAGGGTATCATGAAGGCAGAGCAAGAAAAAGTACGGGAAGGTCATTGCATGTAGGTGGAAGATAATTAAAGGGAAATATGATGAGGATTACAGGCAGCAAATGCAGAAAAAGACATTCCTTGCATACAGATTACCAGATCAGTTTGGCTTTAGGGTTTGGTAGAAGTCCTTGCCTTCAGACCAAAGGAAATACATATTTATATTTGCCCTATAGTCTCCCTCATATGTCTGAGGAAGTGGACTTGTCCCACAAAAGCTCACATTAAAATAGTGCAGTTAGTCTTTAAGGTGCCACAACGTTTTTGTCTTCTCTATTTTTTATTTTGCTTTTGCTTTTGCCTGATATGCAAGCACAGACTAACGTGGCTATCTCTTCTAAAACTACACCTTTATAATTTACTTGTGGGATTCATTATCCCAAGAGTGCCATGGGATGCAGTAGCTTTAAAGAGATTGTAAACAAACCTACTGTTCAGTGGCTATTTGCCATGATAGCTATGAGCAGAGCTTATGTATTCAGATATAGTATATCTCTGATTAAGGGTTCAAGATTTTGAGCAATTTGTATTTTGAAGTGAACTGATCCAATCTAGAGATGGGCACGAATCAGAAAATGGTGATTTGTTTTGATTTGTGATTCATCAAGGTTGACGAATCACAAATTAGGAATTTATGATTTTTTTCTGGTGAATTGATACATCAATTTGTCAATGTGTGTTTTTTTATTTAAAATCTCATAAAATACCCTCCAAGCATCTAGAGATACCAAATTCAAAGGGAGCCTTCCCATGACTCTTCTCTACAAGCCATGCAAGTTTGGTGAAGTTTGAGTTTTGGATGTCCGAGTTATACACCCACAATGAGCCCCCATAGGAAAGTTCCCCACATACCATCGAGACATCAAAACTACATAGAAGCTTCTATTGAATCTCCTCTAAAATCCCTCCAAATTTGGTGAAGACTGGGTTTCAGACATCTAAGTTATACGCCCACAAAGTGGGTCTCCCCAGGAAATTACCCTTTAGCAGCTGGCTTGGGGAACACCCAATCTTCACCAAACTTAGAGGGATTGTAGAGGAACATCATAGGAAGCTTCCCTGCAATTGTGGTGTCTCTAGGTGCCTGGGGAACCGTTTTATAGGCAAATGAATCAATGAATAAAAAATCGCTAAAAATTCAATGATTCATTTTTGTCAGGGGCATTGATTCAAATAAATACAAATTGATGGTGGTGATTTTTAGAAACAAATTTGCTGATTTGTTTTTTTTAAATTCATGCCCATCTGTAATCCAATCCATACTTCCTGGGCAAATGTGTGGGCCAGAATGCAGCAGATCTTCAGATTCTGCATTACTGTGAATTTTGCAGTGTCAGTTCATGGTATTAGAAAGTATGAATATTTGCATAAAATGGAATATTTTAGATTTTCTGGTGTACAATATTTTGCGCCCTTGTGTATTCAGTGCAAAAATCATAGGGTCACCAAATCCCAGAACTGTAGCATTGGAAGGGATCCTTGAGTTGGCCAATATAACCCCACCCCCTGGCTGAAAGTAAGTCACCCGCTGAAGCATCCAGGTGGGCCCTGCCTCTGTTTAAAAGCCTCTGTCCTCTTCTCACGCAGTCTGTTCCACTGTTGGAATAGCTCTTGTGGTCACAAAATTCCGGCCAGAATCTTGTCATGTTGGAAGCCCTTTGTCTAAGAAGAAAGGGAGCGATTTTATCATCCACTTCCTCTGAGGTGAAATCTGAAGCCTATCAGCTCTGATCTGACCCTGCAGTCCCATTTTGGAACTTGCTTTAGATAAAGAACGTGGTGGCGCTGTGGGCTAAACCTCAAAAGCCTCTGTGCTGCAAGGTCAGAAGACCAGCCGTCGTAAGATCAAATCCACGCAACAGAGTGAGCTCCCGTCACTTGTCCCAGCTCCTGCCAACCTAGCAGTTCGAAAGCATGTTAAAATGCGAGTAGATAAATAGGTACCACTTCGGTGGGAAGGTAACGGTGTTCCTTGTCTAGTTGCACTGGCCACGTGACCACGGAAACAGTCTTCGGACAAATGCTGGCTCTACGGCTTTGAAACGGGGATGAGCACCGCGCCCTAGAGTCAGACACGACTGGACTAAAGGAAACCTGGTCTACACATCTGGCCATAGATTTTGGGACATTTACGTGTCTTGTGCACCACCCACAGCTTTGAGATGCCCAGCCTGATGAAGTGGCCTATAGCAGTGGTCCCCAACCTTGGGCCTCCAGGTGTTCTTGGACTTCAACTCCCAGAAATCCTGGCCAGCAGAGGTGGTGGTGAAAGCTTCTGGGAGTTGTAGTCCAAGAACATCTGGAGGCCCAAGGTTGGGGACCCCTGGTCTATAGGAGTCAAAATCTAGGTTCTGTCTGTGATATTTTAGTGGTCTAAGGTATCAGCCACTCTTGTCTTATTTGTCATTTGAACCCATAGGCTGGGGTTTAAATCACTGGAGTGGCAGAATACAAGCTTGTTCCAGCCTTTACGGGATATCCCACGTTCAACAGTATTTATTTAAATGCATATTTGAACATGATTTTTTTTTTCAAATGAGGAACAGAATGATAGGGACAAATGAATGAACAAGTACAGATGAAACTGGCATGATCTGGAAATGTTCCAAGTTACCGTACATCCTTCCAGATAAACTTTGAAATCTGATCCCTCTATCCCAGCCTCTTTTCTGGGGTGGGTATTGAAGGTTTGAAGCAAACAGCTAACACTATTCTAGTTTGTGTACCAACGTCAATTTCCCCCGAAGCATCTAGTTTTCTTGGACAGACTTCCTTTTTAAGGGACAGGGGGAGGTTTTCCATCCAGCACTGAGCCTCTACCTTCTAATTCTCTGCTGCTGGCTGTTCCTTCCCGTGGAAGACAGAACTGCATCCTTTCCAGATTTACTTTAAGGATGATCAACCTCAGAAGGTATTCTGGCAGTTGCAGAAGTGGTAATAGTTTCAGGGACAATTCTGTAGTGGTCCAGGCTTTTTTTAAAAAGATAACTCACATTTTTCCCTTGTATGTTAGCCAGAATTTATGACTTAGATTTTTTCGAACCCCCCCCCCCCACACACACACCCTTTAGGGGGAAAAAAAAGACTTTCTGTAGTATTTCTGTGTAGGTGCATAAATTCCCTGCTCGAAAGAGAAAGAGAAGCATTATTTTTAATCAGAATTTGAGGAAAAGGGGAGGGGGGAGTAGGAGAGGAGTATCAGAGTAGGAAAGGGGGTGCTGGTGCTGTGGAAGAGAATTATCTAATTCCACCATCCTGTCATGTGAACATCCCTGCTTAATTTAATGCAATTATTCCATCAGGGAGGATAATAATATCAGCCGCATAATTCATTTACACAACATATTTCACAACTGACTTTACCTCTCTGCTTCTTATTATGGTGGATGATAATTTCAGAACTGCTCGTGGGATAAGAGGATGAGAGCCGGAGAAGAAAACTGCCAGTGTTGTGATGGATAGTGTGTGTGTGTGTGTGTTTGTGTGTCTTCGGGGGGGGGAGAGAACAGTCTCCGGAGGCTGTGATGAGGAACATTTTTACTTTATGTGTGCCAGTTGCTACCGGACGTCTATTATTGATATATTTACTGGTCCTACGTTTTTGGGATAAGCGAGCGACTCAGGAGATAAGCCAGTGACTGGCGGTATTGTTCAGCCGACGACAATGGCCCAATTGTCTGTGGCCCCACATGTGCCAGGAAATGCACCGCATTGTACATTTATGATGAAATGAAGACCTCTATGAAAGCGGGGGAGAAAGAGGTCTGGGCCTTTGTTTCTAAAGCAGCCGGGGTGCATTATTATTTCTCCTTTTTTTTTTTTTTTGAAAACCCTCCCTCTGTGATTCCTTGTATCTCTCCAGGCTTTGGCTGTAATTTCTTACCATCAAGGTCATTTAAACAGGCGGCGATATGTGATGGATGTGTTCCCGGAGGTCACGAAAAGCCTCTTTAGTACAGAAGCCGGCTGTTGTCTTAGCCCCCTGTCATTTCAGGATTGCTCCCATTCTGAGGTTGACGACAGACAGAGAGGGCGAAGATCTGGTTTTACAGGCCTTCAGTTTGTGCCACCTTACAGCACATCACACCAAAGCTCTTAGGAGTATCATCAATGGGGCAAAAAAAGAACGAAAACTATCATAATTCGCATAATTTCTCAACTGTCTTCCAGGAAAAGAATATTTTCGTGTGGATTCGTTTTTCTGACACCTATATATTTTCTCTCTCTCTGGGTTTCTGAAGTTTGCAGACACGTGTGCTGTCTATTTGAATGCATCTTGCATTGCCAACTTTTGAAACATAGGGATTTTGAGAGCCTTGTCTGATATATGCTTAGGTTCAAATTGGATGCACTTGCTCTGAAATGTGAGCTGGACGAATTCCTTACACATTTCCTGTGAGGAAATCACCTCTCTAGTTCTGTGGGGTTGCTTTGCAAACTCCATTGCCAGCCTTTGAGTGCTGAGTCATCAGGTGGTGGAAAGTCATTTCCATATGCATTGGCCTGTGAACCAGTCTTGAGATAAACAGAAATAAATTGGCTGGCAAAGCTCACCCCACTGGCTTCTTACAACCAACAATCCAAGCAGGAATGGAGAGGAATGCGACCGACACACACACACTTCTTTTGAATATGCATGGTAACATCTGGGGAGGTCTACTTTATGTATACTTTATGAGACAGTAAGACGTAATGAGGTTTGTTTGTATTTAACATTTATAAATCGCCATTCCACTTATCCAAGTGCCCAGGGCTATGTACAGAGGATAAAAAATGCACGATAAAAACCAATTAAAACAGCCCATCATCTTAAAACAAAACAAAAAAAGACCAGAAAAAGTTTAGCGCTTCTTCCAAAACCACATTCAGCATGAGCACACTGAGATACTAAATTTTGTTAGAAAGAGCTGGAACAGCATCAAGCAACTTACAGGCCTTCAGAGACTGTGGGATTTTAGTTCCCATTGCCTCTCACCATGGATTGTGTGCTGGATAGGGCCCTATCTGGGATACAGGATGTGCCCCACCTTCAAGACAGGATTTTGCCCCCCTGCCCTCCCAGGTATAAAACTTGGGGGGGAAAGCAGTATTGACATGTCACTCACTCAGCCCCAAGATTTTCAGTGCTTAATCTTAAAAGTCTAGTTCTGCAATTCAGCCACAACACAGCTCAATTAGCATCGCCATCAGAACCTTAAGTAAGCTGGGGCATCTGGGGTATTGACTCAGGGTGCCAAAACTGAGATGGTGCACACATTTTCTGGAAGCCCTGCTCATACCTGGGGCATGTAGGGATAACTGAGTGATTTAAATATCTGGTTTAAACTGTGCCCCCTTGACTTGATGATCTATAGGGTCCCTTCCAGATCTGCAATTCTAAGATATCTCTCTCTCCCTTCATCCTCTCTGTGTATATTGCAATCTCACATGGCCAAAAGCTTTAAGGAACAGGACAGCAAAGACTGGGGAGCCAAAAAATGGCCAGTCATGGCTCAGGTAACTACTTTTTATTTTTGTGAGGTTACACCTTTGTATTATAATTGTGCTTAAACTTGCGGATGCCTTAATTGTTTTTTTTAAATGACTTCCGCATCCACTGGATTGGTATCCGTGGTTTCAGTTATCTGCTGTTTACTGCAATCCTATATACAGGGGATGTGGTGGGGCTGCGGGTTAAACCACAGAAGCCTCTGGGCTGCAAGGTCGAAAGATCAGCAGTTCAAATCCATGTGGTGGAGTGAGCCCCCGTCGCTCGTCCCAGCTCCTGCCAACCTAGCAGTTCGAAAGCATGTAAAAATGCGAGTAGATAAATAGGTACCAGCAAGGTGGGAAGGTAATGGTGTTCTGTGTCTAGTTGCACTGGCAACGTGACCACGGAAGATTGTCTACGGACAAATGCTGGCTCTACGGCTTGGAAACGGGGATGAGCACCACGCCCTAGAGTCGGACACGACTGGACTAAATGTCAAGGAGAACCTTTACCTAATGTACAGCATACAAGTAGCATGGCCTTATGCCTTTTGTCGTTCCCCTCACGGTCTTTGTTCCACCACCTTGTATGTTGTTTATAGAGTTCCCTGCTATTTGTGGTTTCAGGCCTTTGCTATAAATTGTGGAAAAGTTCCCCTGCCGATACAGGAGTCCTACTGTAGTAACTTCCGAACTTCAGCTGCAACTTACTCCCTCAGGACTCTGCCATTGTGGTCTGCTGGATATATAAACTAGACCCATGACTTGCTTTAATATGGCTTCTTTCTAAATGAAGAAAGGATTTATTGTTGCTCAAAGGACTTTGGACTGAAATAATGATTTCTTCTCCCCCCCCCCTTTCCCTGTTGGGGTTGTTTTTGTCCCAGAAAATGTGTCATGAAGCTTTTTCAATTGATTACATTTTGTTTTCATCCTATCTGTATGAGTAATAGTAGTAGGGCAACTGCAGGGTTTTGAATTCTGGATTGTGAGTAACAACTGCCCGGTAAGCATTTTCTTTTCAGTAGACAGCAGCATGACTGACTTCTCTGAGGCCTCTCCAATTACGTTGGTCCGGTTTAATCATTTTATTTATTAAAATGCCCAACATGGTTTGGAAAACTATGCCGTTTTCAACCGTTCCAAGAGTATACAAGCTCCCATCTTTGCTTCTTTGTATACAAACGAAAGTATTCTTTGTAATTACTTAATAAGTAAACTGTGTTCTGGCCAGTCAGCTGAAAATGGCTACATTCTTCTTTTAACATGTTATAAAATTAAATGTTATTATTATCTACTCGTTAAGAATAGTTGCACGACTTCTGACATATCTGACTACCTGCATTTGGGTTCAGGTTGTTTTGTAATTATTCTTTGGACCTGGGGTGGGAAGAAAGCAAACCAGGAAAAAAAAATAAGTGGGAGGAAATTAGACTCCAGTTGCACTTATAAGGCAAGGATGTCACATTGCTCTGGCAGCGAGGGGACCACAGAGGTGTCACTGCTTCTACTAAAATGACCGTTTCTAGGACTTCTTTCATGGGACCTCGGACTTCTCACATTACTCCTTAACTGGGATTCAGTGATATGGTTCACCTTTCCACGGAGAAGGTCCTACATGGAACCCGTAACATCTCCATATAGAGCTTGAAAGCACAACATCTTAAAACCCTGGAGAGCTATTGCCCAGGGGTGACCCAAAAGATTTTGTTGCCTGAGACAATTCAGGAAACTATTCTTCCCCCCCCCCAAGCCAAGATATAAGACATCCAAAGCCATCTAAGCTGGCAGAAAATCCAGCAAGCATCCTTCTCTATGCCTGAACGTAAAAGTACAACTATTACAAAGATAATAACTACCACGTTCTTGTCCTTTAACAGTACCGAAATCTGCTGCCTGGAGGAGCCACCTCCGTTTGCCTAAACATAGGCCTGGGCCTGTCATTGTGACTTAGTTTAAACAATACAGGGGGACCCCTGTAATGACAGGATCAGTATCCACTCATTCACTTATCTGCTGGCTGAAAATACTAAATTAAAAAAAAAACCACAGAAATACCTATTTATATGTATTTCCAGGGCATGTTTACTAGAACCTGCCACTAGAGGGAGCCAGAGAGCATGCAATGTATAGCATTCTGTACTACCACCTTTTTTTGCATCCATGGGGGAGGAGCTTAGAACCGATCCCTCGCAGATACCACGGCCCTACTGGACTTAGCTATGACAACCAAGCATTTAATTCAAGAAAGTGTCCTTCCATATTCTGTTTTTACAGGAGCAGAGGAATATGGGATTTACAACAGTTTTTAAAAGCTAAAACAAAAAATCTGGCTAAAAAGTGGCTAGGTAGTGAAGTCATGCCATGTCAATTCATTGCAGATGAGCATGCACATCAGATTTTGAGTGGACTTCCACGTTATCCCCAGTCTGTTTCTGCTGTGGTCTTGGAAGGGCTCTGGAAATCAGAAAAGATAGACTGTTCTGAAACCTAATTTTGCATAGCAAAAGCTTTGAATTGTTTGCTTAAGTCTACTGGATGAAGGCTGAGCATGTGTGACCTTCAGTGAATTTACCATTGGCTTCAAACACGCGAAGGCAGCGAGCGATAGAACAAACTGGAGCGATATTTATCAGATTTGCAACTCTACATTTGCATGTTTCTTGTCTCTGTGGAAAGAAAAGTGTCAATGAGTTAATGGAACTATTTTGAAACCTACCTCAAAGGAACTTTGGCTCCAAATATAAAATGGAGACCACTTCTCTATCATCATTTCCCCCCCCAAAAAAAATTCTATCATGTAAGCTATCAAGAAACAATCTTCCATGTTGTCTTTCTGTCAGCTAAAATTAAGCCCCAGGATTATCAGATGTTATACTGAGTGTGACTGTCAGCATCTTTTGAAAAAAGCCTGTAAGGACAATCTAGATAGGATATTCAACCTATTTTGAATTTAATACATACAATTTTTTTTAAAAGCCAGTAGCAACCAGTGACAGCTGATAATTATCACGTTTGTGGCTAGAGAGGGAGATGATTTTACTCTTTTCCTCCAATGCAACCATCATAGAAAACTTTGTGCATTGGAGCAATTGCCAATGATTTTGTCCTTTTTTTTCAGGCCAATGGTGCAAAATAGAGAGAGGGAGAGAGAGATGGGTTCCAGTAGGGTGTGTTTTTGCAACTAATATTAACTCAATTTGCTTTTTTTTTCAGTGTTTAATTTTCATTTGGTGTTTGTCCCATTTTAAATATTGTCAATATGAGCAGGCCGTTAGAGTAATCTCCAGTCCATGGTTGCAGTACAATCATTGTGGTTTCACTTAGCGGTAGTTGCTTGCAATCAATTATTTCATTCAGTGTTCAACATGTTCAACTGGGGCCCCATTAAAATGTCATTAAGAGTTCATTGAATTCAATGGGACTACCCTAATTTAATGAATGATTTTATTATGTCCTGATACATAAAACCATAGAATTTAGAGAGTACTTTCTTTTTCACAGGACTGTATGCGCAGTATCATAATTGACCACTAGAGGGAAGTGAATATATTTTCTGGCCTATACAGTAATTAAGCACAGTTAATGCAACAAATTACTTGAGCAGCAGCAGGAACAATAAATGATGGTAGCAACTTGACTGCTGAGAAGTAATGAGTAACCCGTAAAGTTCCTTTCAAAATCTAACATTCTGAGCTCTGATAACAAATAGCATTCGGGAAGTAAAGTATATATGGAACCAGGTCTCTAAAGGTATTCCACCTCTATGCAAGAGATCAGTTAAATGAATGATGAAGGAAGCAGGGAAGAAGGAGAAGGGAAAAGAGACAGGAAGAAAAACAAAATTTTAAAATAATGATTAAGAGCCCCTGAACTGATCTTCAGGCCCCAGGCCCCCACAACAACCCCAGAACAACATGATTCTGGCCTACCCAAATTTTGGCTTGCATTGCTGAATCCAGAATGTCTTCTCCGCCTCACTCATACCCTTCACAGAATGCATCAAATGGTCTAGCTTAGAATGAGGATCATCTCATCTGACTGTTGTAGTGCTAAGCCAGTCTTCATCAAGCATAGGAAGGTCTTTGTGCATCACTTGATTATATTCTGCCCATGTTCAGAAGACCTTCCAGCATATCATCCTGTTGATACCGTGAATGCCGAGAGAAGGCGATAAAAGCTTTGCAGTCAAGTTGAATGTGCATGCTTTCAGTGCTCATATGAAAACGAATGCTCTCGAAGAAGTGCTCTGAGACAGAAGCTGCAAGATTAACATGATAAGACCTGGTGATAAATGGCCTCTTTTGGAAAAAGAAGAAATTTGAGTACATCTATTGTTATCCCATGCCTAGCAGTGCAAGATTTAACATATGATAAGTCATTTTACTTCCCCTTCCTAACTCTGACTGAATCTTCTTTGCAAATTAGATCTTTATCTTTCTATCTACATGACAGAACAGATTGTAGAATATGAACATTCAGGGAGTAAAACATTCATCCCAAATTTTTTGACACCTGTTCAGAATCTTCTTAAGCTAATCATCAGGGCTCTTTGTAGTTCGGTATGGATATACACTATTAAAAAGTATAGCTACTTTATAAGTACAGGTATAAATAATAACATATACAGACACCACAACAACACTCACATGTGCATACACACACACACACACACACACACACACACACACACACACACACACACACACACACACACACACACACACACTGCCCCTCGTTTCATTCTCTTTCACAGTCCCGCATGAACAAGACATGAAGTGCAGACTATACAGATTCTGAGAGCAGTTTGCTTATTTCTTGCCCATGTCAGTACAGCATGTGTTTGTTCATAAATGGCAAGGGATTAAACTTGAGAGTTTAGTGTATTCCCGCACCGAGTCCACACTAGGTGAGAAGTTATGGAGTTATAACTAGGTGAGACATTATATAAAGTTATAACTGGAGTTAGGAGTGGTATGTCTGTCTCTTCTTTAGAAGTGAGAAAGACATTCTTTAACAGAGAAAGTCTGTAGAGGTTGATGTGGGTTTTTCGGGCTCTTTGGCCGTGTTCTGAAGGTTCTTCTTCCTAATGTTTCGCCAGTCTCTGTGGCCGGCATCTTCAGAGGACAGGACTCTGTAGACTTTTCATGGGTGTTTTCCATAAACTTTACTGAAAGAGGGAAATTTTGGAATGGAAATCTTTGCATGTGAAAAATGGTGAATTTTTCCTCCTCGTTTGTGAGACAATGATCTGCTGTCTTTGGGCTTTTGACAGTTCAAAGCACTGGATGGGTTGTCTGTGTCTTTTTAAAATCAACGCCATTACTTTTTGTGCTTACTGTGAATCTGTGCTGTGCCTCGCAAAGGACAAGGCTGTAGCTTTATGCAGAGACATTTTGCTCAAAATGGCGGAAAACCTCAGCTGCCCCCCCATCTCATTCTCATGTTGGAGAAAAGAAATATTGAGGGATTTAATGACTCTCAGCAGGTTATCTCACATGGTGAGATAGCTTGTCTCATCAACAACACACAATTTAGCAATATTTCTTCACATCTGTATAAAAATGTCGTAACTGTTGCCTTGTTTGCATGAGTTAGTAACTATTTTAAATAAAGAAATAAATAGTAAGATAAGCCGCATTGGTTGGATTGTTTGGATCTTCCTGATCAGCAAGCCTCTCCTAATATAATGGCTGTGTCCAGTTGCTTATCTTCATAAGGGGAATTCATTCATTCATTCATTCATTCATTCATTCATTCATTCATTCATTCATTCATTCATTCATTTATTCATTTAAATTATTAGAGAAGGGCTTCTCAAAAGATCTTAAAAGCCAGGTAGGCTCATTTAGGGTGATACAATCCGTCAGATAGCTGGACGCAAGCTGTATAGGGCTTTATAGTTAATGACCAGAACTTTGAATTGGGCTTGGAAACATACTACAGTAGCAAGAACAGACACTGGTTTTCTGCCGAAGCAGTTGTTTCACATAAATCATAATTTGAGCAAATTACAAACACCACAACTGAAAGAAAGTTTCAGCCTCACACCACAGGCAGAATCTTTCAAAGAGACCGAGGAACCCATGCCGTGTTGCCTCGCCCGACATCTTGACCAGAATCTTAACAGTAGCAATGTTGCTTCATCCTCTCCTTGATGCTTGGTGTCCAGTAATGATGCAAGGAACAGTGTCTCTGTTCCTTGGTCTCATTCATTTAGACCAGTGGTTCTTAACCTTGGGTTACTCAGGTGGTTTTTAAACTGCAACTCCCAGAAACTCCAGCCAGCACAGCTAGTGGTGAAGGCTTCTGGGAGTTGCAGTACAAAAACACCTGAGTAACCCAAGGTTAAGAACCACTGATTTAGACAGTCTTAACGAGAGACCTCAGTGTCTTATTGTTTTCAATGTGTTTTGGTGTTGCTTTTTTTTGTATTGTATTCATTGATCCTTTTAGTATTGTGTACTCATTGTTACTAAGTTAAATACTATCTTTTAATTGCTGGAAGCTGCCTTGGGTACTTTTAAATGAGAAACAAGTAAATCAGTGTCATATGTAGAGATGGGGGTATTGTATATGAATACCCCCGCACAGGTAGACATGATGAAGGTACAACCCCCATCCACTCACCCGTCCGCCACCAGCACTGGCTCTGCTCTCCTTTCTAATTGCTCCGGAACTCCCAGTCGGCTATCCACTCGTCAGCCTGGCAGGGCGACTCATCTTCCCTCCTCCTGCCAGGAGTAGATAGTCGATCAGGAGTTCCAGAGCAATTGGAAGGGAGAGCGGAGCTGGCGCTGGCGGCAGACAGGTGAGTGGGCGGTCCAGCCCCGGGGGGGGCAGACCCTCATTACGTCCAGCTGTGCAGAGGTATTCGTATACAAATACGAGTACCACCATCTCTAATCATAGGATATGGCAAGTGAGGTTTTCTTCCTCTAGAAGCTTCCTTCACAATCACACACTGTACTTTTCGGTATTATGCTGCTTGTGTCTACGCTGCTTTGATTCAATTTTGGTCACAGTCTTAAATTTTTCTTCTCCTGCCCCCCACCCCCACCCCCAGAAGCACAGTTACATCCCTCTCAACCCTGTGTAACATGTTTTGGTATCAGTAGGATTTATCTGCATGCATGTTTGTCTTTTCCCCATGCTCTGGTGATGTAGTAGAAATAGCACAATCTGGTTCATTGGCTGGTTCTTCTTATACCCACTTAGGATGATGTGGCCCAACCACTGAACCTCTCAGCAAAACCCAAGACCAATGACAGCAAGTCACCCACATCGCCCACCTCTCCTCACATGCCTGCACTGAGATTAAACAGTGGGAGCAGCTCCCTGAAATCTTCGGTGCCAGCAACATTAGCTAGTCCTTCAGCAAGAGTCAACACAATAGGTAAGTCCCTTTTCTTTTCTTTTTGACTCGTTGGCACATGATTCCTAAGGCATTCTGGTCCCGGATTATTTAGGGCCTTAAAAGATCTGAAGCAGAACTGGCATTGACGGACTCCTAGAGTGGGAAACTGTATGGTAAAGGGAAATTGTGCACTTTCACATATTGCCAACTGATGGTTACATGTTTAATAGGACAGCAGAAGACGTCTGGCTGTACGCTGGACAGTCAGCAAAACACATCTTACCACTTGTGCAGTTGCCTTTATGTGCTCACTTAAACAGTAGGAGTTAGCCAATGTTGTGCAACCAGAATTGCACTAGAGCACTGGTTCCCAGCCTTCGGTCCCTAGATGTTCTTGGACTACAAGTCCCAGAAATCCTGGCCAGCACAGCTAGTGGTGAAGAGGCTTCTGGGAGTTTTAGTCCAAGAACATCTGGGGGCTCAAGGAAGGGAATGATGGTACTAAAGCAATAGAATCAGAACATTTCATACAAAATAATCAGCAGGCTGCATTTTGAACCAAGTATATTTTCTAAGAGTTGTTCAAACCTAGCCACCTGCTATATTGGGTGCTCACAGTTTACTTGTCCCTCTTCTCTATCTGGTGAAATATTTTCCATGGTACAAATGGTGGACCCTTTCATGTGTACAGGTATCATTGCACACATGTGACAGGATGATGGAAGAGTGCTGTTCCACTAAAAATCACCAGATACAGTGGTGCCTCGCTTGATGGTTAATTCGTTCAAGCGAAATCGCTGTAGAGCAAAAACATCATCAAATGAAACAAAAAAATCCCAAAGAAACGCATTGAAAACCCCTTCAATGCATTCCAATGGGCTGAAAAACTCACCATCCAGTGAAGATCATCCATATGGCAGCCATTTTCGGTGCCTGTATAGCGATGAATCCATCCTAGAAAACAGTGGGGGGCCACTTTGAAAGCCAGAGGCCATTTTGAAACCCGACGATCAGCTGTTTGCTGAGGATCGTGAAGTGAAAAATTGGTTCCCGAAACAGGGAACCGATCAACGTAAAGCGAAATTCCCCCATTTAAAAAATTGTTTTGCAATCGAAAAATGATTGCAAAAGTGTCGACGTAATGTGGATTCGTCGTAGAGCGGGGTAATCGTCCAGCGGGGCACAACTGTATGTTCTCTGGCATCAACAGCTTGGAAGAGGTACTCTTTAGGTCGTAACTTCCTGAATCTGCCAGTTAATATGACCCATGGAGTTGCCATCTGAAAAAAGTAACTTCTGCAAGTTCTACTCAAGGCATAGAAAGGTGCCCTAAGCTGCTTTGATCAGCCTTCGCCTAACTGCATAACGCTGCTTAATTTTCCAGATAAAATCTTTTCTTTCCCACTTTCTGGTTCTTTCCTGCCTTTGGAATCCTTCCCATTATGCCCCCTCCCTTTTAGGGAAATGTAGATTTTGAAAGGCTGTACCTGTAATGAGTGATAATGTAATTGGATAAAAGCTGTGAGGATGACTGGAGTTGTAAAGGTCACTCTTGTAAGGAGAATTAATGTGTTATACCATTAATAAACCATGGGAAACTGTGGACCAAAAGATAACATACTTAAGTTATTGTTAATGACATGGACTTCACCACCGTATATCTTTGTGGGACAGATACAGAAAGGGACTTTTTGAGGTTATAGAATGATATCGCTGTGCGTGCTGTCTGGGATAATAAAGCCCACTCTTCCACCCCTCCCTTTTGCTTTAAGTAGGAGATTTTTTTTTTTACTGGCAGCTGCTGGTAGAGTTATAGTTGGGAAATGGTGGAAAAGAACATCTTGCTGCCCATTGTAAGTACTACCAACAAGGATGGCCACTTCCTGATTGCCAAAAGAGAGAAGGAACATCACTTGGATACAAATTCAAAAATTACCGTATTTTTCCATGTATAAGACTGTTCTTTTGTCTAAAATCTTTATACTAAAAATTGAGGGTTGTCTTATACATGGAAGTAAGCTGAGGAGAGAACAAAAACAAGTGGAAGGGAAAACAGGCATCAAAACGATCCTGCAGTGCTTTGATCCCTTTCCCCCTGCACTTGCTAAGCCCCACTTAGATTTCTTAATTTTGGATTATAAAAGTGGGGGGCGTCTTATACACAGAAAATATGGTATTATTGCTATCAGCTATCCCTCAGTGTCTTCTGTGGACTCCTCCTAGTCAGGATGATTCTGAATTTCTGGCTGAAATCTTATTGCACTCAATGTAAAGTTACACCTGAGTCCTTTCACAGGGAGCAACACCCAAGCTATCCATGGGTCTGTGCAATGAACCATACAATGGACTGCACAGTTGACCACACAAATGAACCATGTAAATAAGAGCAAACAGACCACACAACTGACTGTACAGCTGTGCCTACAGAATTGCTTCCTGGATGCAACTTCCACCATTGTGCAGGTTTTGCAATGGCATGCTCAACGTCAAGTTGCACAAGTGCAGCTATGCAATAGGATTTCGATCTCAGAGAGTTAGTGCTGGTGTCAAAAAGAGCATGGTCGTCATTCACTGTAATTTTGTACAGTCGTGTCTTAGCTTGGCCCTTCTGCTTCGTTGTGGCTTGAGGACTGCCTACAAATAAATTTAACCCGAACAGCATAGCTGGATATGGTTCAGACAGACCTGGAGTTTAACCTGGATTAAAGTGCCTTCCTAGTGGAGCATTGGCCAGAGAGGTGGTTTTAGTGCATACGAACCGGAACAAACCTCCAAACTGAGGTTCATGCCCACCTCTAAGCCTTACACATAAAGGCGTGTCATGTGAAAATATATCAACACTTTACTATATCAGCACTGAATCCAGCCAGCTGCATGCACCGCCTTTCCCCATGTCAAGACATCAGAGATTTTTATTTCAAACAGAGCTGCCCCCCTTTTTAAATTAAAAAATTAGCCAATTCAAACGTGCCTTTCCCGCTTCGGCCATGAGGAGGTTCACCCCTGAACTGCCAGTTGATCTGAAAACAGACCCTGGGGCCCCCAAGATGGCCCACACCTGCTATATGTGTATACAAAATTTAAAATATTAGGTAAAGGTAAAGGTTCCCCTTGACATTTAGTCCAGTCATGTCAGACTCTAGGGGGCGGTGCTCATCCCCGTTTCCAAGCCATAGAGCCAGCGTTTTGTCCGAAGACAATCTTCCGTGGTCACATGGCCAGCACGACTAGACATGGAACGCCGTTACCTTCCCACCGTGGTAGTTGCCAGCCAATTCCTTGATCAATCACAGCAGCCAGATTAACAAGAAATATCTGATATTGCATGCCAAACATTTCATGTCATGTTAATTATTTGTTTTAGGGATTTATACCTTGTTCTTTAAGCAATAGCTACTTACAGTAGGTAAAATAGATTTAAATGGATTTGAACAGTGGCGGGACGGTCAACCACATGTTAAAAGCAGAATTAATACGTTTGTGGTATCCTGAATTTCCCCCAGTGGTGCCTGTGGCTCTCCCTTTGATCTCACAACAGCCCTGCAAGATCCCGTCAGGCTGGGATTGGTCAAGGTCACCCAGTGAGTTTATGACTCAATGGAGGCTAGAACTGGTGTCTCTGAAGTCCTGAAACGGGTCAGGAGAGATCTGTCTGCATGTGTGCGTTGGTGTGAATCAGTTGTTTATGCTTTGTAGTTACATTAGGGGGAACAAATACACAGATTTTGAACTCCATGGGGGTCCATCACCCTTAACCAGTGCTGCTGGACAGAGAAATGTATTTGAATTATTTTCCTTTCCTAGTCTCCAGTACAGTACATCTGGTAGGCTTTGCTTATTTTCCTTCATAGCCCAAATCACTAAGGATAATACCAACCGATTGCCCCTTGCTTTTCCCAGAGACTGCCCTTCACTTCCTTGGCTATATATGCAATTTAGCCACTCCCTCTCGTGAAATACGTTTCGCAAAATGCAGCTACGTTTTCCAACCCATGATATACCACCAAGCCAATGAATAAATGAATAAGGAGAAAAACTAAACAAAGGTCTGTTGATTACGTCGCAGAACTATACCTGAGGAACTTGAAGGTACTAAAACTGGCTCCAACGCGGAAATCATATCCCAAATAAATAAATAAATAAATAAATAAATAAATAAATAAATAAATAAATAAATAAATAAATAAATAAAAAGCAGTTACGCAGATGAACTGCAGAACCAACTGCGCAACTGGGCGCTCAACGCAGACTATCTGAGCATATTCCTGTGTGAACATCTTCAGGCATAACTCCCCATTATGCCAATTGAAGTAGGACTTCAGCCAAAACTGTACTTGCATCATATTCATCATTTTCGTGCACTCCAACATCTTGACAAGTCCTTTAAAAAAATTAGATTTTTCTGGCTTTGACATCTCTCTCTCTCTCTCTCTCTCCCTCCCTCCCTCCCTCTTCCCCCTTCCACTTCACTGTGTAGTGCCAAATATTCTCAAACGTAGGCAGTGTGTGGGGAAGGAGACCCCACCGAAATGATCAGCAAAAGATCAAGGCTTCCTGCTCTTCAGCCAACCGTTCTAGAAAAAAAGAGGATATTATAGTTTATAAGCACCATGCCTTCTTTAATCAAGGGCACCACAGTATTTTGGATACCTTTCTGTCAGGTTCACTGCTTGAGAAATAGAGTAATAATTCCATTGTGAATGTTTAACTTGCTGGCAGATGCGAGAATTAATCTCACTATGCCTGCATTCTCCAGAAATCATACTGTGGGATTTTCTGAGATACTAGCAGATCTGTGCAAGTGGTGAAGTGGATTATCACAAAAACTCAATGGATCCTAATGTTTTTCAATGCAGCTGTGAGCGCATATATTTGAAAGCTGCCCTGCATCTTTAAAAATGGTTTGAAAAATGACAGACTACCTTCTCACATAGATATGGCCAGTTTCAAAGGAGAATCAAGTCAAACAGTTCATGCTGACATGCTCCGTTTCTTTACTGAACCAGGCGTGTGGTTTTAATACGCAGACGTCCTCAGTAAAAGTCACGTGAATCCCCTCACTGTGTGTCTCAGCTCTGTCAGGAACCCATGTTGCAAATTCTTATTTTCACATGTCTGATGGAGAATCAGATGTGTTAAGCTCTAAAATGACTCGGAGCCTCTATAGAAGCCTCCTTCTCAGTGGTGCAGAGGTAAATTTGGAAATTATCCTTATAGTCAGTTGCTGTGCACAGTGAGAGTCCGAAGAAGGCAAGCAGCTGGTTCAGTTGGTAACAACAATGGAAGAGCGGGTCTTTTGTAAAGGTAATGGCTCTTAAATGCCCACCCACAATGACAGTGCATTATAGTAGCGACAGCTGGGAACAACAATATGCTTCCCCTGGGAAAATCCATTTCTACCTCAGATACTATGAAAACCGCAGCTAAGTTCAGAGAGGAGAGAGAAACCTGAGGCAGGTGAAATCAGAGCCCCTGTTAATCAGAAAGTCACTGGGCCTTAGCCCATGAGCCCCGGCTCCATTACACCATGTCCGTGCTCTCTGTCCCCAATGTTGTGTTATGTTCTCAGGAAAGGATTGAAGATCATCATTCTATTAATCAGCTCCCCTTCTCTACACATCTTGCACTGTTTGTGCCATGCGGGGATTGGGGTGTATTCCAAATTCAAATAAAAGATCAAAGCGCCGAATAAGCATCTTCCTCCCTGAGAATCATCCGATCCAGCTTTAAAATGCCATTATACCCGTTATGCGGATGGCAGACGTAAAGCTAGGTCTTACGGTACTTTTCTAACTGTGAAAGTGGTGGCAATTCTGCTTGTCTTACATGGCAAGAATATTCAGGTCAGGTGGGAAGAGATGGCAGCCCTCCCTCTTCCATGCCAGCTCTGCCCTGGAAAAGTTACTTTTCCAGAATTCCCCCAACCAGCATGCTCAGACAAATGGGAAGACAGGTAGAGAATCAGCATAGATTCCCATTCACCTAAGCTAGGGCCCTTTTATTCCTGCCAGTTTTCTTTCATTTTCAGGGAGGCTTCTAATATATATGTATGTTGTGAGGGGGGAGGTGTTCAAAAGAACTGTTCAGTAGGGATGTTGGCCAACAATTGGGTCCAAATTCCAAGTCCGATCTTTGGTACCAAATATTGAGTGCCAAGCCCTCCAGTCAGAGTCCCTATGAAAACCAAGCTTTTTCTTCCAGGAAAAAAAGGAGGGGTGGGTGAGTTCTGAATCGTGAGTCAAATCCTAATCATTTGGGGGGTGATGTCTTGAGTCGAGTCACCGGTGTGACTTAAATCCAACTTGGGAGCAAGTCTTGTGACCCGGGTCCCAATCCTGGCCATTCGGTAGATGATCTGAAGTAGTTCAATGTACTCCCATCATTTGCTGCCAGTTGGGATCCAGTTGGGATCAACCAACGGCGTCTGCGTTGTATGTAGAATGGATCTGACCCAAGTGCAGAGCTTGGAAAATAAACTTCACAAACGCTGGCTGATGTATTCTGGGAATTGTAGTTCAAACATATATTTTTTTCCCCCGAACCCTCCCTCAGAACTCCTACGAGCTGGAAGTTTTCCAAACGTGTAGGTTTTGATTTCAAAAGGAAATGAGAAATGCCAGCTTCGTTTCTTTCCAAACGATTTTAAAAGCATTTTAGAAAGGGAGGGAGGGAGGAGAAGACTCGTATACACACAGCAGCCGCCACCGCCAAAACCTTCCCGCAGCGCAAGTCTGAACTAATCTGACACCAGCTTCTCTCCCCTGTAATGTTTCAAACCGGAGTGCAAGAAAGACAGTGTTGCACATTCTTCGGCAATCAGCAGATCAGATAGAAGGCGCAAGCAATACAACAAGGATGTGTAATCTGACATGATTAGACAAGGCTCTTTAGGAACAGAACATTCATAATTGAGACAAAAGGGGAGTGTATTAATAACACTTTCCTAACGCGGCAGTTAGCCATTTTATATTTCCTTTCTTTAATCTTAGTGTTTTTCAACAAATCATGGGATTTAATAGCGTGTTTTGGCAGATTAGAGGATTTATGGCCCAGATGTTTTTTGTTCTAAAAATGGATTAGGGTGTAAAGTTTTCTGGAATCCATGGAACATGTTGAGGCAAGCCGGTCATTTTGTGTGCGATTAGTGCCAGCCTTCTGTCTCACAGCCCCTCCATCTGTTACAATTCCCCAATAGATCTGGTTAGATTTAGCCTCATGTCACAGACAGAAGCCCCTTTTCCGGGCAATTTCATATTAGAGTTTTCAGGGCTTTTTTTTTTCTGGGGAGGGGGAGGGAGTGTGTGTGCAGAGAGAGAGAGAGAAATGCCATTTTGATGTCCTAGTTTAAAAGATATGGAGATGACCAAGAGAATGGTCAAGTCGTGAAATGGTCAGTAGGTGCTTATTTCCCTGTCTGAATAGATCCCGGATTTAAGGTCTCCACTTCCCTGAAATTTTGGCAAAGAACGTACCCAAGGATCCTAATAGACCACACGATGGGCTAGACTTGTGTGAAGGGGAGGGAAGAGACGAAAGGGGAGAAAGGTCAGATTTAAAGAACATCAGTGTGTGCTTGTAATGAATATAAAAGGGAATGGTTGCAGCTGCTGCTCTCTCTCTCTCTCTCTCTCTCTCTCTCTCTCTCTGTGTGTGTGTGTGTGTGTGTGTGTGTGTGTGTGTGTGAGAGAGAGAGAGAGAGAGAGAGAGAGAGAGAGTACACACGTCATCCAAACAGGGAACATCTGACCCACTACTAGCAGATTAGGGATCAGTGTGAAGTGTGGGGTTCTGTAATATTTTTTCCCCTATGCATTTCTGAGTGTGATGCATAAGGAGTTCGTTTCAGAGGTAACATTCTGTGGTGGCGCTTTATCCGCTCAGCCGCCATAACTCAGAGCGAAGCATCAGCACCTGCGCTCTATTAAGATATTTGTGAGGCTTCAGGAAGGAATGTATGATATTTTTAATCTTCTTCCCCCGCCCCCACCCCCGCTGCTGCAATTAATAAGCCCACTTACACACTCAGGGAAATGTAATTATATTTCCACAATTTACTGTACAGCACTTCATCCAATATAGGGTTGCAACTGTACAAATTTACATCGTTAGGTGCTATGCAGAGGAAAACATGCACACCCTTAAATCTGAATCTATCCATTACTCCTGTTTCAGCCAGGGAGGGTGGCGTGAATCAGTCCCTGGCAGAGACTGTGAAAGGCCCTCAGACCAACCTGAGCTTGGAGACATAGGCAGCCTTGGTGGAGCAGAGTTATCGCTGTTGTTCACAAATAAAAGTTCAGTCAGCTGTTGTTACACTTCTGATTCCAAGTCTTATGTCTGAGTCCCTTTCATGTCCCTGTACCCATAGAGGACTTGGAGGAAGGCACCCTTAAATGGAAATGGAATAGTGAGGGTAGTTATTTTATAAACACAGAAGAAGATCAATTCAGATGTTCAGAACCTGTCTGTAGGGGGAAATACTCTACCCCACCCCTTCTGTTTCCTGCTTTGCCACCCTCCTACCCAGGAGAACGTCAAGTCTGAAAAGGGAGATGTCCTTTATCCATGGACACTTTCCACAATAAACCTGAGCCTGAATCGTTAGCATCCTGGCTTAAATATAAAGTATCCTGGAGGATCTTCCTTCAGTCATACTTGTTGGCGTCCATGTGTAGGAGAGATAACAAAATCGGTAACAGAAGGCACAGAGATATAGCACCTGCTCCTGCCCAAGGGAAGTATCAGCATATCCCTAATACCTGAACACACGTATGATCTTGTTGATGACATCTCTCTAGTCTGCTATAGGGTTTCCAACAGCAGCGCTTTCCATGCCTGTGTGAAGTTCAGAAGCTTGGGATGAAATGATGGCCAACTTTTCGTGTCTAGCCTAGCATACAGTATCTGGAAGCATACTTCTCTCTCTATAGATACATATTGTAAGTTTATTCTTCTGTGAGTAAGCAAATTCACAGATGTATGGAATGGTGGGTAGGTGGGGCTCGTGAGCCTTGGGAGGCAGCCCATCTAGGAGAAGGAAAACTCCGATTTCAAACTTCCACTGCCTTGTGGCTCTATCCACTGATGGAAAAGGCTTCAGGAGTTAACCTCGAGGTAAAATCCAGAGCCGGAGTCCCAGAGGCAGTTCATGTCATTCTGTCAACTCCTGCGACATCGCTGGAACCAGTTGTATTGGCTCTTGCCTTTTCCATTGGACTACTTCAGCGACGTGGAGAGGGGGGATTTGCTGCTTGGGCAATAGTTTATCCTCCATATTATTTTACCCAGACTTCGTGCCATGGAGAGGACACTCCAGCTTCAGATACAGCATCAAAACACTAGACGCTGTTCCAAGTCCTCCATATATAGCACGTTACCATAGTCTCTCGGGACTGAAGGATGCCTATGATGATGATTTGGGGAGTATGAGGTAGAGGGCACCATTGCACTCATGTCCTGCTGGTAAGCCCATCACAGGCAACTAGTTGGTTCTGCGTGAACAGAATACTGAACTGGGTAGGTCTTTAGTGAGATCCAGTAGGAAGCCAACATCTCATGTTTTATGTCTCTTTCCTCCCTTCTATCTCTGCCATTCCTGCATGTTCTCTTTCTTCTGCTAGCAGCCCTTATCATAACATGGGATAGTGGATGTGTTAAATTAATTTCATGGAGTGGGAAGTTCTTTTTTTATTCAGTCTTTTTTTTTAACTGAATATTATTGCCATTTAAAGCACAATCCAAACTTGTTTGGAAATTCAGTGGGATTTATTTATGAATACACAGACACAGGGTGATTCTGCTAGTTTGGAGTTCTGCTAACTCTAAGATTACTTTAGGTAATACAGGAAAGATTTTGGTGGAACGTGAGAACTTGGAATTGGTCTGATTTACTTGACTTGCAGCAAATTGTGGTGGAAAGTCCTGAGGTTGTAAACTAGAATGTCCACCACAGTGCGTATGTGGGATGTGATATTTGAAGGGATTTTTAGGCTTTGAAGCTGAGTGGGCCCTTACTGGAAGTTGAATTCAGGACATCAGCCTTTGGTTCTGGAGCCTCTACCTTAAGAGGGTGTCCAGTAGATCCTTTTTTTCATGAGGATCTCTGGCCAGTTGTGCTCAAACCCAACACATCCTGTGTCAGTATGAATGGTCCCTTGCCTTCCACAACCATGTCTGGGTCATACATGCACACACACACACGATGTCCGAGATTAGCCCTTCATGCATCTGACAAAGCTGACTTTATCCCACGAAATAAATTTTCTACATATCCCATTGTTTTTGCAACTAATAGATTAACATGGCCAGTGCACAGAAAGTTACCCATTAGCAAGCAGATCCTGGAAGTAACTTTTACAAACAACTATTTGTAATTCATTTTTTCCAAGGTATTGCTGTAGAGTATTATGATTGCACTGTCTTGAAAGACAATTTCCTTCTTGCTAGGACTTTTCTGTGGACTTTTTTTGTTACTCTTACCATTACAGGGGTTTGTCCTCTTCAACTGCTAGAGGAGGAATATCCCATAGTTCAAGGGCTTGTGCAATCTGGTGTCTTGTACTGCTGCCTAATGCTCTGCTGTGCGCTGCTGGGATAATAATGAGGTGAACAGATGTAAAGTGTGTCTAGTGACACAGGCCAACAACATGTGGCATTCATATTTTTTTTGAAGTAACTTACTTAGCAGTAGGTACACTGTGCATTTTTGAGGAATAGAACATAGTTACTGTTTAGAATTATAATTAATTATAAACTGTAAATATAACTTTATAATAGTTACATTTTTAGAATTGCAACCAATTTTTAACGTCTTAGAACTATCATTGCAACTGATCATAGAAAACTGAAGCTGGAAGGGGCCTACAAGGCCATCAACTCCAACCCCTTGCTCAATGCAAGAATGCAATCAAAGCATATCTGCCAGGTGATTATCTAAGTTTTTCTTGAATGCCTCCATTGTTGGAGCACTCACCAACTCCCGAGGTAACTGGTTCCACTGCCATACTTTCTAATAGTTAGGAAGTTTTTCCTGATACTCAACCGAAATCTGGCTTCCTTTAACTTGAGACCATTGTTGTGTGACTGCTCTGCACTCTGGGATGATCGAGAACAGATCTTGCCCCTGCTCTGTATGACAGCCTTTTAAATATTTGAAAAGTGCTATCCTATCACCCCTGATTATAATTTAAAAGAACTTTGCAAGCTCTGTTCATGAATTGGCCTTCAGTGTGCTATTTTGTACTTTCTTGGGCTCCATGGTGACAGCAGCCACAAAATTAAAAGACCCCTGCTTCTTGGGAGGAAAGCGATGACAAACCTAGACAGCATCTTAAAAAGCAGAGACCTCACCTTGCCGACAAAGGTCCGCATAGTCAAAGGTATGGTTTTTCCAGTAGCGATGTATGGAAGTGAGAGCTGGACCATAAAGAAGGCTGACCGCTGAAGAATTGACGCTTTTGAATTGTGGTGCTGGAGGAGGCTCTTGAGAGTCCCTGGACTGCAAGGAGAACAAACCTATCAATTCTGAAGGAAATCAACCCTGAGTGTCCACTGGAAGGACAGATCCTGAAGCTGAGGCTCCAATACTTTGGCCATCCCATGAGAAGACTCCCTTGGAAAAGACTATTTGGAGGTCACTGACTTGGGAAAAAATTAGCAAGAGGAGATATGACAGAGTATTAAAACATCCCTGGAAAAGACCCTGCTGTTGGGAAAGTGTGAAGGCAAGAGGAGAAGGGGACAACAGAGGACGTGATGGTTGGAGAGTGTCATCGAAGTTACCAACATGAATTGACCCAACTCCAGGAGGTAGTGGAAGACAGGAGGGCCTGGCGTGCTCTGGTCCATGGGGTCACAAAGAGTCGGACACGATTTAACGACTAAACAACAACAACGGCATTTTGAGTTTTGGCCCCTTTGAAACAGGAATAATAATGGCTCAATATCAAAACTAGGGAATATTAAACTATATAATATTGCACTATAAAAATCTCTCTGTGTGTGCCAGGGATAGGGACTTGAGTTGTGGGCTTTGCTGTCAAGTCAGACTTAAGTCGCACCGGTGACTTGACTTGGATTTTTTTTTATTCCAGTGATTCGGACTTGACTCATGAGTGAGAACCCACCCACACCCTCCCTTTTATCTGGGGAAAAAGTTTGTTTTTTATAGGGACTCGGACTTGGGACTTTGTTCCAAAGACTCGGACCCAGACTTGATTCTCAAACCCAAAGACTTGCCAATATCCTTGGTGTGCTCACACACATGCCTCTCTCTCTCTCTCTCTCTCTCTCTCTCTCTCTCTGTGTGTGTGTGTGTGTGTGTGTGTGTGTCTGTGTGTGTATCTGTAAGCGATCTGTTCATGCTATTTGGTAAAGAAAAACATGTCTCCAACACAGTCAGATTTTAAATGGCCTTGCAGTAACACTCAGACATTGTAGTACTTAATTCTGTTGACTGATGTAAGAATGAATTGAAAATGTGACGATTTGTGGAACAAGAGGATCCATTCCTAATACTTTTCAAGGCATCGGCAGCTGATGAGTTTGTTTGTTGTCCAACCTCCATTAGAGAAGGCATCTAAGTGTTTTGACGAAATTAACTCAATACGTTTCCTGGTAACCTTGCTCTTCTTTGTGTCCCCTGTCCTTTCCCCCTTCTCTCTAGATATCCTTTCCTCTATCACGTCGTCAGGTTACTTAAATGATCACGATGCTGTTACCAAGGCAATCCAAGAGGCCCGGCAGATGAAAGAGCAGCTACGGCGAGAGCAACAGGTCCTTGACGGAAAGGTTGCTGTCGCAAACAACCTGGGTCTGAATAACTGCAGAACAGACAAGGTCAGTTCTTAAAGTTCTCATTTGGGTCACTATTGGCAGCTCAGTTCCAGCAATGATATCACAGCTTCTTGCTCTGTAATCCAGATTTGGCTTTTAACCCATTGAAACATTGGAAGACTTGAAAGCAAAATGTACATTATTGATCTTTTTGGGTAAGTCCCGATGAATCATTATACTAATAGTCCACTGTATAGGCCATAACTGAACTGGATACACAACTAGATGTAATAGTCTGTGAATTTATGTATTTAGTTTCTGGGTCAGCTTCAAGGGAAGTCCCACGTAGAGAGCATTACAGTTGTCAGTCCTTGAGCTTGCCAGAGCATGCACCAATTTCTTCAGGGTGCCTCCACTGAGGAAGAAAGGTAGCCTATAAATAAAACAAATAAAAACTGGGTGATCAGCTTCATCTGGTTTAAACCTGACCTGGTCATGACCTCTCATGAAAAAGTCAGATCCAGGAATACGCCCAAGTAAGGCCATATTGTATATTATCTAGTAGCAAAACAGATTTTACTATGCATGACGTGAGCAATCGTGACTCTGAGCTAACAGATAAATGAAATGTAATTTAGGGGCTACGTTGGTGCACACAAGCAAAGTGTTATATGCTCACATCCCAGCTTCTCCTGGCCTTTCATTTTATGAAGTGTATCTCAAGATGCATCAATATGTTTGCAAACAAAACTTGGTCAATATCCCCATGTCAAAGTTTTAGATATGCCCTGACATAATCTCCGATGGGCAAACACATACTTTGCGTAAAGGCTCATACTCTCTGCATGTGTGTGTTTAGTCATTTAGTCATGTCCGACTCTTCGTGAGACCCATGGACCAGAGCATGCCAGGCCCTCCGGTCTTCATACTCTCTGCATAGATTCCATTCAAGTTGGAATCTATGGAATCTGTCTGCAGGTCTTTGCAGATGCTGGGCAACACTCTCAAATATTTTTGGCCCAGTATTCATTAAGCAAACCTGTGGCCAGGCCAACACAGATCAACTCCAGCTACCTCAAAGCCTTCAAGGGTGAATGGATAGATCAAGGGCTATGGTCCATGTATAGACCGACTTAATGAATGAGGCATTTGGGTGGGACTGTTAGTAATTGTTAAATATGATGGATATATATTCCTTTGTATCAAAGACAGTATGTCTTGTATATCAGTTGCTGCAGAGTGTGAGGTAGAGGGCACCGTTGCACTCATGTCCTGCTGGTAAGCCCACTACAGGCAACTAGTTGGTTCTGCGTGAACAGAATACTGAGCTGGGTAGGTTTTTAGTTAGATCCAGTAGGAAGCCAACATCTCGTGTTCCATGTCTCTATCCTCCCTTTTATCTCTCCCATTCCTGTTTGTTCTCTTTCTTCTGCTAGCAGCCTTTATCGTAACATGGGACAGTGGATGTGTTAAATTAATTACATGGAGTGTGAAGTTCTACTGAATGTTCTTTTTTTCCCCTTAATTCGGTCTTCTCTATACTGAATATAACTGCCACTTACTAAAGCATAATCCAGTGCAAACTTGTTTGGAAATTCAGTGATAATTATTTCGGAATGAACATACACAAGGCGGTTCTTTTAGTTTGGAATTCTGCTAATTCTTTTGAGTAAGAGGAAGATTATATGAATAAGGCCATTTTAGTAGCTGTGTTTGTCCAAACTCACCTTTGTGAAAGTTAACAAAGGGAGAAAAATCATTTTATGCATAGACTTGGGAATGGGGAACAATATCCATCAGAAAGAGTCAAACTTCTATTCTATATATCCTAAAGTGTCCTAGTCATGTTTGACTTCTTTGCTTCCTCCTGCTTAATTGTTTTAAGTTGCCCTGTTCATTGCATCCACTGAAAAAGCATTATATCTAATCTGTCCTCTTTATAACTTTGAATCAAACTCAGGTGGCATTAAGCATACTTCTCTGCCCTCTGATCCTACAACTTACAGGGTGATTTTGATCTAGTTGATGTCTCTCACCTTCACACAACTGTACTTATCTCACAGGGTTAGTGAGAGAGCCATGCCGAATGCTGAAGCCTGTTGGAGCAAGGTTGGGATAAAAATGCTAAATAAGTAATAGAAGGAACGCCTTGAACTGCTGATATGGAGCTTAACAAATAATATTTGGTTTTCTCCAATTTATCTTTCTTCTAAAATGTTCAGCACTGCTAGTATCGTTCTTGCTATTTTTTTCCCCTCTTAAATCCACCCCCAGACTTACAGATGGTAAAGTAAAAGCCCCATTAAACCCTTTTGGAGAGGGGAACGGGAGCTAACAAGAAGTTTAATTCTCTCTTCCTGGCTGTCAATACATATTATGCCTGGGTGATCTTTGAAGTATCTGGGCTTCAAGTGAAAAATCGTGCTTTTTTAGAAATGCTTACATGTGTTGGGGAGATGAGCTGGATTTGAAAATATTATTTCAGCTTCTCAGGGAGTGAAAGCTTTTTGCTGATAGGGAAGCTAAGCTTGTGATGATGGCGCCTCATGAGACTGTCACATGTGCATTGTGAACATGGCAGTCTTTCTCTGTCAAGTCATGTTAGATGAGTCAGCAAAAAGAAGTGCCACCGAACTGACAAGACAAATGTATTTATGGAATTTGCACTGCCATGGGATGTGGGTGATGGATATTAACTTAAGTGGCTTCAAAAGGGGATTAGACAAATTCTTGAAGGATCAGTATTACCAATGGCTTGTTCAGGGTCTGTGGGGGCAGGGAATTGTTCCATCTGCAAATCTACCAAATTTTTATTTTTTGAACTTAAAGAGGAATCGTAATTCACTTTGTATTCTGCGCCTTTCCAAACTTTGAACTGTAGTTTGGGGGTGGAGTGGCGGGGGGGGAACAACACCAAAAAGCGGACTGAAGTTCATCAAAATGTTTATGAGTTGAAGCATGAACATATTTTCATTGGAAAAAGTACACGAAAAGAAAACACATCCATTTAAGAAGCAGTGCACAACTGCACAGCAGCATGGAGTTTTAAGTGGAACAGAATTCATTCTGGGAAAATACCGTGTTTTCCCAAAAATAGGAGAGGGTCTTGTATTAATTTTTGCTCCAAAAAAACTCATTAGGGCTTATTTTCAGGGGATGTTTTGTTTTACAGTCATTTCCTTTTCTTCTGGTTGCTGCACAAGGGTGGAGGGCAGGGTTTCACTTAACTGGGGCTTATTTTGGGGTAGGGCTTATAGGACGAGCATCCTGAAAAATCATACTAGGGCTTATTTTCAGGTTAGGTCTTATTTTCAGGGAAACAGGGTAAGAACCTGACAGGTTAACAAAACACCCCATCCTTATTGTCTACACTACTGCCTACTGCAAGAAAACAATTCGGGGGAAATTTGAAGGCAACTCTGATCGTACAGACCAGAGACTTTGCCAGTTCAGCCCCAGGTTTCTTGGGTTGCTTTTCTGGACTTCAAATCTCAGAATTCTCCAGCTAACCCACACAGCGAACATACTGACTGGGGGAATTTTAAACCCCCTTTTAAAAATTAACTTTTTCCAGTCAAGCACTCTGTTCCTCATCGTTACCAATTAGAAGGCCACAGCTGAGCCACAAGCACAAATGAAAAGCTGATATCGTGCAATCTTGACTTTAAATGGACCTTGCTGAGCAAAAACAAGACATCTCTCCATCAGACTGAACTTACTCAACCACCTTCACAGCTGATAAGGTACCTGAAGCCTTAAGTAAATCCCAACAAAGATAGAACCCTTCTGCATTCCATGTAGAGTTACAGCTTTATCTGAGAGCCTATGATTTCCTTGAGTTTTCTTCTTTCTGCTGTTTCCCCCTTCCCTTTGTGGCTTCCTGGTGAATTTCTACAATCCTGCCCCTTGCTGAGTGTGTGAATAGACTTACTGCTGCCTTTCCCTGCCACTTTCAGAATAGTGGAAATGGAGGTCCGTCAGTCAGTCTGGAAAACAAGGGGAAGGGAAGGCACTGGAACCACTCTCATAATAAAATCTCATGTTTGTGCGATTGTGTTTGAAGTTGAGTCTCAAGGCTCCTATGTACCCTGTTGTTTCTGCTTTGGTGTCCTGAGTATCAAAGTGAAGAAATGAGAAACCAGAATGTGTGAATGTGTGTTACCTACCCCTCACCCTTGTCATTCGGCAAGCTGCACCCACTCCTTCTGGAGGAATAAAAATGATTGAGTGTCCACTTCTGTTATGTTAGCAGTTGGGTTGGGGCCAAAACAAGGCGCAAGAGATCTAGAATCATTATTTCTAATGGCTTTTAGGGGAACCGTTCTCAGTTTTGGGGTCAGATTTGCTTTAATTGGATGGAGATCTGGTAGGCATCTGGGATAACATAGTGACCTTTGATGTGCATGGTTAGCATCTCTTCAGACCTTGCTTTGTGCATGTACTTAATCATTGATTCTATGAAAAAGAATCAATTAATTTGTGGAGGTGCCACCATGCACTGATTGTTCTCATTATGTTAGCTATCTTCCTATCTCTAGAGTTTTTTCTCTCTCTTTCTCTCTCTTTCTCTTTCTTCCCCCCCACTCCCCACCCTCCCTATCTATCAACTGAGGCTGCCAACTCCAATAGCATAGAGGCGTTGACACCACTCTTGAGTTTGCTCCGTATTTCACAGGAGCTATTCAAGGTTCTGAATGTTGGCTTCAACATAGGTTTAGAACCTTGGATAAATACTTTATGGTTTAGACAAAAACCCAACATGGATTCACTGCCCTGTTCCACCCATAAAATTGGAGCCCCCAACCTCGATGGCAATTTTCTGTCATCCATCTGTCATCTCTCCATCTTGGGCAAAGGAGAAGAAGATATACGGCTGCCTGAGGCAAAGCATGGAATTGTGCCCCCCACTTTCCATTCCATGTACCACATTACCAAGATGAGTGGTTCAATCTGTTTTCCACACTGATGAATGGATAAGGTCCTCCAGCTTGGTTAGGAGATGAAGAGCAGGCTGTGTGGCACATACAACTTATCTTTGCCCAAGATTGAGAGATGAGAGATGGACGACAAGTGCTTTACAGTGGAGTTAGTGCAGGTGTTGTAAGTCTGAGTATACCTGTGGAAAGTTAGGGATTCTGAACCCTTCCTGCACCCAACCCTGTTTAAGTTTCTGTTGACCAGTAGATCGAAAGAACCAGCCACTTGACATCAACCGGTCTCACTGAATGTCATAAAATGAACAATATTGCTTGGAATTAAACAATGATTCATTTGAATAGCTCTATACTTGGATATTGGTAGAATCTGATCAATTAGGAGTGGTTGCAATTATGACACACGTTCTGTGTGTGTGTGGGGTTCCATGTCTGAAAGCACCAAGTGAAGTCTCAGTAGACTGCTGCAGTTCACCAGGTCTTCAGGCAATGTGCCAAATCACAGGTAAAACTAAAGAAGAATGTTTGAGGAGTTTTTTGTTTGTTTTTAGATTAGGTAGTTTAAAAACTTAGGCAGCCACCTCTACCTATTCAGTGTCTCAGCATTTTTTTCTTTGCTTCACTGCTGGAGGGTGTGATTGTTTGCCAGAGGGGTTTACCTTGCCTCCTCACATATACTGGTCCCAATCCCAATCACAGCCCCAGTTTGCTTCCTTTAAACCAGAGGTCTCCAAACTTTTCACACGGAGGGCCACATAATACTGGTCAATATTTTTGAGGGCCAAAGGAACGCTCACATGCACTCCCACCCACACACTCACCCGCCCGCTCGCACGCACAGAGAAGCCAGGTAAAAATGCCAGGTGGGCTGGATGTGGCCCGCGGGCCATACTTTGGAGACCCCTGCTTTAAATGAAACAAAAGCAAGAAAAAGAACTATGCCACATGTCATTACCATGGTGTTGCTGCACACAAGGCAGTTCAAGCAAGTGGATAAAATCGTGATTCCCAGGTTTCCTGCTCCATAAACCTCTGTGTACATCTATATGTGATGGAGCCTATTTAGCCAATGCAAGCAAACAGACATAATATAAAGAACCCCAAATGTACAGCATTTTTACCAACAAAACAACGTTAGCGTAATTTTCTCTGCCTTCATCAAAGAACACAACATACAATGTGTACACCACACAACCCATCTTTTTCCAAATATGGAAAAAGCTCTTCATCCCCATCTGGTTTAAGACCTTCATTTCTCTTGGGGTGAAACAGGGCTCTTGGCATTGTAGTACGATGGACAACTTGTGTCCAAGTTCAGTAGACACGTGCAGAGTAGGGAATTAAATCTGTCAGCTTTGCCCAGAATGTGCTTTCAGTGCCAGGCATTTACAAGTATGCAAATGTAAAAGAGTACCTCTAAGCCTATAAAGAGTGCCATCTCTTACTAAGAGCTAGTGACCACACTGGCTAGGGCATTCTGGATTTTTAGTCTAATAGTAACAATGCAGCAACAACAGAAAACAGCAAGGGCTCTGGATTTCCTACTCTTCAAAAACATTTTCATACCATCATATTGCCTGCTTCTATCCTCTACTGACATGATTCGCTGAGAGTCCTACTAGATCTTTGGAGAGAGGGTGTTTTGTTTTTTTGTCTTTGCTGGATTGACCCTGGGAACCCCCACCAGAACTAAAGCATCTTCTATTAGAAAGGGAAGCTTTTACCATGTTTCTCCGAAAATAAGACAGGGTCCTATATTAATTTTTGCTCCAAAAAACACAGTACGGCTTATTTTCAGCTGACATTTTATTTTTTTCATGTACAACCATCTACATTTATTCAAATACAGTCATGTCATCTTCTTCTGGTTGTTGCACAAGGGTGGAGGGCAGGGTTTCACTTAACTAGGGCTTATTTTGGGGGTAGGGCTTATATTACGAGCATCCTGAAAAATCATACTAGGGCTTATTTTCAGGTTAGGTCTTATTTTCAGGGAAACAGGGTAGATCAGAGAGGGTGGCTTCTATCTCTATAAATATTACAGAGATTAGGTAGTAAAAAGGGTGGAACTCCTTTTCAGAGGAACACAATGGTTCCCTCTTGGTTTCAGAGGAGGAAAGCATCTCACCTTCACCCTCCCTTCACCTTGCTTTTTGGACACTCCCAACAAGCATAGCTTCCCTCTATGCTGCAACCCCATGGGTGAAGTGTACTGTATGTACTACCGCCACCACCCTAAAAATACAGAGAAATTGCAGCCGTTTCATACAGTTTCCAGAGAGGAATGCTGGAGACAAAAAGCATTCGGTGTAATGGGTGTCTGTCACGACCTAAGATCTGATTTAGAGGAATAAAAGGGAAGAGTGGGGGGTGAGCGAGAGAGTGGTCCTGCATGGGGAGAAAGTGGAGTGTCAGATATAAGACGAAGTGATCACAAGCACAAAGGAATTTATATTCAAATATTTAAGCATTCTTGAAAGGATGCTCGGAGCAGAAATTCCTTTTTCTCTGCTCCCCATGTAGAAATGACTTTAACACTCAGCCAGATGCTAATGCAAAGTGACTCAAGCTATTCCTTGCAAGCATAGCTAAATTGCTGTTATTTGTTAAGCGCATTGAATTCAGCTGTGGATACAGCAGTTGGTTGCATTCAGAAAGCATCTGTACTCCTCTCTCTTTCTCTCTCTCTCTCTCTCTCTCTCTCTCTTTAATCCTCCAAAGCAGAGACAAGTCTACCTATCTATCCTCCGTTGTCCCCTCCTCCTCCTCCTCCTCCTCCTCCTCGGTGCTAGCTGGGAATTGTCAAGTGACAACCGACCAAATCCTTTTGGACAGGAAGCCTTCATCCCAGGTTCTGCTCGCTCGCAAGGCGAGGGCCTTGTGGTTGGGATCAGGGAGCCCATTAAAAGCACTTTGATGGTATGGAAATTCATCTTCATGAAGCAGGCCAGGCCCCTAAGCAGCCTGCTGTTTAGCTGTGGTTACAGATCAGTCATTCACTTCGGAGGGCAGTAATTGTGCTGACGGCTTGTATGGCAGGGGAAGTACATAAAATAATCCAGGGCCCTCCGCCGTAGCCCTGTGAGTTAATCTTCTTTAATACAGATCAGCTGTTGTTCTAACACATGACTTTGCGCCGGCCCTGGTGACTCCAGCCTTTTTGATTAAGTAACAGGAGCTACAGACCTCATCTGTGTTCACTTTCGTTTGCCACTGCATGATTGTCAAGGCCCCCTTCTCCCCTTGTCTCCTTGGCTGGGTTCATTCCTTCGTGTTGGAGCGGAAGGAGGAAGTGTGGCCCTCTTTCAGGGTGGAGTGCTGAAGGAAAGGAAACTACCACCGGATTCCCACCCCACCCCACCCCTTGTCAAAGTTCTAAGATGAATCTGGAGTTGGTTAGGCAGGCAGAAACATCTGAGGAATTCCAAGGGATTCCTCTGGATTTCCATCTATGTCTGTGTGAGTGCTTTTAGCATTTGGTTCTGACAGACCTCAGAGACGTTACGCTTTTGGACTGCATCTTTCAGAGTTCCCCCAACCGCCATGACTGGTGGCCGTGCTGTTCAGTAGAGTCTAGAAGCTACAGCTTCCAAAAGTAACTTTTCTAAGTTTTTGAGATAGCTTGGTGGTATCAGGTCCCAAGTTCATTCTGTTTCAGAGTTTTGAATTAAGTTCCTCTAGCTGCTTAACAGGGATTCTCCCAAGGCAGCCCACCCCCTTTTTTTTTTCATCAACTAGCACTTACAGTCTCAATTACTATTATCAGGAGAAAGAATTTTAAAATATCATTTACTTACAACGAAGAAGTAATAGCAAGCGAACAACATGGCTGTGGTTACTTTGAGCAAAAAGACCTCAACAGACTTATTGACTTTCAAAAGACTAACAGAGAGAGAGAGAGAGTAAAAAGAGCTCTTAGCTGAGATGTGTGGCTCTCTTTGAATTCAGAGTCATGTAAGAAACTACAGTATTGGCTAGTGCTGTTAGTGACTGACAGCCCAGAAAGCTCCCTCCCAGCCACACCTACTGGGGACAACATTTGAGGCTGCAGTACCTCCAATAAATTCCTCAACTGCAGGACTACAAGTAGGCATGTAAGATAATACTACTTCTCCTTCACCTTTCTTAGCCAGCTCCTCTGTTTTGATAGTGGTGGCTGCAGCCACAAATATTTTTTCTTCCCCATCTTTCTCCCCCCCCCCCGTCGTACAATATTGTGATTCTTTGTCCGGGTTTGCTAATGCAAGCCCTCCTCTTTGGCTGGGTGCAGAGAATAGCCGTGAAACTCTTCACTAGAGTCCATGCTTCCTGGTATCTCCAGTTATTGTCCAGATAACAAGGGCTTAGCCTTCAGCCCCATCAAGACTCTGAAGATCAGGCTAAATCTTAAGGGGAGTGTGCATTCCTTGCTAATCGTACACATTCCCTCAAGTGATGGGATTTCCTGCAAGCTGCAGCAATCAGACTTGCAAAATCATCTTGTGTTTAACTTCCAACCATCCATCAGAAAAACTAGTTTCAGGTGTTGATTCTGGAGTATTAGAGAATGGCATCTTTTCTGAATGAATGTCCCTATTTGTCAGGTACCTTTCTTCTTTTGTCCACAATTGGAGGCACCAAATACCTCTTGGGATTTCAATTTTCCAATTTAATTCCTTCTACAAATCCCATCTTTTGCATGAACAAGGCCTGTGGTCAGCCCCTCCACCATCATCCCTTTGTTAGAACAAAAAGCAAAGCTCAAACACTCACATCTGTGTTTGCTCGCCTTCGTTACATGTTTTCTGTCGCCTCCATCCTCTCCTCTTCCCCATCTTTGAAATTCAGCCTGCAAGCTCTTTGGGGCAGAGATTTGGAGAGGTTTCCCTGCTTTGGTTTTATATCTGTTAGCAGGCTTGCTTTTGGTTATGATGCTCTGCAGACTTTCATTTGCATTGATAAATCACCAAGAACAACTGTGCCACTATCTTTGCCGCATAATCTAAAGAAAGACATATGGTCAAGGTATTCTGCTTGAGAACATTGTTACTGGAGTGCTGCCTGTGGTACATAGCCAGTCTAGAAATAGAATTCCTTTTCATGAGAGAGAACTGTAAATAAGATTTGTCCAGCTTGTCTTGAGCTTGATCTACATGTTCACCAGCTCTAGTTGAGAGGGTGGAATTTTGTCATTTTATATACATACACATAATGAATGCTGCTTGGAGTGAAATGTATTTTAATTGAGAAGGCAATAAAACTCTTTTTCTTTTTTTTTACAAAAGTCTTTACTTTTCTTGGAAGACGATCAACCAAAGAAAGAAACATGTGCGTAGCTTGTGTTTTTCTGGTTTCTTGGTAACCTGGGGACACAATTGCATTTACAATTGTCACCTCCAGTTAATTATAACTTGATACGCTCTGTATTTAAACAAAAATAACTTTTTTTAAAAAAATTGCCTTGTCTCAACTGTGCAGATAAACATCAGGAAAGAAGGTGCTCAGCAAGCAATAGAAATACGTCTCTTGCCCTCTGTAGATTTGACTATTGTCGCTTTTTCCAGATTGCCTTATGTAGAATTCTATCCACTTCAAACAATCTATATGTATGTAGTCAAGGTTATATATACTGTCTGTTTCAAAAACTATAATAATGAAAATCTTGAAGCGAGTGTATGTGGAACCTGATTTATGCACATTTTAATGTTTGCATTTCCTTTCATAATTTGCAGGTTTTATTCTGTGTTGTTGTTGTATTTTTAGTAATCAGGTGTAGATTATTGAACACCATATTCTTAATGACTTCAAAATTCTACCGAGATTTCACCAGGCTTCGTCCTCTTAATTTCAAGCCTATGTTGGCACTCATGAGGACTACAAACATGCTTAAAACAAAAGCAAAACTCAATTCTTAATTTTGTAGCATTTTAAAGGGTTCATTGGAACATTATCAGTGTTTTGAGTCACATAAGGAGAGCCATGCAAGCTTTTTTCTCCCTCCAGCGGGCTCTTCTTCACAGAAATGGGCAAAAATTGATTGCAAAATCGGTCATGCTCCCAGTCAAAAATGACTGTGCAAGCAAGAGACTGGCCAGGTGGGCTGGGGGATGCCAGATGACATGCTCATCAGACCTCAGTAGGATTTCAATGTGCTAGAACTAATATTATTCTCAATAAAGCATACCACCAAAAGGGGCCACCCCTGTGTCCATCCCTGATTTGAAGCATCACTTCCCCCTATTGTGAATTCATCACATGAAGCATTGTTCACATTCCCACAAATTTGCTTCTCATAGGGCAGTTGGTGCACAACCTTGAGTCCCCAGATATTTTTGGACTAAAATTCCCAGAAGCCTCCACTGCTAGTGGTGCCCGCCAGGATTTCTGGGACTTGCAAGGCATGAACTGTTTTCTGGAGAGTTAGCATTATTCAAGTGGTATTGAACATGGCAAGGGAAAACTCAGAACATAGATGCTGGTTTGGGCACAATGCTGAATGAAAACTTGATTTGCACCCCCTTTTTTTGCTGTACTTTCATTTTACTTGCAGACTGTTGCCTTCCCTAAATAGGTTTGCGCCTGTACTTGTTGACTGAGGAGCTGCAGCGAAATTATCTCTTGGCAATAACAGTTCATTCAAGTGCGGAAGTTAGATTTAGTTTCCAGGAGATCAAAGAGAACAAGATCCAAAGTGCCTTCCTCCTCACTCTGTATCCCTCAGAATCCCACTTCCCCTTTAAACAGTGCACCAGACCTAAAATGACAGTAACCAATGTTGACTTAATGTGGATGTTTAATAATGGGGGGAAAAGTATGTCAGTTCCAGGGCCAGTTACAAATGGCAGGAAGTGTATCAGGTGGCAGCCCTGTGATAATTTTGCATCCATCATGTTCCCTGGATAGCTCTCTGGCTGCTTGATGGATGGGAAGGAGCACTGTTGGTTCTTTAAGATGCCAAACTGGTGTTTTCTTCAGCAAAAAGCACAGTTTAGACTGCGAGAAAAAGAATATTCAGTGCTCAGATTTTACAGGAACTTCCTTTCTTCCTGACCTGTTATCATGCAACTACCCAGAGCGGAATAGAATTGGAGGAAAGGAAAGGAAAGGAAAGGAAAGGAAAGGAAGGAAGGAAGGAAGGAAGGAAGGAAGGAAGGAAGGAAGGAAGGAAGGAAGGAAGGAAGGAAGGAAGGAAGGAAGGAAGGAAGGAAGGAAGGAAGGAAGGAAGGAAGGAAGGAAGGAAGGAAGGAAGGAAGGAAGGAAGGAAGGAAGGAAGGAAGGAAGGAAGGAAGGAAGGAATCTAGTTTGTAGAATTCAACTCGCCTTGAGCGAAATTTACATTTTGTTTGGTTCAGACTATCCACACCAGAATCTTCAAGCCATCGTACCTAGCTTGATTCTAGCTTCAGGCTTACTATTTACCACCCTTTTGAACAAGGATGGAAAATTAAGCCTGATACACTATGTCCAGAATTTTCTTTAAAAATAAACAAACTCAACTTCTTTCTATCCCAAATATTTCATCTACAAATTTAGAAAAATCTGCAAAAATGAATGGCAATGAAATTTTCGCTCTCTACACTATCCAAATCCAATAGATATGGAGCATACTAAATGTTATCTGGCAGCCATATTTATGTCTTAAAAAGGAAGAGCTTCTTAGAAATAAAAAAAAAATGGCAATCCTGTTTGGTTGAAGGGTTGAATATATAGATTTAGACCTAAATTTCTAAAAGCGAATGGCTGTATTCTGTTTGGAGCCTTAGGGCCATCGTGTAAGTCTTTCTCTGGTCTGGGAAGCAATGTAAGACTAGACAATCAATGAGAATTTTCATAGATTGAGGGGGAAATTTGGGCAGTTCATCATCCCTCTATGTTCACGTAACAAACATAATACCAGTGTAAGCACGCAAAGCACTAGTCCTGGATGAATAGTGTCAGTTTCTTGAGTGTGTTTGATTTTACTCTCAAGTTCTTTCAAGTCCATATATAAATATATTTGCAAAAAAAGAAAACAGTCCCAAAAAAACACAAACTTTTTTTAAAAAATGATTTGAAATGAACACATTTCTCCTTCAATTCTATTTTTGAATATGCCCATCTGGAATAGGAACACAAAACCAACCTTGACAAGAGTGAGGTAGGAATTTCTCCTCTGTGGTCTCTCCTGGTTTTTTGGTTCCGTCTGGAGCCACTATGGTGGAAAGTTTCATTTGTCAACTGCCCTTGTGTTTAATTGTCCTCAAGCTGTTGAGCAAATTGGGTGGGGATCATTGAAATTCTCACTCCAAACAAGAGGACAAAATTTAGAGAGTGGAAAAGTTATTTGCCAACTATGCTATTTAGAAGATTCTGGGAAATACTGATGATTGATTAGGCGTTCTTCAGTCTCGAGAGACTATGGTAACGTGCTCTGTATGGAGGACTTGGAACAGCATTTAGCGTGACTGAGAAGGCCAATTCGAGAGTGACAATCCGTTCCACACTGAAGACAAATCCAATCTGTTCCCTATCCAGCTCCCTCATTTTGCTGCTTCCGGGACTGCCTCTTTGCCTCAGCCTGCTGGATAAGTGTCTCTTCAAATTGGGAGAGGCCATGATGCACTACCTGTCTCCAGGCTGAATGCTCAGATGTCAAGGTTTGCGATCTGTTGAGGTCCATTTCTAAGGCCTTCAGATCCCGCTTGCAGATATCCTTGTATCGCAGCTATGATCTCCCTCAGGGGCGACTTCCCTGCACTAATTCTCCATACAGGAGATCTTTTGGAATCTGACCATCAGCCATTTTCACGACATACCCAAGCCAACGTAGACGTCGCTGTTTCAGTAATGTATACATGCTAAAAATTCCAGTTCGTTCTAGGACTACTCTATTTGGAACTTTGTCCTGCCAGGTGATGCCAAAAAATGCGTCAGAGACAATGCATATGGAACGTGTTCAGCTTCCTCTCCTGCCGTACACAAAGGGCCAGGACTCACTGCAGTATAGGAGTGCACTCAGGACACAGGCTCTATAGACCTGGATCTTGGTATATGCCATTAGCTTCTTATTGAGCCATACTCTCCTTGTGAGTCTAGAGAACATGGTAGCTGCTTTTTCCAATGCGTTTATCCAGCTCGACATTTAGGGAGGGAGTGTCAGAGATCGTTGAGCCAAGGTACACGAAGGTATGAGCAACTTCCAGTTCTTGCGTGGAGATGGTAATGGAGGGAGGTGAGTCCATGCCCTGACCCATGACTTTTGTTTTCTTCAGGCTGTCTGGGAAATAATAGTTTAAAATTATAACATTCCCAGAGTCTGGCCACCATGGATCTATGGCCCTGCTCTTGCCTCATGATGCAAAGACCTTTTCCCTCTTGCAAGAATGTTCTCCTCTTCTTGAATTTTCCTTCAGTGTTCCTCAAAATCACACCAAGATTTTGCTTGAGTGAGAATATTTGGATGTGTCTTATGATTTCACTTCAAACCAAAGTTTAGTCTACCAACATGGAGGTCTTCTGTGTTGATCTTTTGCCATAGCAAGTCATGTGTGAACAGATAGTTGTTTTCAGCTAGAGTAGTGGTGAAGTGTACCTTTGGTGCTATCACCAGTGATCAGAAGGCGACTTGTACCAGCTGATGAACAGAGAGTGTTCAAGTATGGTGTGGTCATACAACTAACATGCTCATTGTAAACCAATCAGCAGCCATCATCATATTGTTGACATCAAAGGGAGTTGTTTACTTGAAGAGGTAAAGTACTAGAGAGTTTCATTGTTCTCCCTTCTTTCATTGCATCATTGGGCTTTCTCCTCTAAACATCAAGATCGGAGTACTACAATTATCATGAAAATATATATCAGGTTGATATGGTACAATGGCTGGACTTGTGGGGTTCCCCCCCCCTCGCCGGTCTTAAACATTCGGATTTGTTTTGAGCTTACAGCTCACTGCCTCTTCTTCCCTTTGCCGTTTGGTTCTTAGCATTTGTGTGTATTTATGGTCTCTGCAATTTAATGGCCACATGCCTTGTTTTCACAGATGGTCAGTATCTAAATTTTTATGCATATGTCTCAATTTTTATAATGCAAGTATCTTCAAAACAAAGGGATTCCACCTACATGGTTTCTCTAAATATATTTTAAATGTTTCATAGAACATTTCATGGAACATTTGTAGAATTTAGAACTTAAATGTTCTAAGTGGCTTAGAACAATTTAAAAAAATAAAGCAGACACAGGTTGAAAGGAAATACACAGAGAAAGAAACTCAGGTGAAAGATAGACAATAGAGGAGGACGAGGACGAGGAAGAACCTCAGTCTTAGAGAACAGGATGCTGCTCATTGGGCAACCCTACTAATAACTGGACGTAGGCAACAACGGTAGATGCACAGGTTGTCCTTACTGACTGACTTACTACAATCCGTCTCTCAAAAGCCTAAGATGTCCTAACACAGGGGTCCCCAATCCGTGGTCATGGCAGTACCAGGTCACAGAGACAGACCTCCCCCTTACACTCCCTCCCCCCACCCACCCCACCCGCACGGGTGCCCCGCCCACCTGTGAGTGCACCCCTCCCCTCTGCGCATGCACACAAGCATGCCCTCCTTTTAGCGAGTGCACTCTGCCTCTCAGTGAGTGCACTCCGCCCTTCCACGCTTGCGTGCAAGCATGCCCCTCCCCTGTTAGTGTGCTCCGCCCCATCTGTGAGCATGCACCACCCACCCGTGTGCGCTGGGGTTAACCAACCCACCCACCCACCCCACACACTCACACTGACTCCACCACCCCAAACCGGTCCGTGACTCAGAAAAGGTTGGGGACCACTGTCCTAACAGACTGGTTGTTGGGCACTGAGGGTCCCTTTCCCTCAACCCTCTTGTTCAGTGTTCTCTAATCTCTATAATGTGGCAATTGTGCTGGCTAGGGTCAATGGAAGTTATAGCCCAACACATCTAGAGGTACCCATTGAAGAAGGTGCCTTCAGAGGGCCAGAAGATAACTAAGAGTGCTTGCAAGGGTGGCAATGGTTTGTAACATGTTGTTATTCCCACTACATTGCTTACCAACATCAGCCTTCCTAGCTTTTGGTTAAATGGCAAATCAAGTTGGACCTTATTACCTTGAATTTCCTCTTCCAAATGTCTTCCTTTCCAATGGAACAGGGTAGCTGTTTGGGAGGAAAAATTTCAGCAGGGTTCGATCAGTTTCTCACCCTGTATTGTTGCATCATTCTGGCCAATGGATTTAAAATTGATCCAAACTACAGAGAGAGGAGGGTTAGGTTTCCCCTATTTCTCAAGCTGTCAGTCTGACACCTTCTGCCATCACTTGGATGGAGCTGTATGACAGGCGACATCAAGCATCCTCCGAAGGAAACCTGCCAGCCCTTGGAATGTGATTAAACACAATCCCCTTATTTCCACCAAACTTGATATCTTCCTGCAGTGTATGAATGTGTATTTGGGAACTTGCCTGCAAAAACATATATGGGGGCGGGGAGTGAAGGTTCCGTGTTGATCCAAAGTACTGCCACACATCCCCTTTCTGTTATGTGTAATAGTTTTAATTAGGCATCATCTTCTTTACTCGAAGCTTCTCCCTAAAGTGGTACGACACATCAGTGGGCCACACGGAAGATCATACATGTACTACCTGCCATACAGATTTAGTTGTGGATCACCTTGTGCCTCCAGTCACCCTTTTTTTGGGAGAGCTGATTGGGGTGGTCATTGGCCTGTTCCCATCCTTGTGTTTAATTCTGTATGGTTAAAAAAATCCCAAGGCCCTGTTTTGAGTATGGTCAGATGGAACTAAATGGAGCATAGCCTGTGACATTTCACACAGGTGAATATCTGACTGATGACATTTCCTGTTAGCCTATTGCCAGAAAACAAACAAAAATAAGGATTTGTGTGCCACATTAAACCCTAAAGATCATAATTCTATTGCCATTTTTCTCATGCAGACCTATAATCATAGATGTGGTAGCAGCTCTTTCATGTACCTGGTTACAGTGGTGCCTTGCAAGATGAATTTAATTCGTTCCGCGGTTAATGTTGTCTTGAGAAAAATTCGTTTTGCGAAACGCGTTTTCCCATAGAAATGCTTTGAAATCTAATTAATGCATTCCTATGGGCAAAAAAAGTCAGAACAAAGTCAAATTTGGCTTACAAAGGGTTTATTAAGTGCTCTTTAAAGCCATACATATTGTGCAGATGATTTCAAAAATTTCAGTCAAAAAACTTTAACTTTTTAAATATCATAGAAAAACATTTAAAAATCAGCAAACATGAGGCAGGAACAAAAAATGGAAAACATTTGTCTTGCAAAGCATGGCCATAGGAACATTTGTCTTGCGAGTCATCAACCCCATAGCCAAAACCATTCGTCTCGTGAATTTTTCGTCCTGCAAGGCATTCATCTTGCGAGGCACCACTGTATATGACTAGAGGCACTGCCTGCACACACTTGACATCTGGCCAGGTAGCCACATCCACTCCTGCCAGGCCTTGGAATGTGATTAAACACAATCCCCATATTTCCACCAAACTTGATATCTTCCTTGGTCTACAGACCCCAAAAGCTTGTGGCAGATAAAACTTGTTTGTCTTTAAGGGTGCCACAAGACTGCTTGTTGTTGTCTTACAACATCATTCTGAAGTTTGCAATCTTTATGTGTCCTTAGATCCAGGTGCCTTTTTCACTGTCCTAGTGGAAAACCCTACAAGAGTACCATGGAAATGTGCTGGATCAGTTGGGCAAGGTATAAAGGACTTCATGCACTTTAGATCCTTCCTCATTGACTGACACCATGACAAAATGTGATTGTGACTACAGGGGAAAAAAAGAATTAGATTACAGAGAATAATTTTGGCAGCTACCATCTAAAGCAGCTCAAAGGGACTTCAGAGAAACATAGGGACATGAATCAAACCATTGGACCACCTTATAGAATCATAAATAACTGAATTGAAAGGGGCCTATGAGGCCATCCATTCCACCCCCTGCTCAATGGAGGAAGACAAATGAAAGCAGATCTGACAGATAGTTGTCCCGTTTTCTCTTGAATGCCTCCAGTATTGGAGTGCTCTCCACTTCCCAAGGTAATTGGTTCCATTGTAGTACTGCTCTAACAGTTAAGAAGTTTTTCCTGATAGTCCGCCTATATCTAACTTCTATACAAGAAAATTGTATATTCAACCTATATTTAACTCAGTATTCTCAACTCTGGCTTGCTGTAGTTCTCTGGGTTTATGGCAGATTCTGTCCTAGCCCTGCCTGGTGATCCCTGATATTCCCTAACAGCCTCTCATCTGTAGACTATCCAGACTTGATCATTTTTAGCTTCCAAAATCAGGTAAGATTGGCACGTTTCAGATCCTGTGGCAGTTTGGTAAACTGGTCCATGTTCTGTTATCATATACTGCCAGGCAACAGTTGCTGAAAGCAAACCATGTTGGAAATCCATTGCTTCCACAGGGCTAGCCACAACTGGCACTCAAATAGATGGAGTTTGGTCCCGTTAGCAAAGATGTCCTTATATTCTTCCACTAGCAGCATGTCAAACTAAGTCTAAGATCCCTTCGCGAATACATTAAGTCTAAGATTTTCAACTTTGCTACCTACCCACCCACCCACCTAGTGCTCATAAATCCAATGCTCATCTTGTGCACTGCATCTGGATGAGCACCTGTGGAGGTCATTCCCACCCTGGCATTTCCAGATGTTTAAAACATCAACACCTACTTCAGCTGGGACTGATCAAAGTTCTGGTCCTAAGCATCTTGGAGGGCACCAGATCCTTGGATCTCCTAATTGTGGACATTTCCCCATAAAGGCACTGCAGCCTTTGCAGCTTCTTCAGCATTTTCCTGAGGAGGTTGTGGCTGATGGAATGGATGTTGAGCCGTTTTTGACATGCGCAGCTCTGCTAAGTGGCTGAGTCATGCGATTGTTTAGTAAACAATTAGCAGAAAAGCACAGCCTGTGTTCCAGCTTTCTGTTTACTTGAAAGCAGCTACTCCCTGTCCTGTGTGGGCTGCAATTTTCATCTCTCTATGTTTGTTCAGTACGCCACCCCGTTCATCTAGATTTTAATTACTTGATTGCAAGTGTTTCCCTGCATTTTCTGTTGGGTTAAGAAGAAAATGACCCAACTCCAGGAGGCAGTGGAAGACAGCAGGGCCTGGCATGCTCTAGTCCATGGGGTCACAAACAGTCGGACACGACTTAACGACTAAACAACAGCAACAACAAGGAAGAATATAGAGGGGACTAGGTGGACACATTAAACAACTTCAGTTTTAAGGAGTGGGAGGGTGCCATCCATCAGCTACAGTAAAGAATACAGTTGTGAGTCTTTGACTTCTTTGACTTTGAATACATAGAACTGTGCATTGGCTTGTGCCATTGTCAAAACTTGGAAATAACTATAACTAATAAACTAATTCATTAAGTGGTTGAAATTGCTTTTCAGCCAATGAGTTTTTTTTTTTTACTTTTTCCAATAAAAAAGGTACAAGTTACATCACCATTGTAATCCAACAACGGATAACATCACTCATTTTGTGATGTACCTGAAATTTCCAGTTATGTTTCTAGTCACCGGATGGTGGCTTTGCTATAGGCCAGTTATTGCGAACCTTGGGTCTCTAGGTGTTCTTGAATGAAACCTCTCAGAAACCTTCATCACTAGGTGTGCTCACTAGGACTTCTGGGAGTTGTAGTCCAAGAACATCTGCTTAGGAACCACTGCTATAAGATACAGGAGGAATATTCCATGATTGATGCTGGTTCTTTTTATGCCTCCCTATGCTGCCTGGGGCTGTACTGCAGTGCTGAGGCAATGATGCAATGGGCAGATGGAAGGAGAGTGTGGTTTATATTACAGGTTAGCAGCTTGCATTAGATGCATTTGTTTGTGTGTTTAATGGTACAGTAATTTTTTTTTCACTTTTGAGTAATAACACTAAATAGTTACTTTTAAGGTTGCAACTATGAGAGTAATTAACTACTTTTGAGATGTTGGAACTCAAAGGCAACTCCTTTCTTTGGAAAGTAGTTTTCCAAACCCTTCAATATATGGCTGATATTATATTTAGCCAACCTGTAATTTAGTCCGGAACCCTATGGAAGGGGGAACTTGGGAGATGAATTTGCATGCAGAGATCAACATTGCCTCCCCCCACTGGAGATTCTTCTCTAGGGTGGGAAGATGTCCTGCCCCATGTCATGTTTAATGGACAAGTTTTGCGGAAACCTCACAGTGTCTTTCTCTTCAATAAAACAGGGGTGATATTAATTTGCCTTCTAGGGTTGTTGTCAACCAAAACTCATTAGTGTCCGTAAAGCACTTTAAAGTAAAGTGGAAGAGATGAAAGGACATGAAAATGATGAGGCATGTGTAAGAAATAGGCTCAGTATATCAGTGCTCGCTGTGGTTCGAAATCAATCAGAAATAGGAAAAGCTGCTTTGCTGGACCTCTAAGAATGCTGCAAACAGGGTTTCACGCCCACCCGGAGAGGGGCTGGATTAAAATTAAACTGCCATATTATTCTTTCCCCCACCTTCAGGAGCTTCAAAAGAAGGGGAAAAACTTTGCTTTTTTTCTCCCCCTTGCTCTTATTTTTATGTGATTTATAATTGCTCTTGGGTGAGTGAAGATGGCTTGAACAAGAAGGAAAAAGGCATTATTGGTGCATTTTTAATTTTTATTTTTGACTTCACTGCAAACAAGAAAAGCAGAAAAATCCCCGGACCAATAAATTTCAGTTACATTCTAAATAATCTTTCGTCTACTTCGGTGGTCTGGGGGAGTTTATATAATTGGAAGGTTAAAGCCCTTCTTTGTTACTGTCTCCCTGTTCATTAGTACAGTTGAGGACAATAAAACAGGGCTGCCAGAAGGGGGGTTAAGAATAACTAAGCCAACATTTGAAAGTCACACTTCATTTTATCATTGCACTCTTGGGTTTTTGTAGCTCCGTAAACTCTGTTAAAGAACAGCGTCGCGCAACCGGTTGTAACAATTGTTCCTGTTTATATTTTATGGCATGTTTATCTTGGTAACGTTCATTGTCAGCAGGACAACTAGAGAAAAGAGGATGGCAAAATCTAAATGATGTTAAACGTGTAGAGTACAGTAATCCTGTTTCTGATTATGATATGGTGCCTGCATAACCGGGGGGGGGGGGGATTCTCTCATTTAGGAACAGGGGGGGGATGTTTGCAGACTGAGTGAAACTAGAAGGCTAAGTCTAATGTTGTTCTCAACTAGAAATGTAAATTCTCATTTGTCTTGCCCTTGCACGCAAGAGTGGAGAAATGCCACATTCTTCTCTTCGCTGGCGGCAATGCCAAAGCTGTTGTCCTTGGCACTGCCAATCGGGTTCTTGCATTGGAGGCAACAGTGTTTTGCACACAATGGCCCAGTTTTTGTGCTGTTTGCACACTTGCATAATAATGTGAATTGCCAGCTCCCAAATAATCAAGACACCTGTTTTGTATGAATGTTTGAAGCACTGAATAGGTTATTCCCATCTTTCTTAAGAGTCATCTTGTCCTTCTGTGCTTGCTCTGTATATATGTGCTTTGATTCCAAAAGGGAGAGGATTCTGAAAGCGTTTTGTGCAAATTATGGACACTTTGAGGAAGAAAAGAGCTCCTTTCCTCCATGTCCCAGAAGAAAAGATTTTCCCCCCATACGCTTAGGTTAAACTATGTTAGTTCATATATTTTTCAAAGGTACACATCTTGAGTCATGTGTGTTTTTGAATGGTACACATGTTTTTTGTGTTTCACTCCCTTTCCACTATCAGAATACATAACAGGTCCTGCAAATATACAACTTTCTTTTGCTAGTCTAGAGAAAATGCAAAACAGATACATCCTAGGGGTTGGGAACGTTATCTTCTCAGACTACATCTCTAGACTTCCCTGTGCAGCATGGCAATGTTTGCCTGGGGATTCTGGGCATTGTAGTAAAAATAAAAACCCACAACTTCTCCAACCTCTGATCAAAGCCTGTTTACATGTAAATGAAGCAAAAGTCCAAATGCATATTGAATAACATTAACACACATTAATCCTTTGTTTGCACTGCTTCGTTTGTTATTTAAGCACACAGATCTCCAACTTTACTAACTGCTGTGATGATCTGGCATGGTGCCGGTCTTGCCCAGTTGTCCAGGCATGTGACTGCACATGGAGGTTTCCACAGTAGAAGTTCTGTTAATTTATATATTGAACAGGAAGCTGGCTTTAGCTTCTAAGGTCCTTTAGGTACAGGGCTTCCCCTTTCCCCTTTCATTGGCCCATCACTTTCCAAAGTAGCCCATGTATTGTATTTCTATACAAGAAAATTGATTACAGTCGCCTATTTCTTTTCCACCCCTGTTTGCAACTGTAACAGCGAGGCAACCGTAGTATAAGAGCACATAGGAATAGTCTCTCTAGGTCCTGCCAGACCTCGTCTTCTGAATACAGTCTCTCACTGCATTTGGCATAAGGCAAGCCGAACATGAGGCTGGGAAGCTGTATGTAAGCCTCTGTTTCTTGGCACTCTGGGCTGGCTTGCATCCCCTCAAGTGAGGGGAGGGAAATACTCGGTGAGCAAACAAACATGAATGAAATGTAAGGGTGTCTTAGGGAGGGTGGGGGTGGGGCCTCGGGTATGGAGGTTGGATAGCTGGACTGAAATTTTAACCTTGAATTATGCAGTGGGAGAAGCGCCCTTTGGCAAACTCAGCCCAAACAGAGCTCTCTAGCATTTTGCCAAGAGGCACGTTGGCCAAGAGGACAACTCCACAGGAGAAATGCCACTGTCGGTTTATTATTAACGTGGATCGGCTCTGCTGGAGAGCCTGACAAAATCTGGGGGAAGGGGGATGAATCCTGCACTCCAAACCTGATCCGTCACTCTGTCAGGCTGAAGTACTTGTGTTGCCCATCCAATTAATTCTACTGAACTCTGGGGGACCAGAAGCCAATTCAGTGTTACGACCTTTGCGTAGAGGCTGTCGAAAATCACGTCTGTGAGGCAGCGCTCCACATGGCAGCTCTGTCGTTTGGAAGACGCTTTCCATATGGTTCAGCCTAACAGGGTGTGGAGACGCTGTTCTCCAGGAACTGCAGTGGTCCTAGCTGGCACAGGACTGCACCGAGGAAGAGTGGAAGATCAAAATGGTGGCTACACCCAGGTCGTGTTTTTTTATTTTTCCTGGATGCCCTCAGTTAAGCATACCAAGTAGGAGTGGATAGATTTAGTCAATATTATAAAATCATAAGAGTCACACAATTTTATTGCTGGAAGGAATCCCAAAGGCCACCTAGTTTAACCCCAGTGACCCTGCAGTAAGTCTACAGCTAAATCATCCTTGGCAGATGGTCATCTCCCCAAAAAAGCCTCCAGTATACAAGTGCGTTCTCTCCTACATACAAATGTTTTTAGTCATAAGTTATTTCATTAACCTTATGCAGAAATTTGGAACTTCAGCACATCCTTTAAGAGAATGATCTAAACAAAATTCTCAGTCAAATTCAAGAGACAAATTCAGCAGGTACAGCTCCTCCCCTGTAGACGGTTAGACCTACCTGCCATATGACCTACACTTCGGTCCTTTGGGATGCAGGTGAAAACAGTGCTTTTCAAACAGGTGTTCAGGTCAATCCTCCCCTTCTGAGAGATGTTCTGACCCATGTAATGTAGTTTTTAATAGATTTGCTGTCGACAGGCAGGCAGGCAGGCAGGCAGGCAGGCAGGCAGGCAGGCAGGCAGGCAGGCAGGCAGGCAGATAGATAGATAGATAGATAGATAGATAGATAGATAGATAGATAGATAGATAGATAGATAGATAGATAGATAGATAGATAGATAGATAGATAGATAGACAGACAGACAGAGAGAGAGAGAGAGAGAGAGAGAGAGAGAGAGAGAGAGAGAGAGAGAGAGAGAGAGAGAGAGAGAGCCACCCAGATTAGTGGTTTGCCATTAGATGGGTGGGATATAGGTACAGGGAAGGAAGGAAGGAAGGAAGGAAGGAAGGAAGGAAGGAAGGAAGGAAGGAAGGAAGGAAGGAAGGAAGGAAGGAAGGAAGGAAGGAAGGAAGGAAGCTATTTTACACCTGCCTGCCATGTAGATTTTGAGCCTTGTGGTGCAGTATTTAAACTGTAGTACTGACACTCTGCTCCCAACCCATTATGGGGCAGTATATAAGCAGTATACTTTTCCTCTCTTTTTCTTTCAAGATTCTCCTTGCCATGGGAGAAGAATAAAAGCAGTGGGATCTCTAATTCAGCACCGACAACATGGCTGGTTACACAGGACACAAAGGGCAGCTTTGTGACACATCCGGAGATTTAAAAAATTAAATCTCAAATTCTTTCATTCAGATTCAGGAAGGCATTTGCAATGGGGTGGGGGGGGTGTAATATTTATTTTTAAAGTAAAACCAAAATGTCAGCCCCTCACGGATCATGCCATACATCCATGGAGCAAGAGGTTTTCCCCAAAGGCACCTTGCCCTGGACTCTTTCCAGCCCAGACAGAACATGGAAAAGATGTGAAGATGTGACAACCCCTGACCAGTGTAATCTTAAAAAGTAACTTCTCTAACTTCTCTCCCCTCCCCCCCCCCCCCCCCCCCCGTTTGTTCATGCTTCTCGGTTCTTGTTTCTTAAGGGGAGGAAAACAAGAATGAAACCAAGTGCTTGGAATTTTTCAGTGACATCACATCATATGAAAGCCAAGCAGTTTCTGCAAGAGACCTTATAACTGTAGCTCACTGTTTATTTTTAATATATGTCCCAGCCACCTTTCAAGGCCTCAGCTTTCTCAAGATGACTCACGTTATATAGAACGGCAAAATTCAATATAAAATTAGAAAAGTACCTCCAAACCAAAACAACTTTAAAATGAGCTAGTGCAAAAATAAAATCTCATTTTGGACATTTAACAGCAGCAAACACTGTAAGAAGGGCTTCATGAAAAGCTGGGGAGAAGAAATAATTTTTTTAAAAAGCCCTCTTAAAAACAGCCACAGATGTGACCAGCTGTTTTTTTTTTGGAAAGTGCAAACTCCAACTTCTCTGCAGCACCTGCCATAAGCCACACCAGTCTTGGAAATGACCAAAACCTGTATGGGAGGGAGGGAGGAAGGAAGGACGGACGGAGGGACTGAGATATAGCCCAAAATATCTGAAAGATACTGAGTAGGAGAAAACTGTCAACCCCACCACTCTTTTCTTGTCTTCCTGGAAAGCTTAATTAAAATATCACCTCAGCTGTTCTCACCCATACTCACATTTTCTAAGAAAATTAGACCCACCCAACCTAACTCTTTACGATTTCAGATAGGATCTCTTCCAAGTCCTACCTGGAAATCTGTGGTATTCCTTAATGGAGTCCCATCCCAATACCGTCCAGGATAGGCCCTGCTTAACTTTCAAAATCAGACAAGATGGCAGTCATTCTCAGGCTGGGATGCTTGTTGTACTAAATGCTGAAGCACAACACCCTTTGTCCTATCTGATGGGGTTTTTTTCTGCAGGGGATATTGGGGGTTGTAGTCCCCCATGGCCCTAGGTAGAAAATGGAAGCTTTTCCTTCAGTTTTTCGATAGGAAGGGGAGGAATGAGAAGGGAAGGGGTGGGGAGGGATAATGGTAGCATTCTGAGGCCTGAGCTACACCTTGAGCAGTTAAGAGTTTTAAAATGTCTTGAAACTGACTACTTTCTATCAAGCCAGCCATGATTAATGGATGCATTTTCATGCGCAAACCTGAAACCATTGTGCTTTCCCATTTGGAATCGCTAAATGGATTTCACAAGATGAAGGTGGGCTGTCCCACTATCAGCAGGCTGCAGTTAATTTGTGAGTGGGCAGGGATGGGAAAGAATATCCTGCTCCTTTGTTCAGTATGTGATGCCATGAACATAAATTGAAATACCCTCTCGGAAAGTGTGCAGTCCAGCTCACAGGATGTGGCCACCCACTTTTCTTCCCCCCCCCCAAGTAAAACAGCTTAGTGGTTGGTTTTGTGATTCACTTTGCTCAAAGGCTGTTTGTTATGTGGCCTTTCTGTGCACTGGGTTCAGAATAGAGGTTGGAAAAGCTATGGTCCAATCAATCAATCAGTCAGTCAGTCAGTCAGTCAATCAATCAATCATTTCCAAGCCTGCTTCAGAGAACTCAGGACTGGAGTTCTTGTTGTTATTTAGTTGTCAAGTCGTGTCCAACTCTTCGTGGCTCCATGGACCAGAGCACGGCAGGCTCTCCTGTCTTCCACTGCCTCCCGGAGTTGAGTCAAATTCATGTTGGTAGCTTCAATGACAGTTCTTAGCTGGGCCAGATCTGGGGCGCAGGAAAAAAAAAAAGTTCAACGGGAATACCAGCAATAGAGCAGGAGAAAAGAGAGGAGAAAAGTAGCTACAGGTACACAAGAAAAATGTTGAGGTATCATAAGCATAGTTCTGGATTTCAAGATGTGAAGAAATCTTTGAGATGTGAAGAAAATCAACAAACTGAGTTTCTAGTGAAGACTTTCAGCCTGGAGGCAGGCGGTACATCATGGCCCCTCCCAATTTGAAGAGACCCTTGTCCATCAGGCAGAGGCAAAGAGGCATTCACGAACGCAGCAAAATCAGGGAGCTAGACGGGGTACAAAATGTATTTGTCCTCAGTGTGAAAGGGATTGTCACTCTTGAATTGGCCTTCTTAGCCACACTAGACCCTGTTCCAAGTCCTCCATGCAGAGCACGATACCATAGTCTCTCGAGACTGAAGGATGCCTATTCTGTTGTCTTGTACAGAGAAACTTCATCTTGCACTCTTTCCAAAACCTTGAAGAAATCTTAGATCTGGTGCTGGGCCCAAATCACCAAGGTTTCTTCTCTTTCATTATGTTTTTCTCAATTTGCAGAAAATAATATAATATGTATAAATCTCCTATTTTTAGGGGGAAATCATGTATTTTCTCTTTCCGAAGCTAAATGCACATGTGCACATGCACAGAGCAAGGATGGAGTGATTGATCACGAAGATAGAAACAACCCATCCCACACTGCCATTTTCACTAGTTTTTTTTTAAGGCAATCGTTATCACATTTCTCCAAAGTGTACCTTGTACATGAATGCACAAAACTCACTCTAAAATGTGTATGTTTTCTCTAGGACTGACTCCCTACCTCAGAAACCCAGCATTCCATGGCATTTTGTATCAAAGAGAAATTTTCCCACTGTCCCTTGTTTACTGTGTGAGGGTGAATCAAGTCAGCATTTACATCTCCGGCTGGTGTTTTGTACACACAAAAACTCATCCAAATAAAAATTTGGGATTATCCGGCAACCAAACAAACTTATATCTGTGGCACAGATGTGAACATACGATGGACAATGAAAAGAGGAAAAAAAGAGTAGTTTTATACCTTTTCCAGAAGAATGGAAAACAAGACATTTTTCTTTCCTGTGTATTAGTGATAAATTAGTGGTGAACCAGACATTGTGTTAAATATGTAGGAGGTAGCTGGGCCCTATTCTCTGTTTTACTCCAAAATAAGTGTATGGGATCTATCCACCTCATGGCAACTTCTGCCTTTTCTCCCACAACCATTTTTCCTTAAACCAAGGAGGTCAGAGTGCTGTTCTTAGGCTTTATTTAACCCTCCAGGACTGAAGTGTGGCTTCCAATATGGTCACTTTCTTTTTGAAAAGGCCATTTTTGGCCTAAATATGGAGTTGGGGAGGATGAAAATACATGTAGAAGGTAAATCACTCACACTCAGGGAGTTTGTTTTGCAGTTTGGGGGAAATGAACATTTTTCGTAGGGTCAGAGGAGTTGAGGGTTCAGCAGAATTTACCTCAGGTTTCACAGAGGCTGAAGGAAGCAGCTCTACCAGGTGCAATTTCTTCCATTTAAATGTACTTTATTGTTTAAATGATGCTGTTATTCATGAATAGCAGCAAAGGAGTTAACAAAACCCTCCAGAAACACTTTGCTGATCTTCCTCTTGAAACACACATCACAAAACAAAACTATCATTACTCTTTATGCCTTTTTTTAAATGTTATCTTGTCTTCCCCTTTAGCCTCCAACTACCTCCCAGTGGAGTTTTTCCCCTGACTTGGGCTCTGCTCTTTGATTTAGAATAATCATTTAATTTATGGATTGTTTGGGTCCTTTGTTTGAGAAAGGCCTAACCTATTTCCCTCAGGTGTTATATCCTTGTGTTTCCTTTCGGGTTTTTTTGAGTTATTGTGCTATGTTGCTCTTAGCTTCAGCAACAGCAATTGCTTATATCGCTGGGCTTCCCTCAGCCTTGGAGGACACTCTGTTGTTTTATAATTAAAGCTTTTTGTGGCATGTTTCTCACCTCCCCTGCCCCAACGGCGGGCTCCCGCATGCCGTCCTTCTCCGTTCCCTCCGTACTGAGATTGACTGAAGGTTCACTTAAGTCAGGGCTCAGAGGGGCCCAACAAAAGCATGGCTGACTGTTTTGACATTGCTCCATTTTGGAGTGACAGCCTCTGAGAATTATCTCAACTTTCCTTTGATGGTGACTAATTGAATTATTTTATTATACCACATGTTTTAGTGGTGGGAGGTTAGGGGTCGGCTTGTCACTAAAACAGAGGCTCCAGCTCCCCCCACCCCTTATCGCTTGCTCTTTCCCTAGAAGGAGGCAACTGAAAGACAGAGAAATTGAACTGTGAAGCTAGTGGAAGCGGAGATCGGCTCGTGTTCCCAATGCCGGCGTCTGACAGCACTGCCGTGCAAAATTAAAACATTTTACAGGGGAAACAAACACTGGTGTCTCTTTTGAGAAAAGACACAGATCCTTGCAAGCGGGTGTGTGCTCCTCATGAGCAGGTGCATGGCGCCACCCATGGCCACAAAGGGCTTTCAAACATGCAGGCATGAATCACTAGAACCCCGTGTTTTTTTAAACATGTTTGAGGGCTCAGAATGCAAAGCGGGGCTTCTGCACCTCCCCATCTGGCACCATGTTATCCTCAGCCTGTGTCCAAACCTTATGGGAACTCCAAACAGTCTCTGATATAGAGCAAAGAGCAGTGGAAGGGAAACATTTCAGAGGCAACTTGGTGTACATGCAGAAAGGCTTGGCTGTGCACAGGTTGTGACCCACCTGTAGGGCTGACAGAATCCACTAGGAAGGTATGATGGCCCTCTTAAGAGGGTTTACATGGGCCTGGGGAAAGAGGTCCTGGACTGACGTCTCTCTGTGTGCGTTTCAGGACGTGAACAACACACCGTCTCCTCCCACCAGCATCTCCATCCTCTCCTCTCCATTTGTATCAGGGTGTGAGATTTAAAAAAAAACCCCACCATGCTCCCATCTTCCATATGCTTTTTCTGTTAACGGAAGCATTTATATGCAGACTTCATTTACACCATCTTTAGCAATTTTACCCCATAGACCAACGTGTGGGTGGAGTGTTTGTTTCTTTGTTTCTTTGAGAATAGACATTTTATCCGTGTTCATTTTAAAACGTATCCGTCGCTTCACGTGTGTGAAATATACCCTAAGCCTCAGAAAGGAACAGAGATCTGAGGTGACATATACTTTCTTTTACAACATAACTCTCTTGTTGGGAGAAAAGCAGCCTATTCATAAGAGGAATACATACCACAAATCTCAACAGTTACCAAGTGGATAATTTCAGTCAGGATTTGAAATCATAAAACATCCTTTCCCATTTTTTCCTCACTTACCCCCTCACCCACTGTGCTCACCGTCACCCCAACCCACTTTTCTCTGTCTGTCTGTTTCAAATACTGTTTATGTCTCATCTCTCTCCTTCTATTTTTTTAAACCTGTAAATTCGCGAATCTAGATGGGCGGAGCAAAAATGGAACGAACGAACAAACAAACAAACAAATAGATAGATAGATAGATAGATAGATAGATAAATAGATAAATAAATAAAAGAGAGAGGACAGGAAGAATTTTCCTCAGTTAGGTTTCACAAATCTGAATGACGACCATGTTTTCTACCCTCAGTTTTGCCTCTTTTGCTTAATAGGGAGGGGGATGAGGAACAATGAGGAATGATGATCATTGCTGGGGTCAATCTGGTTAAAATGTGAACAGATTTTCAAAGTGTCTTTCACAGTAAATATGTCTATTTTATGTACCGTCAAGTAGCACCCAACTTACAAGCAACCCTAATAAGGTTTTCAAGATAAGTAGATTTTTAAAGAGTGGTTTTGGCAATGCCACACTTCCACTAGTGAATTTCCATGACCAAGCAAGAATTTGAATCCAGGTCCACCACTCTATCCACTATACCACACTGTGTACCCATTCCAGTGGCTAAAGTAACTCTTTTGGCTAACCCTCAGCATTTAGCCATTTCCCCAACTGTTGAACTTACGCCTAAGCCAACGATACAGAATAAATTAATAACAGAAATAGCCTCATCTGGCTCCAAATTTACCGTGGATCATTCTGTTTTCCACATTTTTTAAGTCTTAAGTTGCCCTTTGGGCTGATGAATAAAATATGTTTTTAAAAAATTCCACTGCTCAACAATGGCATATTTCAGAACTTTTTGAGCTGTTCGAGAAACATCCAAGTTGGTCACTCGGATGGCTGTCAAACCCAACTGACTTTCACAAGGGTTTTGAGGTTTACTCATCATCTGCTTATATACTGTCTTTTTAAATGGGGCAGATTAATGTTCAAGCCATAATACTTTCAACACATAACACCTCCCAAATAAGATTTTATTTTCCCCTTTCAATCTTCTTTTTCCATCTCAACAATCCTCTCTCCCCCTTAGGACCTTTGCAAATTACCTGTGAACTTTGCAGTTTTGATGGATGTTACTAAAAAGACTAAAAAGCCCTCTCTTCTCTCCCCACCCAGGACAAAACAACACTGGAGAACCTGACTCAACAGTTGGCAGTCAAACAGAATGAAGACGGGAAGTTTAGCCACGCTATGATGGATTTCAACATGAGCGGAGACTCTGACGGTCAGTAGCAGAGTGTTGTGCCTTATTTCCTGCTGTGCCTGTGCATCCACCTCTAGTGGAGAACCGGTCTGGATCTCTTGCCCATGCAAAGGGAACACCCACTCAAGGACACACTGGAAGTGATACATTGTGTGGTGTTGTAAACTGACTTCCTGTTGCAAATGCTGTGGCAAATCGTGATCTACTTATAAGCCACCTCACAGTGCTTAAAGCACTGATATCTGAGCACTCTCTGATTGGTTTACAGTTCAATAATTCAGGCTGCACGTTGTGTCATCCATTTCCCCACCCCCACCCCCAGCAAGCTGGGTACTGAATTTACCAACCTTGGATGGATGGAAGGCTGAGTCAACCTTGAGCTCGTTACCTGAGCCCATCAGGGTCAACCTCCGGTCATGAACAACATTTTTTACTGCAGTACTACAGTTGAACCACAGCACCACAAGGCTCTGTATCTTTGGTTCTGTAGTGAGGAGAAGAAAGAGGGATGCAAATGGAAATACTGTATTTTTCCGTGTATAAGACTATACTTTTGTCTAAAATCTTTAGACTAAAAATTGAGGGTCATCTTATACACAGAAGTAAGCTGAGGAGACAACAAAAACAAGTGGAAGGGAAAACAGGGATCAAAGCAATTCTGCAGCGCTTTTATCCCTTTCCCTGTACACTTGCTAAGCCCCACTTAGGTTTCTTAATTTTGGATTAGAAAAGTGGGAGTGTCTTATACATGGGGGCATCTTATACACAGAAAAATATGGTGTATTCGGGATAAACTGAGATCAAGTGGCAATCCTGTTGTGCAGTTACGCAAAAGGCGTATCTTATCTGTTGCATTACAGTCATGTGACTGAGTATGCAGCAGACAATGTTTACGGAGATTTCTTAACATGCATCGATTTGCCTCTATAGGTTATGCATTTTGTGTAACTCCTCAACAGGATTTTGGCCGATGGTTATCACTGGAATGCAGAGGATCTTTCCTGGGTTATCAGCAAAAATTAAAATGTACATCATCACACAGACACACAAAATAAATCACAAGACTGCAAATATTCTGAATTTAAATTATTTAGAACTTGGAGAAGTTACTTTTTCAACTACTTTTTCTGTCCAAAAACCTGACTTTTCCAAGCTCTGACAGAGACTATGTACAACTACCTGACAATATAACTGCCCCTTCCTACTGGCTAGTACAGTGGTGCCTCGCTTATTGATCGCTCAGTTGAGCAATGAAATCACTTTGCAATGGACTTTTGGCCATCGCTGGAGCGATCGCTTAGCGATGTCCTCTATGGCTAAAATTCGCTTTGCGATGATCGTGGGGAAGTGATCATGGCAAAGCGAACTTTTTTAAACAGTTGATCGTCGGTTCCAAAATGGCCACCGCAAAAAAATGGCCGCCGCTGTTTTGCCTCGCTGTAGAGGCACCCAAAATGGCTACCACTATGGAGGAATTTCGCTTTAAGATAAGTTTTTAGCCCATAGGAACGTTTTAAACACGTTTTAATACGTTCCTATGGGCTTTTTTAAATCACTTAGCGATTAAATCACTTATCGATGTTTTTTCTGGAACAGATTAACATCGCTAAGTGAGGCACCACTGTAGTTCTCAATACCAGAGGTTGAGAGTTCAATTCCCCACTGTTCCTTCTTCACAAGGGCAGGACTTGATAATCAATAGGGTCCCTTCAGCTCTGCAGTCGTAAGAGCATAATGTGAGTATAAAAATGGCCATGCATATGTCCTGCTTTTCATACATCAATTGTAAGGTGAAGTGAAGGTTCCATATAGAATCTGAAGTTGTATCTTTTTTCCCTTTTAGAAAATAAAAAGATAGGAAAAGCTAATGATGATTATGATGGTATGAATGAGTCTTCCAGTTGCTCAAAAGGCAGTTCAACACAATGAAATCTTCTTTGTTCCATACCCTTTCTTCCTTCTTGCACCAATTTTTTTTAGGAAGTGCTGGGGTCTCAGAATCTCGGATTTATCGGGAATCCAGAGGGCGTGGGAGCAATGAGCCCCACATCAAGCGCCCCATGAATGCCTTCATGGTGTGGGCAAAGGATGAACGAAGGAAGATCCTACAGGCCTTCCCTGATATGCACAACTCCAACATCAGCAAAATACTGGGTAAGAAAACATAAATTCTAGTAGGAGTCTTTGGATTACGAATGAGGGATAAACAGGTCAATTTTTTTTTACTCCATGCATATGTTCATTCATAAACCAGTTTCCACCTTAATCTGCAACTTTGAATCATTCTTAAGTTGAACTATTTTCTTGCAAATGTGTTATATTTCACTTCTAAATGTAATTCGTCTGGAACACATGTGATTTTTGAGCAAATCTAGTCCTTTTTGAGCAAAGAATCTCAATCCAATATTCAGAGAAGGGTGACATTACATTACAATTCAAACTTTCATCAAGGAAGTGTGTATCAGGTCAATGTTTATCTATTATCTTTTTTTCTTTTCCTTCCTTCCTTCCTTCCTTCCTTCCTTCCTTCCTTCCTTCCTTCCTTCCTTCCTTCCTTCCTTCCTTCCTTCCTTCCTTCCTCCTTCCTTCCTTCCTTCCTTGAAGAATTTGAAGCACTATATAGGTTGTTCTCATTTTTCTTAAAAAGTCAGCCAGGCCTTCTGTTCTTCTATGTATGTCTATTTTACTTCCCAAAGAGAAAGGACACTTGAGACAAACTACAGAAACCATATAGGGGTGGAAAGAGCACTCTCTCATGCTCACTTTAGGCTAAATGTGAATCTCCCAGAGCATTAAAATCCCTTACTGAGTTTTCTTTCCTGTCGATGTAGAATTGATGAGAATAATGAATTTGGTGAGTATTGTTTCTGTCCTAGACATTTGTCTCGTACATGATCTAGGCCCTGGATATCTAAAATATAACCTTTTCCCTCATATACCTAACCTAACCATCAGGTTAACATGTCAGACCTTGCATTTTGTTCTGATAATTTCATATGTGAAGCAGGCAGCCATGAGAGGTAGAACCTTTTAAAGCACCATATATATCCATTATATACTAAAGGGTCTTTCTTTCAAAAATGGAAGAAGTGGTCCTGATTCTTCTCTAATTTCTAGGAGGAAAAAAAGCTAGACTCTGGTTAAAAGTCATGATGGAATGAATGTGTCCTCCAGCTACTCAAAAGGCAGCTCAAGGACAATGATTGAAGAACCACCCTCCCTAGGGATGCCTACTCTAGCTCCATCAGTGTTCTCATCAATGAGAAATGAAAACTTAGATGTTTAGAATAGAGGTGTACACAGTTGGCTCCGGCCTCCTGGGGCTGGACTGTCCACTCATGCTGGTTCCACTTTCCCTTCCAATCGCTCTGGAGCTCGCGTTCAGCTAGCCACTCCTGGCAGAAGGAGAGAAGACGAGTCTCCTTGCCAGGCTGACACGTGGATAGCCGACTGCAAGCTCCTGAGCGATTGGATCCAGAGCGTATACGAATACTCGCATCTCTAGTTCAGAACAGAGTGAGTTATGCCTGGGCAGCTTTTGGACAAGGACCGAAGTTGGGTTTGGATGGTGTGTCTTCTGCTGCTGTTAATGAAGACAGATTTGTAGATTGTTTTATTGTTGTCAGTAAAACAATCGACATATCTACCCTCTTTTGCAAGCCATTTTGCGACCAAATTTCCAGTGATGATGACGATGGATGTTTCCCCATATGGCAAGTCTTTAAAATAGTCATAATAATGGAGACATATGCAAAAAAAGAGAGGTCTCCTTAAGGGTCTGTTGGCTCAAACCAAAGTACTATCTAGCCCATAAACAGGACACTGTGACAATAGTCATATCTGACAGTTGTTCCCCCAGTGACAAGTATACAAATGAAAGCGAACTCTCTTATTGGAGGGATCATATAGCCGTTACGACTAGTATCCACAGTTAACTTTATCTTCCCTGAAGTTGACTGACGGGTTTTGTTTTCTACTTGAAGCAGCAATCAACCTGTGATGTCTTTCCAGCCGGCTTTACCTTCTGCAATTCTACCTCTGCCTTCTGCATAAACATATAGATGAGGGTCAATCTAGTCCTTGAAATTCAGCCACTGCAGACATGCCGTGGAACAAGATTAACCATTTTCTATTGATTTCCCGTTGAAGACACTCGCGGAAGCTCACATCCTGGCTGTTGGTTAGAGATGGCAGGTAGAGCAGTTTTAACAGGGGCGCCTGAATTGATTAGATTAGTCAGAAGAAAGTGAGATAAGGAGTCTACATTTGTTCCAGGGACAATAAAATTTATATATGCCAGCAGAAGGATTTAAAGCCGGTTACGGCTGTGGGATTAGGCCTGTGAGTCGGGAAGCAAACAGTTTGGTCCAGTCGCTGGAGCTAAGAGTGGTCCTGATTAAACTTGCCTTTAAGTAACCGTCTTCAGAAATTGGTCAGATCCCTGTGAATATCCCACACAAACCCCCAACCCTTGTCACCAGTCTGCTACTTTTCGTGCAGAAAGTACAAAGGGAGCTTGATGTTTCCTCCTTTTAACTGATTGTTTTGGATAACAACCTCCAACAGCACAGCGCTAATTCATTCCGCTTAAAATAGGCGCTTGAGCCGGACTGACATTTTCCTCAGTCTCTAGGGAATCCGCGTTGACATTTTAAAGGGCTTCTAAGCATTTTATAATACCCTCCAAATCTGGTTTTAATAAACCATTTCAGCTGAAATTTTTAACATAAGGAATCACCTTTTACTGTTTAGCGCTTAACTGTGCCGGTGTGTGATGGAGGGGAAGGCAGCGTGCCTATCGGGGCCATCTTTTTCTGATTAAATATACAGTAGGTGGAGAGTTACGTGCAAATCCGTTCCAGATTCTCAGAGAGATGACAGTCCTCTGCTCTGCTCTCAAACTCTGTGCTCTGAGGGAGCGGTGAGGTTGGAGAAAAGAGAGAGAGGATTTCTTTGAAATATCAGAGGATGGGGGGGTGGAATCTCTTCCTCCTCGGCAATAAAGACAGGAGTGAGAAACTCTCCTCTTTCCTGACGGAAATGTTCCAAAGGTCCCTTCTGGGTTGTCAAAGGGCAGTTTTTGAACTCAGCAGGGAAGTCTCTGTTAACTAAGGGAAGGAGAGGGAGTAGAAGCTCACAGATCAGCCAGGTATTCAGTCTCTTTGCAAAAAAAAAAAAAAAAAAAAATGCTGCAATTGTTCCAACTTGCCATTTTCATCTTTCTTTCATATTTTTTTAAATTCACATTACATAGGGGTCATGTGGAAGACAGGAGGGCCTGGCGTGTTCTGGTCCATGGGGTCACGAAGAGTCGGACACAACGTAACGACTAAACAACAGCAACAACAAAGGGGTCATAGCCTGTGAGTTAGGTTAGGCTGTTGCTCAACCAGTGTATGCGCAGACACATGGGTGCAAGTGACTTTGGTAGCACAATAAGCCGACTGCCCTTTGGAGCACTGCCCTGTTCTAGGGATTTGATGTTGGCACGGTGGTATTTTGTTCGGAGCATTAAAATTGGGGAGGGGGTACCGATGCCTGGATTACTTAGTAAATTCATCTGTGCACATGTTTGCAACCCATCTGTTCATTGCTGCAAAAGCATATGCATCAGAAGAGAGTGAATAAATAAGTGTGTGTACGTGTGTTGCATTGTGTTTTTTCTTGGTGTTCTTTTTGGGTTTTTTGTTAGGATCTTTTTTCCCCGTAATAAAAAGACTGGTGTCTTGAAAACAAACCATCTCAGTCCTTCAGCTCCTAGTTGTCACTGTGTTTTCAAATTCCCCCTTTCCGCTGGTTTTGGAGGAGATAGGAATTAAGGGGCTTTTGCAGCTAGGGGCTGCTTTGCAGCCTGCGCTTGGTACCCTTCTCTCTTCCATACCTTTGTGATAGTCACCCTCATAGTTTTCATTATTATTTATTACTTTTCTTAGATAGTACCACTGATCTATGTGGTACTCCATAATAAAAGAAGACCTGGGGGAAAAAAACTCATTTTCCAAAGGAATTTAGAATCTAAACGCTGATTAGCAGAGTATCAGAGCCATTTTTTTTAAAAAAAAGATGGTTTGATATCATTGTAGGTTCTTAGGGATGTGCTGGCGCTGCGGGTTCAACCACGGAAGCCTCTGGGCTGCAAGCTCAGAAGACCAGCCATCGTAAGATCAAATCCACGCAACAGAGTGAGCTCCCGTCGCTCGTCCCACCTCCTGCCAACCTAGCAGTTTGAAAGCATTTAAATGCGAGCAGATAAATAGGTACCACCTAGGTGGGAAGGTAATGGTGTTCCGTGTCTAGTTGCGCTGGCCACGTGACCACGGAAACTGTCTATGGACAAACGCTGGCTCTATGGCTTGGAGGCGGGGATGAGCACTGTGCCCTAGAGTCAGACATGACTGGACTAAATGTCAAGGAGAACCTTTACCTTTACCTAGGTCCTTAGACTTTATTTTGGTTACCTAGCTTCAATCAGAACTTGGAAAAAATATTTTTGGGCTACAATTCACAGAATCTCCTAGCCAGCATGGTTGGGAGATTGTGGCCTCAAAAGTACATTTGAGTTTGTAGCCCAAAAATCCTTTTCCAAGATCTGGGCTTTGTGCTGGGGGTGGGGGTGAGGGTTAGAAGGTAGAAGCGATCATTGGAAAATACATGATGCAGCCATATTGCTGATGCTAAGCATAGAATCTTAAAATAGCAGATTTGGAAGGGGTTTTTTAATCCTTAGCTATATGTTTTCTGATATATTTGTTGGTTTGTGGACGGTGAAGGAAGAATGTTCTGTAGAAGAAAGAAAATGCAACTCTTTGTATGTTGAAAAACAGTCAAGGGGGGTATGATGGTTTAAGCATGAGACAAGTCATCCTATGAGCTAAATGGGAAGGACAAAACTTGCCTCACAATTTACAATTTGGGAAGCCCCCACATCCTCCTCCTCATTGGAACACAGGAATCATTTCCATTCAAACATTTGTTTCCACATCCAGCCTCATCTCCGTTTCCCCAAAGGGACGAAACACCACAGGGCTTGACTCAGTAATATCCCGTTGGGTCATTTCTTTTCTTTACCCCTCAGCATCTTCCAGCCCAGATTTATGATCACCACGAGTGTACTTTCTCCCCACCCAGCTCCACCAGGCAAAGCCTTCTGGAACAGCAAATGAACATTGTTCCTCCATTTGTAATATTTTTGTTTGCCTAGAGGTTAGCGAACCATTGCCTTTCCCTTCCTTTGCTCAAAACAGCAAGGAGGTTAGCTCACTTTAGAGGCGTAACTTGCATTACTTGTGTGATTTCTTCTCTGGGACCAACACACTGTGTTTATATTGGCTGGAATCCTGTTTTGATAGTTAACACTACGTACATTTGATGATGTCATCAGCTGCAGTGATTTTTTTTCAGAAATAAAACATTTCTGATTTCTCCCCTAAGGAGCCTGAGACTCCGATGGATTCCATTTCATCATCCATAAGCCAGTGGGGGCCACACAAAGGGATAGGATTCTTAAAGACTTCCAAAAATTTCTGCCCCCAGTAAAGACATCCCTACAGTGGCTATTTTTGGTAATTAGATTTCCCATGGCCATTCCTCAGCTCCCGTGGCTTCCCAGTGATGGAAAGGGTTCCACAGGACCTTGAGACTTTTTTTTGGGGGGGGGGAGTAGTGTATATGAAATGTTTCATTTGTTTTTAAAAATGGCCACAGATAATGACATCATCAGCCTAGCACAGCATATTTTACAGCAACAGGATTGGAGCCACTTTGTATATGTATGCATGCAAACAAGATTTCAAATATCAACAAAGAGCTCAGATTACATTATAAATGAAATGTCCATCATAATTCTCATAGATTTATTGTAGAATGTATTTATTTATTTATTATGTATAGTGATGCCTCGCATTATGACATTAATTCATTCCAGTGAAATCGCTGTAGAACAAAAACGTCATAATGTGAAAATAAAAAGCCCATTGAAACGCATTAAAACCCCTTCAATGTGTTCCAGTGGGCTGGAAACCTACTGTCCAGCGAAGATCCTCCATAGGGCAGCCATTTTCGGCGCCTGTGCAGCGAGGAATCCATCCCAGAAAACAGTGGGGAACCATTTTATTTACCTGGTGGCCATTTTGAAACTGCCGATCAGCTGTCCGAAAATCATCGTTTTGCAAAGAATCGGTTCCCGAAGCAGGGAACCGATCATTGCAAAGTGAAAAACCCTTATTCAGACCATTGTTTTGGAATCGCATAATGCGGTTTCGTCGTAATGCGGGGCAATCATAAAGCCGGGCACGACTGTATATATCGCAGTACTTTAAGGAGTTTACAAGGATCAAAGAAACAATAATCAAAATAAACAAAAATGTCTTTAACATCATTTGAAAAGGTGAGAGAGTGGGGGCTTGACAAACCTCCATAGGAAGCCCATTCCATCAAGTAGCAGCCATAGCCAAGAAATCCTGGTGGTTGTTTTCATGGTCTCCCTCAGTGTAATGACCTGGAGAAATAAGGCTGTGACAGAAAGGTAGGAGAGGCTGATGTTCTCAGAGAAAGGCATTCTGACCAATAATGAGGCCCCAACCTCATGTAACTATAGAACTGGAGGAGCTCCCAAAAGTTGTTAAATCCAACCTTGTGAGGAAATAGGAACTCCATAGTTGAAGCATCCATGACAGATGAAAGAGAGTCCACTATCTTCCAGTATCACTTGTGTCTAGTCTTTTTATAACAGATTTAGTTAGACTTCACGTTTGTCAGATTGTCTTTGTTACACATGGCAAGGAGTGGGATCTGATGGGCTGAAACTGGCCCTGAAGTTACCCAACGCTGTCAAAATGCTAGGTGTGAGGATTAGCACACAACACAAGGGATCTACAGTCCAGATAAAGGCCTAAAGTCATATACCTAGAAGAAATCACAAATAGAGATGGGCACAAATCATAAAAATGTTGATTCATTTTGATTCTTGATTTGTCAAGGTCAATGAATCACAAATAACCAATTTATGATTTTTTTCTGATGAATTGATGAAATGATTTGTCAGTTCATTTTTGCCTTTAAAATGTCTTCCCCCCCCCCAGCACCTAGAAACACCAAAATCACTGGGAAGCTTCTGCTGACCCTTTTCTACAAGCCCTGCAAGTTTGGTAAAGGTTGGTTTTTGGATGACTGAGTCATACACCCACAAAGAGCCCCCTCCAAGGAAAGTTCCCCCAAACTTGGAGGGATTGTAGAAGAGAGTCATAGGAAGCTTCTCTGTGATATTGATGTCTCCAAGTGCCTTGGGAAAACTTTCCTCGGGAGGTGTATAACTTAGTCATCCAAAACCCAGGCTTCGCCAAACACAGAGGGATTGCAGAAGGGAGTCAGGGGAAGACTCTCTGCAATGTTGGTGTCTCTAGGTGCCCAGGGGCTGTTTAATAGCCCAATGATTTTTTTAAAAAAAACAGTAAAAAATCCTTGATTTGTATTCATCAGGGGCATTGATTTCGATGAATACGAATCAATGAATTTGTGATTTTTGGTGAATTTTGCAATTCGTTTTTTAAATTTGTGCCCATCTCTAATCATAAAACCACATTTCAGGGTGTCGGCTGAAGTCTCAAGGAATTGTGTTTTCATACACGGAGGCAAACATCAGGGTGAGAAGTCCTGCTCTATTTGATTTGTTGGTATGAGGTTGCTTTATCATATCATCTCCTGGCGGGTGCTTGCAATAGGTGCTGTGTTGGGAGAGCATGGAACCACCATCAAACAGCAGCGCTATAATAAGAGCGAAGCAACCTCACAAGAGCATGGTGCCAAAATTGAGAGGATGCAATGCTTTGTTGCTAGAAAGGTGTGAACCCATCAATTGGCAGTCACTGCTGGAAGGGCATGAACTTGCCTGCCCTGATCGCATCTACCACTTCTTCCTCAGGTAGAAAACAACACAAAACAGTCAGGTGAAGTGCAGAACTGTTACAGCTATCACACTTTCAGATACAGGTGTTTCTCCCCCTGCATGTGTCTCAAACAAAATAAATAAACAAAAATGTCTAGCTTATGGGTCAGCCAAAAATCCAGAAAAGAGAGAGAGAGAGAGAGAGAGACCATATGAATACCTTCACTGATCTGGTTGGGATTGGCAAGTTCTTCTGGAGGTGGATTCCCTGATTTTGAACACTCACAGAGATTAACATCCTTTCCCTTCTTTCCATGATAGGTTCTCGCTGGAAAGCTATGACCAACCTTGAAAAACAGCCATACTATGAGGAGCAGGCTCGCCTCAGCAAGCAACACTTGGAGAAGTATCCAGACTATAAGTACAAGCCCAGGCCGAAGCGCACATGCTTAGTGGATGGGAAAAAGTTGCGGATCGGCGAATATAAGGCAATCATGCGCAACCGGCGTCAAGAGATGAGGCAGTATTTCAACGTTGGGTATGGCCTTATAAGGAATATTACATTTACCTCACTGGGAAAGGCAATATGTATTTTTTAGCAAAACAAAAACTTTATGAGTGGGGATGTGTAGGTGAGATTTTGGTCTACATAGGCTATCTTGACACAGATCTTGCCACCAATACGTGACCATGACACAAGATATTTTACTTTTGGTTTACACAAAATGCCTCTGCACAGGTTTTTACACAAAAATAATAATTTTTTTTAAAAAAATCTGTGACTTTTGTAGGTAAGCAAGGTCCAAATAGAAAATCTCTTGCAACTGCAGCCAGGAGGGGCAAAACATTTGAAAACGTTCCTTCTTGCCCATTATTTCCTCCATTCAGATTTGCATTCCTTTTGTTGTGTTTTGTTTGTTTGTTTGTGGGTTTTTGGTGTGTGTGTGTGTGTGTGTGTGTGTGTGTGTGTGTGTGTGTGTGTGTGTGTGTGTGTGTGTGTGTGTGTGTGTGTGTGTGTGTGTGTGTGTGTGTGTGTGTGTGTGTGTGTGTGTGTGTGTGTGTGTGTGTGTGTTTTGGACCATAACTGCCAGAGTTCTTCACACACTATGCCCGGTGCTAGTCCATAAAATTAACTTTCCCTGGATCTGGCTGTGTGTATCTTCAGTGGTAGACATAAATTTCCACATTGCAGCAGAAATCAGAACAAGATGCTTGGTGTTTGCAGACATTGGCAGGCTTGGTACTTAACAGCTTCTATTAAGACCTGGAAAACAAAGAGAAGTGCATAAAAATCTTATTCCTCTGTTACTTCTAGAAATTAGGATTTAGTAGTGTACTGCTTCTGAATCTGGAGATTCGACACAGTCAACCATGGGCAGAGCTGGACTCCATGGAATGAATACCCTTTTAAAGGCTTCTAAGTGGCTAGTGATCTTCATCACATCTTCTGTCAGTGAATTCCACTTATTAATTACAAGTCATGCTTCAACAAAATGTTGCAGTTCAGAACTGTTCCAGTCATTTAGCCATGTCCTCCTCTATGAGACTTCATTTCATCCTACCCTGCTTAGTTCTAAACGCTTATAATAGTATAATTGTGTGCCATCAAATCAATTCTGGCATGGCTTGCTAGGTAGAGAATGCACCGAAATGGTTTATCGTTCTCTTCTTCTGGGGGGGCATCCTGGGACTGTGCAGCTTGCCAAGGCCACACAGGCTGGCTCTTCAGTCTGGAGGCACAGTGGGGAATTGAACTCCCAACCTCTGGCTCTACAGTCAGAGACCTAAACCACTGACCTATCCAGCCAGCTAGTTTTAAGCCTTCCAACCCAACAATTAGGTCAGATTCCATGGACGCTGAGTCCTTGTTGGAATAATGAACCCCTCTCTGTATTTAGACCAGAGTCTTATGCTTTTTACAGAGCACAGAATAGAAACTGCAGAGGTTGCTATGGCTAATTGATGAGGTGCCGAAATATATTGGCCTAATTATGTGACTGATCATGTGACAGGCATGTGATAAAGACATGACATCTTTTAAAGTAGTACGATTCGCCATAGCAGTTCCTTTGATTTCACTTCCAGTTGCTGTGAAAATCTATCAGAGTCTAGCCTTAGTAGTCCCTCTCCCCTCAAAACCATACTTCTGATATTTTGCAAACCTTGGGGATTGAAATCAATTGATAGTCCTCCCAACTAAAGTGAACCTATCAAATCAATCCCCAGAGAGGTAGTCCTATTAATCTGTACGTACTCTGCTGTAGAAAAAGGGGCAAAGTGCATTGACAACACCTAAGATTTTTTTAAAGAAACGGTCAGTCTTTAAAGTGGTACAAGAATCTTTGTTGTTTTTGCTGTGATTAAATCAATGGGACTTTGGTAAATCAACACTTAAGCTGTATTGATTCAGTAGATCTACTTTGTGTGTTTTGTTGCCACCAAGTTGCATCTGATTTACAGTGACCCTCATAGGAGCTTCATTGAAACATGGAATTATTGAATTGGAAGGGGTATGTAAGGCCATCATGTCTAACCCACTGCTCAATGCAGGAATCCAAATCAAAGCAGATTTGACAGATGCTTGTCCAATTTTCCTTTCAGTGCCTCCAGCGTTGGAGCACTCACCACCTCCCGAGATCATTGGTTCCATTGTTGGAACCTCTGCTGCTCTAACAGTTAAGGAGTTTTTCCTGATATTCAGCCTAAATCTGGCTTCCTGTAACTTGAGCCCCTTGTTACATGTCACACTGTCTAGGATTATCATGAATAGATCCTGCCCTTCCTCTGCATGACTACTTTTCAAGCATTTGAAAGTGCTATCACATCTTCCATCAGTCTTCTTTCCTCAATGCTAAATATGCCCAGCTCTTTCAGTCTTTTCCTCACAGGGCTCGGTTTCCGGTCCCCATGATCACCCTTGTTGACTTCCTGTGAACTTGTTCTAGTTTGTTAGCATCCTTCTTAAAGTGTGGAGTCCAGAACTAGACAAAGTATTTTACGTGAGACCTAGGTAAAGGTTCCCCATGACATGGCCAGAGGGTTCAGAACACGGCCGAAGAGCCCGAAAAACTCACAACAATTGTTCCCCATGACAATTTGTCCAGTCATGTGTGACTCATCTCCGTTTCCAACCCACAGAGCTAGCGTTTTGTCCAAAGACAATCTTCCGTGGTCACATGGCCAGCACGACTAGACACGGAACACCGTTACCTTCCCACCAAGGTGGTACCTATTTATCTACTCGCATTTTTGCATGCATTCGAACCGCTAGGTTGGCGGGAGCTGGGACAAGTTGTGAACTTGCTGTACCTTATTTGTCTTGATTCTACCTGATGGAGGAAAATATGCCTTCGCATAATGCATATTTATTTTATGGAATTTATTTATTTATTTATTTATTTATTTATTTATTTATTTATTTATTTATTTATTTATTTATTTATTTATTTATTTATTTATTGGACTTATATACCGCCCCATAGCGCTACAAGCACTCTCCGGGCGGTTTACAATTTTTAATTATACAGGCTACACATTGCCTCCCCAGCAAGCTGGCTACTCATTTTACCAACCTCGGAAGGATGGAAAGCTTGTTACTGAACAATTTTGTGAGGGATGCTCGCTTGTATAACATTGCCACTTCATACCTTGGTATCTGTGGTGGGATGTGGTGGCACTGCGGGTTAAACCACAGAAGCCTCTGTGCTGCAGGGTCAGAAGACCAGCTATCATGAGGTCGAATCCATGCAACGGAGTGAGCTCCCGTCGCTTGTCCCAGCTCCTGCCAACCTAGCAGTTCGAAAGCATGCAGATGCATGTAGATAAATAGGTGCCACCTCGGTGGGAAGGTCACAGCATTCCATGTCTAGTTGCGCTGGCCACGTGACCACAGAAACTGTCTTCGGACAAATGCTGGCTCTGTGGCTTGGAAACGGGGATGAGCACGAAACGACTGGACTAAATGTCAAGGGGAACCTTTACCTTTACCTTGGTATTTGAATAAATGCATGGGCATTCCATGTTAAGCACTTTTGAGTTCCACTGATTTTTCCATATGAGAGTTAAGTACAGGTTTAAACCTCCTGTTTAAATCAAGGAGACTTCAGCGTGCCTTATCGTGGCTGAACTGCACCCAACATTTCTGGAATGAGAGCCGTCTGTTTGAGTCTGGTTAATGGCTGTCTGTAACGATGAACAGAGATGAATCTGTCCAGCTACTGCTAAGTGTCACCAGACAGTTTTTTAAACAGCTACAGTGTGCATTGTAATAAGCGGCTCAGCCCAGAAATCTGAGCCGCTTAACCCTGTGGTGTTGGCACGTCCAGCGATCCCGCTGGTAAGCACTGAAACAAACATAGGGAAGCCGGCCAAACCTTCCCATCAGGAGATTAAAAGGGGGGGGAGAGGACCTTTTGGAGAAAGAATAGGCAGCAACAAAAAACCCCACCAAATTCCACTTATCTCGCCAACACTGATGCTTGACAATGTTAGGGGGGAACTAATCTTCCAAGATTTGAAATGTTATTCAACTTCCTTATTGAAGCCGCCAAATTCTGTTTAAAGAGGAGAGGGTGTGTGATTGATGTAGTTTTGTCTATAGAGTTAGAGAAAGGTGTACCCCAAAGGAAGTATTTACTTATTTATTACTAAACAGTTGGCATATAAGCTCCCTGCCCCCGATGCTTGGAGGTTTTGTGGAGGATATAATATTTATCAAGACATGCAGCTGTGGCAATCCTGTGCTAGGCTGGGTGCACTTAGAACTGATTGATTTCAATGCACTTAAGTATATTTTGTTCTGCATGAGATCAAGCAGGCTATAAAACTGGGACTTTTGAGTGAAAAAAAAACTTAGGTGCAACTGGGACTTTTCAGTAAGCACTTTTAAAAATGGGGACTACTGACAGCTTTTGAGAATCACATACAGTGGAGCTGCCATTATCAGATCATGGAATTAGAGATGTGAATCTTACAGCTTTTCAATCTTGGGGAAAAAATCAAGGAGGCGGGAATCTCTCTTTCCTCCTTGAAGCACGATTTCTCTTTGCAAATTTCTTTCGCATAAGAAATCTCACGGGAATTTCTTGGACATTATGTAGTCATTTCCCACACAAACACACACACGCACACACACAAAATGAGACGCTGTGTAGGACTGTTACAATTCCTGCAGAGAGTGGCATCTTTCCTACACGGATTTCCCTGGAAAGGGTACCAAATTTGGCAGCTCCTGTGCAGAACAAGAAAGAAAGAGAAAAATGGGGATAAGACCAGGATCTTCTGTTCACAGGACACTGGGAAATGGTGTAGTAGGGAGACATCTGAGGTGAGACTCAGCATAGCGTGATGTGGAAGATCAGAAAGAATGAGACATTTTGTAAGTACTTGTTACACTGCCGTCACAGACTGCATGAACCTATACCCTGGAAAGCTAAAACTAGTCCCTTAGATATAACAAGGTCTTAGCCTGGCACTGAAAAACACGACAGTTTATTAATACTTTAGTAAACCTATGAGTCTCATGGCACAGTGGTTAAACTGCAGTTCTGCAGCCAAGACTGTGCTCACAACCTGAGTTCAATCCCAGCAGGTTCAATTAGCCAGCTCAAGGTTGATTCAGCCTTCCATGCTTCCAAGGTCAGTAAAATGAATACTCAGATTGTTTGGGTGGGCACAATGTGTAGCCTATATAATTATGTTGTAAACCATCCACAGAGTGCTTTAAGTGCTATGGGGAGGTATATATGTGGTTATTGTGGGTGTTTATTTGGGAAAGTCTTTGGAATACAATACATGTGCATGCTCATGGAACCCTATAAAGGAGCCCATGGTGCAGTGGTTAAACTGTGGTACTGCAGCCCAAACTCTGCTCATGACCTGGGTTCAATCCCAGGTAACTGTCCCAAGGTTCACTCAGCCTTCTATCCGTCTGAGGTCAGTAAACTGAGTACCCAGTTTACTGAGGGGAGGGACAATGTGTAGTTTGCACGATTAAGTTGTAAACCACCCAGGGAGTGCTTTAAATGCAATGGGGGTGATATATTAGCAGCACAATTTATAGTGTTGCTGCAACAACAGCAACAATGTGTTAGTGGAAGGGTGAATTTGACTACACTAAAAGTAGTTGATTCGGTCTCTTTCAGCACACCTTGGAATTCAAAGAGTCCAGTTGTCAGAGACAGTAAAACTATGCATGCAGTGTCCTATTCACACTGAAGGTAGTATGAGCAGGACACTGAAAAAATAATAATGACGCAACAACAAACCCAGCAGGCCTTCCCTTCCTGAGCAAGAGATTTTCTACTTACCTTATTGTGGTTGAACAATCATCAGACACTCTCAGGGGAATCAGGACTTGTGCTACAGTTGTGACCCCCCACAGACTTCATTATCTGTACAAGGGCTTGGAAGAGGTTATGGCTTGGGGAAACCACAAGTCCCAGAGGCCACTCTCGCCTCCCACTCCAAAATCATGTCCACGAACTCTGCTGGTTGGGGTATTATGTGGTCCAAAATATGTTCAGTTTTCCAAGCTGTTTCCAAAGAGTTAATTTTCCCAGTTGTGGACACAGCCTAAGCCAACAACCTGATCGCATGGCCCTGATCCAAAGATCCATGCACAGGAGAAGAATTCTGATGAGCCAGTGCTCACTGTTCTTTGTCTTTTAGCTGGGGAGAAAGGGCAGTAACAGAGCATCAGCCCCCTTGTGATTGCACATTGAGGACAAGAAGCAAGAGATTTGAGAACGTGGAAAGGCTTTTGAAGCCCGCCATGTCCCCTGAGAGTCTTTCGGGATCATTCTGAGGCTCATTGTATGCTTAGCAGAACAGACCAGGGCAAGGTTTCACTCTCAATTAAGCCTCCTCCTCTCGAGAGATTCTCGTCCTCCTTCCCATGGCAAGGCTTTCCATTGCAGATGGACACACCTTTGATGACTTCACAATGTGAAGCATGTTCTGCACAATATTATCGCAATTGAATTACTCCATGCCATGAAATAACAAAAGGAGCATCAGCACTAAACTCCTCGGTTTGCAGAGACCCTGCAGCTTCTTGGGGATATAAACATAGCCGTTGTTCCAAGATTTGGGGGAAAGGATTTAGAAGGCATAAAATAACTCGGCTTTTTTTTTTCAACATCAGCATTTATTTCCAAGTTCCCGGTGTCTGAAAAGGAGGATTTTAACTGGATGCTTACAGTGCTTTATCCTCCCACTTTATGCTTGTCCAAGAAAGCTATGAGAAGTGTTCTCATCTCTCAGGAGCACAGAATTCGAATAGGTTGTCAATCCTCACTTGAAAGAATGAGGAAATGTGAGAGTCTTCCTCTGGCTGGTGGGGATGGCAAAGGTTTTCTGTGCACTCTCTCATGAATTCTCACCTTGTTGAGAACACTTTGCACAAAATTGCCCACTTCTGTGAAAAATTTCATTCGTGCCATTGTGAGAATTGTACAAATTACCCAAAACTAGGATGACTGCTGGTTGGCTTAAGAATTTACAAGTTTCAGATGGCTTGTTTGCATCTTTCTTAACAATCAACCCATCTCTCTGCGTGTTTGCCCCATGTATGTGTCTTCATTGTTTCTCAAAAAGAAAGAATTCTAAAGACATTTTGTGCGAATTGCAAATACTTTGAGAGGGAAGAAATTTGTCTAGGTGGAGCAAGAAATTCATGGGGATTTAAAATTTATTATTATGATTTCTTCTCATGTTGAGAAAGCCTATCTATACCATTGAGAACAAGGCATTTAGTCAGCATTCTTTCTGGGGAGCTGTAGTCCAAAACGTAAAATTTCCAAACTCTGCAACTGACATAAATTGTATTATCTGTCCATCTATCTGTGTCTATCTCTGGGACCCCTGAGCCGTTGAAGACATGCTATACAAAAAAACAGATGAGTTACATTTCACAAATAGAGTGCATCAAATTCCATTCTAATGTAAAAACATCAGAAAATGAATTAAACATTTTATTACAGGAGTACAAAACACAGAGATGGCATCTGCAGTTATTTCCCTTGTTAATATTGATGGAACTGATCTGCCAGTAATGCATTATTGTGTGCCAAGTCAATTCTGACATGTGGTGACCCTTTCCAGGGTTTTTTAGGTACAATACTCAGAAGTGGTTTACCATTCTCTTCTTCCGGGGGGGGGGTGCCTTGGGACTGTGCAGCTCGCCCAAGGCCACACAGGCTGCTTCTTCTGGGATGCACAGTGGGAGATCAAACTCCCAAACTCTGGCTCCACATCCAGATACCCAACTCACAGAGCTATACTTATGCATATATCCATTTAATTCAAAACCCTTTAGTCCCAATTAGAGTAAACCTATTGAACTAAACTGAATCTTGTAACCTTCACTCATGTAAGTACCATTGATTTCAGCGTTGGGACTAACACTGAATTTAACCTAATGACACCAATTAACTTTGCTTAATGCCTGCACCCAGGCAAAGTTCCTACAGTGTTGTTTAATTACCATTGCATGCAGTTCTTCTTTTCTAATTATATAGATATGGTGCAGATATGGTACAGATTCTTATGCCACATTTTTTTAACCTAGAGAAATGAAAGAACACCATATGAGGATCTGCCCTCAACTCCCTCTTGTTTTTCTTCCTTTACTGCAAACAGACAGCAAGCACAGATTCCTATTGCAACAGCCGGTGTCGTCTACCCGGGAGCCATCGCCATGGCCGGAATGCCCTCCCCACATATCCCTTCAGAGCACTCGAGTGTGTCGAGCAGCCCAGAGCCCGGGATGCCCGTTATCCAGAGCACTTACGGCATCAAAAGCGAAGAGACCTCTCATGTCAAAGAGGAGATGCAGACCGAGGACATCAACGGCGAAATGTACGATGAATATGACGAGGAAGAGGACCCCGATGTGGACTATGGCAGCGATAGTGAAAACCACATGGCAGGACAAGCCAACTGATCAGGGGTCTCTGTTTCTTGGTGTCAACCATGGTGGACTTCACTGGAAAGCCCCAGATGGTTCCTTACCTAGTGGCCAAGCACATGAACTTAATCCTCACACACTGACTGTTACTTTGAAAAACTCTTAGTCTTAACTAGTTGGGACATCCGCTGATTGATAGATGTCAGCCTGTATCAGAAACTTTAAAAACAAAACAAAACAACAACAGGAACAGGAACAGCAACAAAACTTTTAAAAAAGACAAAGGCTCAGAAAAAGAAACAATGTCAAGGAGGATAACTAATGATGGTGACAGATTAAATAAAATAAAAAAATAATGGACAAAAAAATAAGCTATGGGTAACATAATGCCAGTAATTCAGCTGCTATACCCAAGCACTGAAGTCTTACCCGTTCAACCTTTTATTATTATTATTTTTCAAATAAACTTTATGGCTGTTTGTTCTACAATGTTCTAGAAAAAAATTCTCACTCAGGTACACAGTGCCAACAAGTGGCTTGTGAATGTGTTCTGTTGTTTTGTGCTACAGTTTAAAGAAAAATAAGATTTTTGGGGTGGGCGGGGAGGGACGTGGGAGGGGTCAGTATTGCACCTGACAGGGAGAGGGGGAAAAGATGATATAGATTCTTTATACTTCCCCTTCCAACTTTCCCACCTTCTTTTCTTCCTCTTTTCCAGAGATAAGCTTCAAGGCACTCATGCATCTGGCTGGAAGGTGGGGATCAAATCAGCGCTGCCCCCCCGAGGCATTGCACATTGTGTTGTTGTTCAGCTATTTCTTCTCAGTGGCCAGTGGGAGACCCTGGATACCTATGTAGAAACACCAATACTAGGATTTGAGTTTTCCATTTTGGGGTTTTTTTTGTTTTTGTTTTTGTTTTACAGCTAATCCCATCACTTTTCATCCTGGGAATTCCCAATGACCCTCTAGGGGCCTAAATGTGTCTTTGGTTCACCTGAGAGGAAACATCTAAAAAGCAAGGCTTTGAGACCCAGCTAGGCCTAGCCCTAACTAAGCTTCCTGTTCCTCCCCCCAAGTCTTTCTTTCTGAATAGGAAGTGAGATGTAGCTAGGCTTAGCTGGGTCTCAAAGTCTACCAGTTTAGGCCTTTCTCTAGGTGAGGCACACATAGGAGTCTATCAGGTAGCTCTACCAGAGTGGAGAATGATAGGATTTGTAGTCTAACAAATCCAGATATCTCATCTCTAATCACTATATAGGCAATGTTCAGAGCCCAACATTGGTTTGCACAGACTAGGTATTGTGCAGGCTGCAATAAATATTTGCATAGTTAAGTAGTTTCTACAGCCCACACTTTGTGAACATATGGCACAGCCTTATATTAGGTCAGGTCATATGTCAAGCTGGCACCAGGCTGCCTGTTCCAATAGGCAGCGGCTCTCCTGACCCTCAGCTTTGAGCTCTGGAGATTCCAAGGTTGAACCTTCTGCAGATGATTAGGTACAGATATATCCTTGGTGTGTCCCAGGATTTGATTTCCAAAGGTGCCCAGAATTCAACACGGGACATTGCCTCTTGCAAAAACTGCGGTCATTTCATTCAATATCTCTCTACCCTTCCTTGCTAGTCAACAAGTATTCTTCAGTGTGTCTCCACCGTCATCAAAAGTTACTTGACGTGGTCATCTGGAAAGACTCGTTGTCCTCCCACCGTTATCTGCCTGCAGCCTTGTGGAGTGTGTACTGCGCACGTGCTGTTATATGGGCTACAACCGGGTAGACTGTATTCCTTGTGCCTCCAACCCCTACCAATCAAACTTTTGCTTCCTAGTCAGGGCCCCTTTTCACCAACTGCAGACCAGACAAACTCTGAGGAAGTGCCAAATTTTTACTCTTGTGCAGAATAACTTCCATTTCATTTTTTTTTTAATTTTGTGGTCGGTTATCATATTTTCATTTCATCCATATCAGCTTCAGTCTTAAAGTTAGGGCACTGTCATGTCTTAGACAATCCCGTGAAAAACCTGATTGTCAGCAACAGCTGAGGTTAGATTTTTTTTTAAATCATTTTAAAAAAACTTTGAAGGAAACTTTAGGTGCTGTTCTCAGGTGAAACAGAGAGAGAAAGAAAAAGTGAGTTTTTAAATATATATGATTTGGAAATTTGTGTGTACATTGTGTGCATTTATGGTACTGATGCAGAAAAGAATTGTACTGTTGTTAGAGGAAATATTAGTTCCTAGGTGATATTTACCTACTAGATGAAATTTTTGGACTACAAGATGATATTTCATCTAGTAGGTCGGTACTGATTATGGAATCCTCACTCTGCAGTTGAAATCGCTACACATAGATGTAGGTTTTCCAGTGATTCTGTATTAAATATTCTGAAGAGTTATCTCCCTAATAGAGATGAGCATGAACCGCTAAATAGGTGTTTGGTGCTTCCCTGCCTTGCCTCCTCTGACAGGCACCCATTCAGAGGCAGCGCCCAGAGGAGGCAGGGTAGGGAAGCCAGGGCACTGCCTCTGAGTGGGCGCCTGCCAGAGGAGGCAGGGTAGGGAAGCCAGGGTGCTGCCTCTGAGTGGGCACCTGCCAGAGGAGGCAGGGTAGGGAAGCCAGGGTGCTGCCTCGCAGTGGGCGCCTGTCAGAGGAGGCAGGGTAGGGAAGCCAGGGCACTGAGTGGGCGCCTGCCAGAGAAAGCAGAGCTGGGAAGTGCCAAACACCTGTTTGGCTCAAAAACGAACCAATGAACCAGCGGTCCATGCCCATCTCTGCTCCCTACTATTTGGGATTAAAATTATGCTCATTTTCATTTATAAAAAGCATTCAAGATCATGGCAACCTTCCTCCATGTAGCAGGCATTCAGCCTCTACTTCAGGATATGGCCAGCAAATTCCATGCAAATGGTACCTTGCGTAAACAGTAAAAGTCATCTGTGATGTACCAGAGTTTGGAAAAGTTACCTCTTTTTACCAGCTCATTTGGGCATCCCTCAAATAGCATGGTCAGTATCTGAAACCATGCCGGCTGGGAAAGTCTGGGGGTTCTCGTTCCTTAGAAATTGAAGCGGTACTGTGCGGGGGAAAGAGCATGCAGATTTAGCAACGTGAGGGATTTCCTACAAGCTCTTGTTCAAATGGGATTGGGAAAGCACACTCGCAGAGCCAGGTCTCCTCCCCCAAAGTGTGAAAGGTCCTGCTGGAGATCCTAATGTCTGAACTAGGTCTTTGGATACCAACTGTTTTGCTAGCTGTGCATAGCAAAATGTCACCATGTTCCAGTGCCATTGAGCTATTTTGATGCTTGCAGAGAGAGATTCCAGTAGCGGACACAAGCCAATTAACTGGAAGGCTTTGCCTTTAAGCTGATTTATTCCTCTAGCCTATGGACATGCCCCACCTAATTTTTTTTTGCCTGCACCGTGACCCTGCAATCCTAAGCACAGTTACTAGGGAGGAAGACCTATTGATTTATTCCTGAGTCATCAATGCATGGGTTTGTAATGCAAACGCTGCAATCCAAGCGTAGAACAAATGATGGAAGGAACAAAGGGAAGAAGGAAATGTACCAACTGTGTTGTTTACCTAGGTGTTGCAAAATGTGGGTTGGTTCAAGACTGAATAGTGTAGCACAGGCACGGACAGAAGGATCCTTGTAGGAGCATGTGCCTCTGCTTACCAGCATACCTTGTGTCCCATTTCTGACTTCTACCAGATACTTCACAGGCACACAGATTTTGTCAGTCACAGCACTTCCTAGGAATTGATACCAATCCACACGTCTGCATTACCGCCTTTGTGTGAGACCGGTACAGTTTGACAGGTGATAATTAGGCACTGGCCATGTAATCAGAACGCTCCAACTTTACATCCTGGCCTATTTGGGTGATTAACATTGCAAATCAAGAGTGTTTTCTAAATGAGCAAAAGATCACATCTATAATGTACTAAAGCAGTGGTTCCCAACCTTGGGTAACTCCATTGTTCTTGGACTAAAAGTCCCAGAAGCCTTCACCACTAGCTGTGCTGGCCAGCACTTCTGGGAGTTGTAGTCCAAGAACACCTGGGGAACCATTGTACAATGCCCCTCTCACGTTTCTTCCCCCACCCTGTAAATATATATCCTTTGTATTCTCTCGTCATTGGTTCGTCCCAGAATGCACAGGCCTTGCGTGTTGACTTTAAAGATGCCTTCCATTGCTCCATGACTCCTCTTGGAATGCCTGAACGAATATCTTTGAAAGCTGTATCTTTTATATAAACATCAGGGGGAGGAAGAGTATCAGAATAAACCAGAAATCTCTCAGTCCCTTTGATTTTGAAAAAAAAGAGATGTCCATATTTAATGGCTCTATGTGCTAGATGGGGTTATGGTCAAAAATGCTGGCAGACCATATGTGACCATGATACAGCTGTTGTGTGTGTGTGTTTTTTTTAAAGCTATCAGATACAGTCAGGCATATGAAATTGTTTTCAAGATGGTGCCATGGTCCTTAAAGACGCTTGCTGCCATCGGGAGTAACACTGGATATGGATAGAAGAACGGGAGAGGGCCTTTGATGAAAGAGGAATGAGGAGAATTGAAAGAGTCAAAGTCAATTTGAAAATTGATCAGTCCCTTTCCACCTTTATTAGCCCTTTGGAGAATCATGCCCTCATGGCTCATGAAAAAAAACGCTTCTGGAAGTGTAAATCTTCTTCTGCAGACCTCTGGTAAAGCCCATGTCATTGAAAAGTGTTGGTAATTCTCCAGTGGATGTTCAGGGTGTGTGATATTCTTTATCATCCCACTGGGCTATATCCAGTGTTAATGCTCACTAGAGCAGATCTGTTGAAATAGACTAACATAAATCCCATTGATTTCAGTAGTTCTGTCCTAGGCGCAACAAACACTGGACTTTGCTTGCTGTTAAACGTCTTTTATGATTTTCACTTCCTCTACAACTCTCTCTCTCTCTCTCTCTCTCTCTCTTTCTCTCTCTCTCTCTCCTCTCAAGATTCGCTCTTGGTTGACATTCAGAGAAGTACATAATTTCTTCTATGTCAGAGATGTTTTGTTTCGTTTTGTATCAGGTATTGATTGTATTTGATGACTCTGTGTGTGGGGTTTTCCCCCCTTCATTTGAACTGCCTCTTCATGCTAGTGTTATAAAGGTACTTATAATGATAAGAATAACAATGGTCACCTGTTCCCGGATAGTAAATTATGCATAATTTATTTTCTTCTCTCTTTTTTAAAATCTCTAGTATTGTTTTTTATTTTTATTTGGCAGTTAAACTAGTATAGCTGTTAAGGTATTCTTTTGAAATGTCTCTTCCCCTCCTTTTGATCTATAGATGGGGGAAATGGCTGCAATTTCACCATTGCCTTCTCGTCTCTTAAAAAAAACTTGAAAAGTTAAATTTTTGCCCATCAAGTTTGGACACTTTTTTTTTGATAGGGTGAATTATGTGAGCATTCAGTCTTAATTAACTTCATTCTCAGCACTCAGTTTGGATTATTTAATGACACTTGAGAGCCATTCAAAGCACGCTGGTTAAAAAATAAAACAAACTTTTATAAATAAATAAATAAATAAATAAATAAATAAATAAATAAATAAATAAATAAATAAATAAATATAAATATCATTATGACAAATGTACAATGTGAAAACTGAACATTTTGCTCTTTTTTTCTAAAAGGAAAAGAAAAACCTACACCAGATTGTTCCTTGTCTTTGTGAACAAAATATTTCTGACTCATGTGGGTTAAACCTCACGTCTGCTTGATTTCCTCCATCTTATAAAGATAGTCTGGGTTGATCACATAACTTTGGTCAACATGAATACTTTGTTTTAGCTCCAGGTTAGTTCCACCAAGCAAGCATGGTCGGAGCATGTCATAAACACTCTGATTATGGGAACATGTAATTTTCGGTGCATCTCTGGTGCAAGCATTTAAATGTTTGTAAAGACATTGCATGTCACACATACATACATACAGAGAGAGAGAGAGAGACAGAGAGAGAGAGAGAATAATTTCAAAAAGGAAAGATGTACTGTATAATATACGTAGATCTCCAGGAAAAAGAATGCATAAACGTCAGATATTTACTTTCCTGTTTTAAGTTGAGTCCAGTGTGCTTACAAGTATTTACTGGGTAGAGCCCAAAGCACTTGAATGTTGTTGTGGGCACATCAGCAAATCACCGGAAAAGACCTGATCCTGATTCATAAGGTATTGAGACAAATGATAGTCATAAGAAGTAGAGACAAAGACAACACTAAGTGTTCATGCCTTGTCTGACATTGCCTTGCCACCAAATGCAACCAACCCTATACCAGGTGGAAGGGATCCATTAGTTCCGAGTGTGAAGGACAGATCCATAGTACTATCTCCACCATCATCATCTCCTCACCTGTTGCATGAGTGGAATACCCATGGTGTTTCATTTTGCCTGAAAATGAAAACAAAAGAATAGAAAAGCTATGGAGATAATTATCAGGCATTGTCAAAGATCAAGTCTTATAGCACAGCTCTGAGATCGATGTATAAAGCAACATAAGATAATTAAGCTGGTTAAGCTTGAGAAGGTTAACATACCTGAAGCCCTGCCAGGAACATTAGGAGCTTTTAAAACCGGCTTCACTTTGGTAGATTGTTTTTCATTTAGTTCTGTCTCATTGCAATTCTCTCCCCCAGATGTTTTCAAGCCAGACTGGAAATTATATTGCTGAATGTTTCTATTTTCGTCTCAATGGTCCACATGCAAGTAGAGTTGATCGCAACTCATACAACAATTAGCTGGAAGCAAGACTTAATTCTGAGTAAATGTGTAAGATTTCACTGTAGGTGCCCTTGCCAATAGAGCTAGTACAAGTTCCAACTGCCTAAATACTCTTGACAGGACACGGAGTGTGATCCTCTGCATTAACTATTTAGAAGGAAGACATCCTGACAGTGTGATCACACCGGGAAATATACTCCAATCTGGACTGTTTGTGGAGCAGTCCAATGTGATCTGTTTCCTGGTGATCACATGACACACAAGGATACGTGCTCCAGGCCAACCCCAGGTTGGACCTTTTGGGTCCAGCTATAGGGCTTCTATTTTGGGGGGGGGGGCTGGACTGGAGCAATCACATGGCAAAATGAAGGGCTCCTTTAAGAAAGGTCACTCCCATTGAAGCAACTCTTTCCAGTGTGATGAGAAACACCTCTTTGCAGCCTTTTGACAGCACCCAAAATTCAATGGTCCTTACCTCGAGTTTTATGTTTATAGAGTTACTCTCGACAAGTTTTAGTTGGACCAGGATCGTTGATCACTCATTCCTTGATGCTCTAATGAGAGTTTGGAAAATTTTCACGTTTGGGCAAAAATTCCCAGAATCCTGCAGCTGCTCCGGCCAGCTTCTAAATTTGATGCAGTATTTATACAGTACATGCTTTCTATCATCCCCACAACTTGTTCATGCTTTATATTGGCAAAATAGGATTGCTAAGTGCATTTAATGTCTTTATTTAACTGTTCTGCTGTATTAATCCCCAAAGAGGCACTAACTATTATTATTGCAGTATTTAATTAGTTGAGTAACCAAATCCTCTTATTAATGAATGGATGGGGAGGGGGGAGAGAATCCTTTCTTCAGTGACAATGTTTCAGAGATTGGGTTTTTGGCAGCAGGCTCTCTTCCGTTACATTTTTTTTCCTGAACAAAAGAAATGGTCTTTAACCTTCTTACAACACATTTTTCAAAGTCCTCTTTTCTTTTTCCTTCTCCCCCCCCCTTTTTTTTTGGGTAACATAATCCAAGCAAGATGAACACTTATTGTCCCTGAAGAAGTGTCTGACATCACATTTCTTCTAAAGTTGGAAATAATTACACTCCGTACAAATGTAAGCTTCTCTTAGCAAAAACCTATCCCCTAGAATTAATGGCAACCACACAATAGTGTCTGTTTAAAGACATGGTTTAATAAGGGTGAAATGTTTAGTTTCTACTTTCTGATTGAGTCAATTCCCTAAGCCTGGATTGTCGTCTCAGCCCATAAGACACAGGATAGACGTAGTACTTGCTTAAAATACATGGGGGAGGTGGCTGTGTCACGTGCTGCCTCTTGCCTCAGACTCTGCACGGAGAAGGATCAATATCATGTAGGTCCCAATGAATGCAACCGGACATAAGCACAAAGAGTGTTCCTTGCTTTGAGCTGATTTTTCTTTAAAGTGACATCACTCATGTTGTGGAACATCAAAGCAACCGATGCAGGGCCTCCTGCTCACAAAGCTGAGCTGACCTTTGATTTGCATACTCGTTAGTTGATAGGTTGTGGCATATGGAAGAATCTGCCGCCACTGTGAAGTGGTAAAAAATTTTTTTGCCAAAAAATAAGAAGGATCAAGAATATTTTTCTAAAATGTAATATTTAGCAACATTTCAGAACTCGAATTCATTCATTTCTTTCTTCTCGTAATTGTTGACGGTCTGCTTGTTCATGTAGGATACTTTAGAAAAACTTTGAAGTTGTGTTCATGACTGGTCTCCTGGTTAGTCTTGCCAGATGAGATAGTTTCCCACATCTGTATTCCTTCTTCTTGCGGTCCATATTTGGGGGTGTTGGGTGTGAGGAGAACTCAGAAATTTGAGGGGGGGGAAGGGGTTTTCACACTTTCTCACTTAGCTGAATCCCAAATTTGTATCCATTTCAAGGCATGTCATGAAATGAAAGATGAGTGTTTTAAGAAAAGATTTAGCCAGCCACTTCACCACCTATCCAAAGGGAAAACAGAAAACCACCTTTTTTATACTGCAGTTCCATAGTTCCATGGTCCAAGAAGTACATTCTGAACTAAAATACTTATTTGTAGTCCAAATAAGTACATTCTGAACCATCAAATTACCCTTTCTCATGTTAAGATGAAGGTGCAATTCCATTATCAGGGGCCCCCACAAAAACCATCATGCAACAACAATTGCTGTCTTATAATAAAATCTATTCTTGAAATCCACTACAGTTTACGAAATGTAGTGTCTGTTTGCTGTATCCTTCAGGCCCGAGGCCTGTTTCCCATTTAAAAGCGAAGTCCACTGACGTCCTGTTGAAATAAATGGAGATAAAGCTAGTTGCACCTCATTTGTCCTATTGATTTCCGTTAGTGATTCATGAGGTTCAGCAGTTTATGGGGCCCATAACAGCTGCTTTGAATAAGAGTTGAGTGCTACGAAGTCCCCAAATTCTTCTCTGGCTCAGACTAGAACCTGAGATGGAGGAGAAGACTTGACTCATTCCCTGGCCCCACGGTTCTCCTCCTGTTTAAAGAAGGCTTGCCCAATCCAAGTGCTAGAGGTGGCTCCTTTGTGGGCAGGAAAAAAATTAACCTCTCATTCATTTGCTTCTGTGAGGCACTGGTAACACACCAGGAAGAAAAGCTCTAGGTGGTCCTTGGGAATTGTTATCTCAAGGAAATTCTGATGCAACAAAGGAAGAAGGCTTGAGGGGATGCAGCCATTTTTAATATCAGCTCACCCTGGGCCTCTATGAAGAGTTGACCTTCAAGCATGCACTGGACAGCCAACACATCTCAGTTAGAGATAGAAGGAAGTCCTTTGGTAGTGTCACGAGGCTTTTCCCAGGTGCTGAAAATCCTGACACTTTCTCCCGGCTACAGCCCTAATCACTTGCTTCGCACTCTACTGAGGATGGACTTTTCTCCTGCAGAGAAAGAAACATTCTATGGAAAGTGATGTACTGTATATATAACGGAAGTAAGCAAACCTTGCCCTGAGAGCTTCTTTCTTGCACCTAAAGTTGGCTTTTCTTGCCATGTGAAGAGATATCCACCACGCCTGATGTGGATAAGTTTCAGGGAAGTCACTGGAAGGGAGAACAGGGGAAGGCACAATTCCAACCGCATGGTGGTGTTCTTTGAGTTCGTCAGATCTAAGGTTGTAGTGTGGCAATTTTGGGGCCTCTTGCCATGTGTACGTGTGTGTTCATGCCTGAGTGCATGTGCAGCTTCATGTCTTTCTGTGTTAACCTTCCTTCCATTCCCCCCCCCCTTCCTTTCCTCCAGCATTTTAACAGGATTGCTTTTTAACGGAAGGAGAAAGCGGCAAAACAATTTTGATTGTTTCAGTGCAAGTTTTTGCAGGAAGTTCAAAGGCCCCAGTTTAGGCAACTGGAAGAGCAGTGCTTGCTGCTAAGCTCACAGAACAGCTGTGTGCTATGCACTCCTTCTCCTGTTGGCAAAATGTCTTGCTAAATGACCCGCTTGCTTAGGGTCTGTACCCCAGTTTAGGGAACGAACGGGGAATTGGGAAATGACTCCCTGATGGATCATTCCCTTCTTCCTCCCCCCATTAAGATTTGCAATATGTTACAGCTGCCAGTCTTCTTAGTGAGCACGGAGCCAGAGGCAAGAATGGGAATAACAGAGGTTGAGTATTCCAGTGTTTCACAGGTTAGTCATTTTGCTCTCGGTTTTAGTCCAGTGGTCCCCAGACCTTTTCAACTTTGGGCTCCCTTGACTTACTGGCCATTGGCCACAGCTCCCCAAATAAGATACTTTGGGCGGAATCTACGGAAGTACTACCCAGGCCAGGCTCCCTTCCCCTCCCCTACCAATGTATTGTATTGGGAGAGCCACTGTGAGTGGCCAATAAGTCAAGGAAGCCACAGAATTACTTCCAAGGATTCTGCCTAACCCCTGGCTGGGTTTGTCCGGAACCATTGTTCTAGTCGGAACTTTAAAGGCACGTGCCAAGACCTTGAGTTTCCTTTAGGGGTAGGGTTCAGCATCCTTTAGAGTTGCAACTAAAATCTAAAGTGGAATCATTCCCCCCATCCCACACCTGAAACTGGAGCCATGGCTTCTACTGAATGGGAGAGCCCAGACCAAGGATGAGCTAGGATTAAGAGTTATCAGATTTTCTGATGAAAATCCAGAAAAACCAGAACGGACAGCACCAGTCATCTGTTAGGTAAGGAGCCATGGTGGAACATGAGGGGCCGGTGAGCTCAGCAAGGGTATGACCTTTCTATTGACACCAGTGCTTGTTGATCAGGGTGAATGTATTTTCATTGCTCCCTGGATTCTGAAGTGCTTACATCTCCATCTTTTCGTTTTTTAAATCGTAAGTGGGAAAAGTGGAAGATTAAAAAAAAAAGATAAGGGGGGAAAAGAGACAATCAGATGCTTGGAGCTTAAAACAAAGTATGCTTGCAAAGTACCATCTCACTTGAAATTTAATTTAAAAAAAAAGAATTATGTAAATATAACATAGAGTTATAGATTTATATTTTGTTCATAACACATAGTGTAATATAAGTTGTCTATTTTCATGTTTTGGTTTTATGTTACCATTCACACCACAATAAATAACAAAAAAGGGGGTTAATGTACTCAAAACATGAAAATGTGGGTTGCCAGAAACCAGGTTCAGGGTGGTATGGGGTGGAGGTGACGTTCGGGATTTTTCCATTGCCCTTTTTTCAGTATTATTTGCCCTGCAAGGCACCAATAAAAACTGCAAATGTGTTCTTTATCTAGACTGTGTTTCTGATTTCAAGTTCTTAACACCAAATTGTGACCCTCAAGTTATCTTAGATGCAAAGGATCTAACTTTGGGAAGATCATTGCGCCCACCCATTCTAGTGTTTTCTTTTTAACGAATGCAAATTTTTTCACTGCTTTGCATTTCATTCTGGATTCCTTCAAGTTTCACAATGGGAATTTCCTGCCCTGATTAGTCTGGACTTGGAATATGCCCTTCAGAGCTCACTAGAGTTTGAATTCATTTTGAATTGTGGTGCTGGAGGAGACTCTTGAAAGTCCCCTGGACTGCAAAGAGAACAAACCTATCCATTCTGAAGGAAATCAACCCTGAGTGCTCACTGGAAGGACAGATCCTGAAGCTGAGTCTCCAATACTTTGGCCATCTCATGAGAAGACTCCCTGGAAAAGACCCTGATGCTGGGAAAATGTGAAGGCAGGAGGAGAAGGGGACGACAGAGGACCAGGTGGTTGGACAGGGTCATCGAAGCGACCAACATGAATTTGACCCAACTCCGGGAGGCAGTGGAAGACACGAGGGGTTGATGTGCTCTGGTCCATGGGGTCACGAAGAGTTGGACATAACGACTAAACAACAAAGTTAGCTCATTAGTTATCTTTAACATCTTGGTGCAATAGCTAAGGCGCATGTTTCATTACTAGTGGCCAGAATCCTACCACTGATTTATGTCTCTGCAAGAGAAACGACTTAAATCTTGGCAGCAAATTGCTGCTCATTAATCAGGTGCTGAATAAATTAGTGGGCATGCAAGTCATCCCACAACTTGGTGTTGTGTTAGGAAGACAAATGGTGCCTTGGAATTTGCCACAACTGACATGATTTCCCTTACATAAGTGTAAACCAGCATTAGGCTTCTGGCCATTGTGACTTAATAAGGTACAACTTCACTTCTTTTGTAAAACTTTGATAGCTACATTTGCAAGATGGCCTCAGTATGTGGTGAAGGAGGTTACATTAAAGACAAAGCTGCTGCATTTTTATACTAACAACCAGTATTTTATACCTTCTCTCTTTTAGGGAAGGGCTCAGGCAACTCCTTGTTCATGCAATTCTTTCTTCTGCTGTAGCATGATTCCTGCTCTGGCTCTAGAAAAATCTCACAATAATTGAAAAACTGGTGCATAGGTACAGGGAAGCATGGGATCATAAACCAGAGTTTAAAAACAAAACTCCTCTTGGATGACAAACACTGAGACTCCCCAGCTGGCGTGTTCAGGATATAGAATTATGTTTCCCCACCCACCCCACAGTAATGTACTAGCCCCTTGGATCTCCAAGCCAAGTAAAAACAGTGGCTGGTATTGTGTTCCTTAGTGCAGTCACACTAAAGTAGATTCATTGAATCACTGGGGATGGTTCACTGATACAGGTCTGAATTAGTGGGAGGTAGAGCTTGGGAAAGTTACTGAGAGATTCTGAGAACTGCAGTGAATGAAAGTAACTTCTCCAGTTTCTGATGGAATCCAGTTCCAAATGATTACAACCATTGATTTTTCTGTCCAAGTTCAACAAAGGGGCTAACTCCCAGGGATAGGGACTTGTGAGTCACAACGCACTGTCAGGTCCAACTTAAGTCCCCTCCGACTTGATTTGGATTAAACTCAGGCCTGTTTTGAAACAATTTGGACTCAACTTGGACCCTTTTTTTCTGAGTCCCGTTGTTGAGTCCCTAGCCCATGCATCGTCCCTCCTTCCCGATGACCAAGAAACAATACAAAGCAGTGGGGAAAACATGGAGGAACTCAGTCCCACAATTGCCCTCCCTGCTCTGGAGCTCCTCCTAGGTCTTGAGCAAGGACCCTGCGCTCAGACCCATGCGCATGGGAGGCCTTTAAAAGAGCTGCAGAGGGACAGAAGTCCAAGATGGCAGCTGCTGTGACCATAACTCCCAGAATTCCCTAAGTAGGGACTTGCAACTCAGACTGGAGACTTGGGACTTGGACCCCAAGACTCAGACTTGGGACTTGGACCCAAATACTTGCCAACATCCTTGCTAACTCCAGATCTGAATAGATCTAACTTGGAAGTACAATCCACCAAACCAGCGATGACTTCAGAGATGCAAAGCAAAGGAGCCTATGCTTTTACCTCCTAAGAGAAGGGCCCAGCAGGCCCAATACTGACAGCTCTGATTATCCACCTCTCACCAGGATATCATGTATTCCAGGTAGTCTGTATCCATTTACCAACCAAGTATGGCATGCCCTCCAAAATCTGGTGACTGTTGCTGTGGTTAGTGTGGAGGATTTTGGTAAGATGAGTAGCTCAAGAGGTGGACCTTTGGGTAGAAAGCAACATTGCCATATCCAGAGAGATTCGAGCCCTGGTTTGGAGGGGGGGTACAGCAGTCACCAGACTTTCTAGCCAATTGGAGTGTCTGCTTACTTTAAAGAAAATCCCCCCAATATATATATATATGATGTTGGGGTGAAAGGCCAGACGGACTGCTATATATATATTGGGGGAATTTTCTTTAAAGTAAGAAGGCACTCCAATTGGCTATATATATAAATAAAGAAAAAGAAGAGAAGAGAAAGAGAAAGAAGAAGGATATTTATTTTTGTTGATTTTTTAAAAAAGCATCTCCTATTTGGGGATTAAAAGACTTCTGCCCAAACTCTTTCTGCTGGATTCTTTCCTCCAGCACAGCGCACACCAGGGAGTCCTAAGAGGTACTTCTGCAGAATCCACTGCGCCATCTCGTGATGATGACCTTTCAAGGCGTCAGGTGGGAGGACTTCTTGTTGGGGAGGGGGAGACAAAGAAAGACCAGGGGTGGTTTTTTTTTTTTTCTTTTCCCATTCCCACCCACAGAAAGATTATTCCTCCTTTCCTGCTCCTTCCTTTTGCAAAATAGGCTCCCTTTAAACAAGCATCAAGGACTGCCTTCCAGGCTCTCTCGCCCTATCTGAAATACTATGCTGGGGTCTCTATTTTCATCGCCTCTCCAAGGCTGGGGTGCACAATGCAGTGGCTAAGGCACCTGCTGCTCCATGTTAAGAACCAGGTCCAATCTTCCTAATCTGCCCCCCCCCCCAGCGCCTACTGGTGAAGGGAAGGAAGGCCTGCCAAACCATCTGCTGTGGGCTCCCCAGTCTACAGTCTCAGGGAAGGAAGGGAGGAGTCTAGGTAATGCGGCTGCAGAGTACATGGCTTAATTCCAACAGGTTAGTGCCCCCCCCCAAAGCTTCAGGAATCCACAGAGGTCCTACTCAGACCAGGTCCTGCTCCCTTCTTCCCACCCACTCCTGACCCAAAAGCATTGCACTGACCCATTGCGGTCCTGGCAGAAACCTGGGGACATGGCTTGTATGGTGACCCGCCTCCACTGGAGTCATGGTTCACAGGGTTGAACCCTTGGGACTTTTAGACTAGCAGGGCAACATCTATATAGTGTCTTCTAGGAGGGGCCCGGCTATGAGGACTGTCACCATGAGCGCACACGTTTCCAAATTTAACACCACCCTGTTGCCCAAGCACTCCCAGAAAACAATGACAAGAACTGCATCAATCTTACTTTCTGATACGCGTCTGAACTCCTTAAGAGCTCCTCCATTAATCTTGACTTCAGAGCAGTGTTATAAAAACATAATTTATTAATATCTGCAAAGCTTGGAAAGGGATCTTTGGAATAAAAAAAATATTTTAGCTGCGCCAAGCGTTACTGAGTCCTTCAATGCTGGGGTCTGAAAATAATCTAGGTTAATCCTCCCCTGCCCCCAAACCAGACAAGCCAGAGCCAGTTTGGGGTTGGGTGGTTAATGGTGCGCCTTGCAAGGAAGATGGGCCCTTTGGGGGGGGGGGGGAGAGAAAATGGCACCCTGGCTAAGAAGTGCCTTTGATGTGCCCCCTGTGGTCAGTTTTGGATTACCACAGGGTGGGCCCTGGAACAAGTATGATGCTGGGACAAAAGGCCAGACGGACTGCTATTTTGAGACCCCCAAAAAATTTAATGCAGCTTGCATTAGGATTAGTATGTAAAGATTTTAATTCATTAGCTTAAACATTAAGATTCATATCCTACGCACATTTGTGGAGTCTAATATTTCAAAAACGTCGCTTTTCCATTGACAGAAGCTCCACTCTGACGGCCCCCCTCACAATGTTCACTGGAGAAGGGAGGTGGAAATAGAAAAGGACACAAGTGACTCATTTGATTCCATCAAAACATTGCCTACCTGTCTTGCGTGGCTCCACCCGTCATGGGGGGAGAGGCATTGTGCGGGAAGGGCCACCCATCCCATAGTATCTTGGCCCTGAGGACTCCTGAAGCTCGGTATTATTTAAGAAGAAGTAGGGGGATCAGAAAAATGCAACTGCGCATGGATGCTTGCCAATGTGGAATGGGCACATAAAATGTAGACACACCTCCCCCCCAAGAAGAAAGTGCCATATGTTACTGTGGACCATGGTGTCTTCCATCCTTGTGGCATCTGGTTATTGATTCCTTCAAATGGTCTTTAAAATTTATTTAAAATTGGGTTTCTGAACTTGATCCCAAACGACGAGCCCCTCATTGCTGGCTGGGTATGGTCAGAGCTGAATCCAACAATCTGCTCATTTGATGTCTGTAGAGCTCTTTCCCAACTCACGTAACATTTAGGTTGCTCATTCATTCTTAGAACATCGTCGATAGTTTGTCTGGGTGCAAAAGGGTTGATAAAGGATGGTTTCTTATAAGCAGAGAACACCGATCCGTTACAAAACCAACATGAAGCCAAAAAAATTGGTAAATTACAGGCACAGAGCTTTTTTTTTTTTTAGGCATCCTTCAGTCTCGAAAGACTATGGTGTCGTGCTCTATATGGAGGACTTGGAACAGCGTCTAGTGTGGCTGAGAAGCCCAATTCAAAAGTGACCATCCCTTCCACATTGAAGACAAATCCAATCTGTCCCCTGTCCAGCTCCCTGGTTTTGCTGCTTTCGGGACTGCCTCTTTGTGTCAGCCTGCTGGACAAGGGTCTCTTCAAATTGGGAGAGGCCGTGATGCACCGCCTGCCTCCAGGCTGAACGCTCAGATGTCAAGGTTTCTCATCTGTTGAGGTCTATTCCTAAGGCCTTCAGATCCCGCTTGCAGATATCCTTGTATCGCAGCTGTGGTCTCCCTCTGGGGCGAATTCCCCCGGGATATTTTGAGTGTTTCTAAGCATATGCAGAACTTTTTTCTACACTGCTGAATTGTTGTATTCTCTGACACTGCAGACTGGACATTTAAGAGAGAGAGAGAGAGAGAGATCATCTCAGCTGTTGTTGGCATGTTCAGCTCCACTTCTCCTGGCCATGGCTTAGGCTTCAGGGCTGATTACAATAGCAAAATGGATGACACGAAACATTACAGACCAGCTATTGACACTGTGGGTATACATTAAACCAGTGATTCCCAACCTTGGGTACCCAGAAGTTATTGGACTCAGACTTCCAGAAGCCTTCAACACTAGCTGTGCTGGCCATGTTTGTAGTCCAAGAAAATCTGGGGACTCAACATTAGCAACCATTGCATTAAACGAATTAGGACCTACGGTAAAATAAATTAAGTCACCAATTAGAAACTAATCAACTGGCCTAACTAGCAAGAATTATTGAATGCCCAAATTATGTGTGAAACATCTTGCCTGCGGTCTATCTGTGAGGATTCTCAGTCATCCAGGTGAGGTTACCTGGAAACGGAGTCATAGCACCTGGACTTCTTTCTTATTAGGTTGAAACGTTTCGCTACTCATCCAAGTGGTTTCTTCAGTCTTGCCTGAAGTTTCGTCTTGCTCTGGAGATAAAGAGTATAAAGATCAGCATAGGCAACCTTCAGTCTCGAGAGACTATGGTAACATGCTCTGAACCGAGGAGTGTCCTCTCCAGAGCATGAAGCCCAGGTAAGGTAATATGGAGGATAGGCTGTTACCCAAGCAGCAGATCCCACCTCTCCACATTGCTGAAATGGTCCAATGGAAAGGCAAGAGCCAATACAACTGGTTTCAGCAATGTCGCAGGAGTGTGCTTTATTGAACATCCTCCAAATTCCAACCCACTTCTGACAGAATGACTTTTGCTTCTGTTTTCTCCTGGCTGTTGGTCTTCTTCTATTGGTCTTCTTCTGTTTTGGTCACGATTCTTCCCTTAAGGCCTGACCTCACATCAGCCGTACCTGTGTGTACCCCTGTGATCAGTGCTGTAGAAAACTGGACACCCTGCCTAGAAACTTTGGGTGGTGTTCACTCACTCACTCATTGCTTAAACTTTTTTCCCCAGCACACACCTGAAATTCCTTCTGGGACAATAACACTTGCTCTGGCTACTAACTCTGTCCTTAAAGGCTCCCCTGTTCCTTCCCTTCTTGCAACAAACTCAGTAAACAGAGGCTACTTGGCTTGGGCCACTCCTCAGCCTGCTTGACCTGTCTTTTCTCTGTTGCTCCGCCAATAAGACCTGTCCCTCTCTTGAATCTTCTCAAGGACAGATTTTGTACAGCAAGATTAACTAGATCATAGAGGTAGAAATAATTCATATAACCTGTTCCCGACCAGACAGAATGAGTATATGTATATTAGCATTTATTCTACTTTGCATAAAACTATGGGAGAACAAACCTATCCATTCTGAAGGAAACCAACCCTGAGTGCTCACTGGAAGGACAGATCCTGAAGCTGAGGCTCCAATCCTTTGGCCATCTCATGAGAAGAGAAGATTCCCTGGAAAAGACCCTGATGTTGGGAAAGTGTGAAGGCAAGAGGAGAAGGGGACGACAGAGGATGAGATGGTTGGACAGGGTCATCGAAACCACCAACATGAATCTGACCCAACTCCGGGAGGCAGTGGAAGACAGGAGGGCCTGGGGTGCTCTGGTCCATGGGGTCATGAAGAATCAGACATGACTAAATGACTAAACAACAATGAGGAATATTTACCTCATCATAGGCAGGAAGAAGTCACACTATAACATTAATAACATGTTGACAATTCATGTCATCTTACCCTCTGATGTATTTTTTCCTTAATGAAAACCTTAAGCAAAATGCCAAGAATTCTCATAAACAATGTGGTAGGGTTGGAGATGGACCAATGATCCTTGCAGGACTTGAGAGGGGAAGGCCTTTCTAGGGTAAATGTTTAGATTTGCTGTGCTACCAAATTGCTTATCTTGTGCAAGATTGCAACACATGGGCTGAAATGCTGTTGCTTAATAGGTGAGTCGCAACTAGAGTAAGCTCATCCAATCAGTAGGGGTTTGATGAGTCAACGCCTCTTTAAGTTCCATTGATTCAATGAGCCTACTCTAGTTGTAATTTACTACACCAAGCAACAGGATTTCCACTTCACTGCTCCCATACTTTCCCCAAAAAACGTTTATGAAAGGAGAACAGAGCTTCCACTCAGCTTTCAGTACATTCCTATCTCTGTCATGTGCAATGGGCTCGTCTCAAGGATGGCTATCCACTGAGAACAGTATTGTTCAAAACCTTCATTTCTCCATCCCTGTTACACAATCTGAGCAAATTAAAGCTCAAAAGGGCCCATTCTTGATGGTGAAAAATGGCACACCACAATTTTCCAAAAGTTAAATACAGTGGTGCCTCGCATGACAACATTAATTCGTTCTGCAAAAATCGCTGTTGAACGAAAACGTCGTCATGCGATTTTAAAAAGCCCATGGAAATGCATTAAAACCCAATTAATGCGTTCCTATGGGCTTAAAACTCACCGTCCAGCGAAGATTCTCCATAGCGCGGCCATTTTTGCTGCCCGTGCAGCGAGGAATCCGTGCCAGAAAACAGCGGGTGGCCATGTTTTTCACCCGGTGGCCATTTTGAAACCGCCGATCAGCTGGCCGAAAATAGTCGCTTTGCTATGATCGGTTCCCAAAACAGGGAACCGATCATCGCAAAGCAAAATTCCCCCATAGGAAACATTGTTTTGCAATCGCTTTTGCAATTGCAAAATCTTCAGCGTAATGCAATTTCGTCGTCAAACGGAGTGCTCGTAAAGTGAGGCACCACTGTAATTTTAGTAATGCATAAAATACAGTAGGACCACGGGATCCCTAGGGGATCAGTTTCAAACTCCCCCCACCCCAAAGATGCCAAAAAATGTGGAAGTAGCAAACGCTATAACGGAGTATCAACTCTGGCTCCCTCTAGTGGCTAGTTCTGGTGAATACATCAAATACAACAAATATTTTCAGGCAGCGGATAAATGAACCCATAGATGCCGATCTACCAGATGGAGGGGGAAAGGTTGTACTGTAGCTCATTCTACCTTTTCATTATTTACTATAGGTTATACACTTTTTAAAAAACCTCTGCACTCTGCTTGATGTCCCCCTTAGCTCAGCTTGGCATCCTCTTCAATTGCGTCTACTCCCCGAACTCTGTTTGGCGCCTCCTCAGCTCAGCTTCCCCGCACAACTCAATTTGAGCAGGTCCTTGAGTTTAGCTTGGTGCCCCCTCAGCTTGGTGCTCAGGAAACCAGCTGACTCTCTGATTCCAAGGCCAGACCTGCCGAGGCACTGCAGAGATAATTAAGCACTCCTTTCCTCATTCATTGGGGAGCAATAGTTTTTTAGAGGATTGGGGATGCGAAGCTAGGAGTCAGGAGCTTGAATCTGCTAGTAATTCCCATTAGAGGGTCCGTTGAGATCACCTGGCAATGACGGAATTATGTGTATTGACCCCTGTGCAGTCTCGGGCAAGCTGCATAGTCCCAAGGCACTACCAGAAGGTGGAATACATCAACCGTTTCTGAGTAGTTTGTACCTAGAATATCCTGGGAAAGTCACCACAAGTTGGAATGGACTTGACAGCACATTGTCATTAATAATCTCCATTCCCAGTTGAGAAAGATATCAGAAAAGTGGTGTTTCACTCCCCGTCCATTCAACCTATATGCCAAATACATCACACACAAACACTTGATAAGATTCTGAGGAAGGAGCAGCGAAACTGGTGGAAGAAACATCACTACATTAAGATAGGCAGATGATGCCATATTACTGTGCAAAGCTGAAATGACTTGAAGTGCTTACTAAGAAGATAGATAGATAGATAAAACTTTATTACGATCAAAGAAGAAAAAAGAAAACTTTATTACTAAGAAGATAAAAGAATCCTCTGAATAGCAGAGGTTGGGGAAGAGGTGTGAGATCTTTGTCTCCAATTGTAAATAGAGTCTAATAATAATATGTGACTTTAAAAAAAGAAACACAGTCATGTATTTGCCCAACTCCATTTTGCTGTAAGGCACTTTGAGATTAACAGGATTTATATTGGTATATTCTAATAATAATAATAAGAGCCTCATGGTGCAGTAGTTAAAATGCAGTACGGTAGCCAAGACGGTTCACAACCTGAGTTTGATCCCAACAGGCTCAGATAGACAGCTCAAGGTTCACTCATGCTTCCATCCTTCCAAGGTCAGTAAACTGAGTACACCCAGCTTACTGGGGGTGGGGGAAATGGACAGCCTGTATAATTAAACTGTAAACCACCCAGAAAGTGCTCTAAGTATTATGAGGCAGTATGTAAGGAGCTCATTTTAATAATCATGTGCCACCAAGTCAATCCTAACTTATGATGACCCTTTTCAGGGTTTTCCAGGTAGAGAATGCTCAGAAGTGGGTTACCATTCCCTTCTTCCGGGGGCTTCCTGGGGCTGTGGAACTTGCTCAAGGCCACTCAGATTGACTTTACTAAGACACTGGAGAATTGAACTCTCAACACTGGCTCTGCAGCCAGTTACCTAAACCACTGAGCTCTCCAGCCAGCCTCTGTATATTCTAGGGATGTAAATATTTACTTTTTTAAAAAAAATTCTCTGTGGCTTGATGAGCGTTTTCACATTTTTAAAACAATGGTTCCCAACTTTGAGTCCCCATATGCTTTTGGACTAAAACTCCCAGAAGCCTTCACCACTCGTTATGCTGGCTAGGATTTCTGGAAGTTGTAGTCCAAGAACATCTGGGGAATCTGAGTTTGGGAACAACTGTTTTAAAGGATGATTTTGGTGCGGAATTGCACCAACTGTGTACATAGTGTTCTAAAGCTGCATGATTAGTTTGCATCTTCTAATAATCATAGAACTACAGAGCCGGAAGGGACTCTATGGATCACTTGAGTCCAGGCATTGTCGGGGAGGCCCAGTGGGGAATCAAGCTCCCAACCTCTGGCTCTGCAGACAGAATCCTGAATCACTGCTGAATCTGCAAGTCCTTTTGGTGCTTCCTCTGTCTGTCTGCCTTACTGACTCACTCACCGTCTAGTCTATTCATGTTCTTGGCTCTTTAAGTCGAAAAGTTACTTGTTTTGTACAGACATTGGTTTTTTTTTTCCCTTGCAGGGGAGGACAAATGGTGGAAACCTCAGCAGGGGGGGGAAATGGTCTTATGAGAAATCTTGCAGGCTTAGCAAACTCTCTACAGGTTGTCATAATCTTCAGAATGAGTAATCTACAAGATTTATTTATGTCTCTAGGATTCTACCAGCAGAAAAAAAAGGATGTATGGTGCAAATCAGGGTCCTTCCAGACAGATAAAGATAAAATATCGGATTCTCCTCTTTCATTGCAGTACTTTTCCTGCCCTCCAGGTAATGCCAGTCTTGAACCAATATGTTCAGTGTTTTTTTCCCCTTGCCTGTCTGAGGGTCTAATCCCACAGATCATTTGAATAATTTCTTTTTTCTCCTTTCAGTTCCAGGAAGCCCACGGACCAGCACCGGGCCACAGACCGGGGGTTCGGGACCCCTGCTGTAGGTTACACGTACCATCTCACATAAAGCGATTCATTTTCTTTCTTGTTTCTGGGTCCCTGCTGACCTAAAATTATCTCTCTATATAAGTGATATATCATGACAGCAGCATATATGTACTATTTTCCTGTCACTTCCAGCTGTTAGTCGATGTGCCACCTGGCGGGATATGTCACAACATAAATGTAGGGCAGCATTAAAAATAACTTGAATTGTTGTTGAAAAGCTAGAGGAAGCCACACATAAATGGGGATGACAGTTGCAATAGGGAAGACATCAGCTAAGTGATACATCAGTAAAGTGCTGTGGAGCGAAAAATATATATAAATGAAAAAGTGATTTATTGCTAAGCATTCAAAAAAGTTTTTAAAGGGTACCAGTGTGGTGGCCATGGTGACCAAAAACCAGACTCTTTCCATGTTGTGTGCACTGAGACAATAAAGACTGAAACAATAAAGGGATCAGATTATTTTTAAATGTCCATGCCGGCCAGGCGGGGAAGGAAAAAAAAGAATCAGCTGGCCAAATGAATGGATATTACCGGTGCATTATGTGAACAGAAATTTATAAAATGATTTATATAACATACAACTAGGGTTCTTTTGGCACGTGTTACTGAGTTTGTGTGTGTGTGTGTGTGTGTGTGTGTGTGAGAAGCAATGTTTTATTTTGCTCCTGAGATTGTTCTGAGGGGAGAAGAGTTTAGCACTATGGCGCTTTCAGAGGGAGGTTTCTGCATCTAAGAGGCTCCTGATGAGGAGTTTTCAATTAGCTCATATACAGCAGAAAAGAAGAAAGTATCTCCGTAAGTGACACCTCATGAGGCAAATGGATTTCAAAGAGTTTCCTAATTTTAAAGCATGGCTTTTAATAGAACGGTTGGGGCTCAAATTCCAGTAAGCCCCAATCTCTCATTTGCAGTAAACCATGACCAACTGTGATAAACTGGAGCAGAATTTGGCCCTAGGTGGACCAAGAAAGAGCTATTCACACAAACTTCTTCTTTTCTTTTTAAACTTCTTGTCAAAAGGTAGCTTCGTGAAGAAAAGATAGAGCAAAATAACTCTGTATTTTTATCCCCTATATGAAATGTCTAACTCCTCAGGGAAGCTGTACTTCATCAAGTTTCGGGAGTTGATTGAAAAGGAGCTGGCTTGAAGGAGGATTGATCTGCATTCTCCACCAAAGCATTCTTAACTCTTCTGTCTGAATGAGACATTCTACGTAGGAGGTGGGCTGAGCTGGTAACCTACATTCTTCCAGTGAATGTGAGGGGGCAACGTATATTATCATATCAGGGAGGAGCAAATTATACAGGCAGCTTCCTAGAAGACAATAAAGACATTCCTGACAGAGAGGATCAAAACAGACATCAAAATTCTCTTTTCTTCCAGGCGTATCAATGTTTAAGTGACAGTCGAGAGAAGCTGATGATGGACTCCCCGCATTATTCTCCAGGTGCCTGCTACTTTGAGGAGGTGGAGGAGAAGCACCGCACACACTTCCCATATTCAATTTGATCAAATCACAAGTCAATTTGTCAATAAGACAGGCAGAGTAATCATTCTGTGTATTCAGCCTCCTTTTCAAATACTGGATTTTGTTAAGATGATCTCTGGCAGGTACTCTCCAGAAATGCGCTGCAGTGTTTCAAGCTTGTGGAAACGAAACTTTTTTTTTTTTAGTTTTTATTTTAATTGGTTTGTTTAGGTTGATGTGCCAGGCTTTGACTGTCGTCTTTGACAGTTTCTAAGGCAGCTTGTGGTCCACCCGGAGGACAGGCAGGCACCTCACCCTCTTGTTTTAACCCTACCTATCCCCCCTCCAATCACCAGCTCTCTTTTATAGTTCTTAGGTTTATAAAATAAATAGTGCACATTGGAATTCAAGCCTGCAATAGTTACATCCAGTGCTTTTCTACAACACGGCAAAAAGAGATAAAAAAGATGTTCAAGAATCAGCTGAGGTGCAAAATCCTATGCCTAATTTATTGGCTTGGGAAATGTTAGTTCTCAGTCAGATCTCACCTGGAATACTATGTCCAGTTCCGGGCACCACAGAAGAAGGATATTGACAAGCCAGAATGAGATCCATGGATGGTAAAGCCTAGAAGGTACAGTGGAAAGAGTTAGTTTAGTCATGTGAACAGAAGAATTTGGCATTCTCCGAGCCATCTTCAAATATTTGTAGGACAGTCATGTGAAAGATGGAACAAGCTTGGTTTTTCGTTATTCAAGAGGGCAGGACCCAAATTAATAGATTAAAATAATGAGGAAGGAGATTTAGACTATTAGGAAGAATGTCCTAGGAATAAGAACTGTTTTACAAAGAAATGGACTAAGTCTGGAGGAGGTGTGCTTCTCTACATGGGACTTTTTTAAACAGAAGTTGAATATGTGAGGGCTACTTCAACTGTGGATTTTCTGCTTCAACGAGGGCTTAGAAACAACTAACTCAAGAATCCCTTCCAGGTCTTCAATTCCACCTTTCCCAATAAAGGGGCATAAGGCACTTGATCAATTATTTAAAATTGATTTATTTTTTTTCTCCATCCTGAACCATATTTCTATTGTTGCTTTTTATTTTATTATACTGTTTTTATTCCATTTTTATTGTTAGCCACCCAGAGTAGACTTGTGTCTAGATCGGCGGTGTATAAATTTAATAAAATAAATAAATAAATAATAAATAAATAAAAGACATGGTTAAAATGCATTAAAATGCGATGTTTTTAGAAAAAACAGCTATACATATTATATATCAAAGTAACTCCTGGATTTCAGACAGATTTCAGCCTGCTATATCAAGTGATATCAAACTTTAAACTCTGAACTGTTTGCATTTAAACCCTCGAATGAACTCAATAAATATTTATTTATATAGTGCTAAGGGGAGTCAGATCAAAAATGTTGCCAGAAAATCTGTAATCTTGCTTTAACAGCTAGCCAAATATTGGTTTGAAGAGAAATACTTGGGCAAAACCAAATTGGACAGAACTAATATTTGAGTTTATCCAAGACGGGTCCTTTCGAGAATGATTCCAAAATATACTTCGCAGCAACACCTATGTTAGGCTAAATAAATGTTACAAAATAGAATACATGGGCTGCAGGTCATTCAGAACCTTTCCTAGAGAACTTTAAATCATGTGCACTATTTTGAAAGACTTTGTTTCACCTAATATACGAGTCTCATAGGTGTTGCACATATGGCTAAATTTGCATCTCTAAACTTGAGGCTTTTTGTTATTTCCCTAATACAAGTTTCTAAAACATCTCTCTCTCTCTCTCTCTCTTTCTCTCTCTCTGTGTGTGTGTGTGTGTGAGAGAGAGAGGGGGGGGTGAGGGTGAGGGTGAGGGAGAGAGAGAGAGACCAGATGATATGGCAGTTTTGCAGTTAGGAGCAAATCTCCTTTAAACCTTGATGGATGTTTCTTTCACAACTCCACATCTTTCAAAATGGCTTGATTCTTTCAGCGATGAGTTGTCAGGAGAGAAACACAAGATTAATTTGCCAAGTGGATAGTGCGGACACAAATGCTCTGAATTTGACAATGCATATTTGGAGCAATCCACTGCCCATGCTGCATGATGATGATGATGATATCTGAGAATGATGTTGCTGCAGAAAACTATCCCCTTTTTTCAAACATGCTCAGGAAGTGGAGATACCACAGACGGAGTTCCAGCAGTTGCTAGTTTATTTATCTATTTGTGGCTGGTGAAAATTGAGAGGAGATGATGGAAATGGTGGGGTTTAATTTCGTTTCATTTCATTTCGATTTTTGCCGTTCCTCCAAAACTTTCAGTTTTATGTCAGGCACGCTTAATTGCCCACCACCATTCGATGAGGCTTCGAGCGCAAGATGGCTGGCAAGCCCCACTGAATCCTAAAGTCTTTGGCATGTCTTTCTGTAGCACAGAACTACAGCCACCCCTAGCAATTGCTTTTGATGGGGGAGAAATATGTGCAAAATCTCTTCATTCAGCCTAATAGTACGATCTGTCAATCAGATTTAGGGCACCAAAACTAGCCGGCAATGGCCTCCATCTCTCTTGATTTAATCACTTTGAATTAGTGTAACTCTCTGTCACTCCTTTGGCAGGAATCCTTTTTCTGTCCATCTGAGCAATACAATCGCCATCTTTGGAAGGAGAGATGGTTTCCCGCGGTTTCATTTAGCTCTGGGAGGCTAATTTAGCTTGTCACTCTGGCAGATCTTTTAGTAGCCTCTGTTTTGCAAAGATAAATAAAAATAAAAAGGAGGAAAAAAAATAATGCGATGTTACTGATTTGTTTTTTTAAAGTCTCAAACTAGCAAGAAGAAAGAAGACACAGCTGAAAAAGGGCGAGCATTAAAAACTGGCTGATGTGCTTGAAAAGTCTCTGATGGGGTCCTCAGAAGCCTAGCTTTTATAGCCGCTGAACATAGGATCAGTTCCATCTGCCTTTCGAGTAGAAGCACACATCTCATTTAGTTTGTTTCGGAACAATTTCAAACTATTTTTTATCAAATACCTTCTTCACGCCTATTAAGCTACCTTGCTCCCTTCGGGTACCATGGAAGTTGATTTTCTCCAGGTGCTGGTTGATCCTTGGAAAAAGCCATCACCTGGAGCACATGCACTTCTGCCAGCATGGCCAAGTAAAGGGATGATGCATGGCCGTGAGGTTGGACCATATGACCTGTGGGGTCCCTTCCGATTCTATGCTTCTCTGCTGTATTCATACCTGCTATTCCACTATTCCACAACTCCGGGAGGCAGTAGAAGATAGGAGGGTCTGGCGTGCTCTGGTCCATGGGGTCACGAAGAGTCGGACATGACTAAACGACTAAACGAATTCCACTATGCAGTGTTGCAAGCCGGCTACAGTCAAATTGCTTCCAATACTGAATGAAAGTATTGCTTCCAATACTGAATGAAAGTATATGGACTATGTTACATTTTTCTTTCCTATAACATATGAATACCCTGCTTCTACCCACAAATTGCTCAAACGGCACAGGGCCATTCCTACTGTTGGGCAAAATGAAGCAAATGCTTTAGGCAGCAGATGGTAGGAAACAGCCATTTGCCCCCCCCCCCGGTGTCCTTCCCAAGTCTTTGGCCTTTTCTCTTTATTGAACGTGGTGGGGACGTGGTGGCGCTGCAGGTTAAACCGCAGAAGCCTCTGTGCTTCAAGTTCAGAAGACCAACAGTCATAAGATCGAATCCACATGATGGAGGGAGCTCCCGTTGCTTGTCCCAGCTCCCGCCAACCTAGCAGTTCAAAAGCATGTAAATGCGAGTAGAATAATAGGTACCACCATGGTGGGAAGGTCACGGCGTTCTGTGTCTAGTCAAGCTGGCCATGTGACCACGGAAACTGTCTTCGCACAAACGCTGGCTCTACGGCTTGGAAATGGGGATGAGCACCGCCCCCTAGAGTTGGACACAACTGGACGAAATGTCAAGGGGAACCTTTACCTTTACCTACCTTTATTGAAAGAACACCCTAGAACCTAATTCGCTCCCTTTCCCACGGTTTTGCAGCCTGGCCACTTTTGCTGCCCAAGTTGAAGTAGGACTGAACAGCCACCCCAGCCCACTTCTGTACATGAATTAGAAGGAGTCTCTCTCTCTCTTTCCTTTGCCTCACGTGGCATAATGTTTCAGGATAGTCTGGGCTTGGTGGAAGCCTCAGACGCAGGTTGGCGCTGATATTAAAAGTCAGCGGTTTCAAGGCTACCACCCATGATTATCCTCATGAGATAAGCACACCTAACAGCTAGAGAAGAGCTCTGTGTGAGCATTGATACTTAAAAAGCGATAAGAAATCATCAGACCGGGGCACTTTTGTACATAAACGCAGAGTCTTTGAAAGGCTGTGAATGGATCCATCCCAGGCACATCCAATTTTTTTTCATAATTTCCAACAAATGACATCACTGCTGGTTTCGCTGATGTCATTTAAAGCTCCCCTCGGCACTCCGACAGACCTCTGTTGTGTCACTGCGCGCCCTAAACATGTCACCACAATCTATCTTCCCACATTGTAAATACTTTACTAGATGACATTATTACACCTTCAGATCCCTCTTTTTTTTTTTTTTACTTCCATATGAATGGCAATTACTTTGAGTATTTACTGTAATTATGTCACTTGATGAAATTACAGTAATTACATCGAAAAATGATAGCCCGTGACTAATGAATTAAAATAGCATGGAAATTCACATAAAAATGACATTAAAAATGTTAAGGATCTGAGGCACACTCACAAAGGCAAAGAAATTTATAATTAAGAATTTAATCTCCAAAAACATTCCAAGGTTCTGCTAAAGGAAGGAAGGAAGGAAGGAAGGAAGGAAGGAAGGAAGGAAGGAAGGAAGGAAGGAAGGAAGGATTAATTCATCAGCATAGTAAGAATGCTAAGAAAGGCAGGGCAGGAATAATGGCAATGAAACAGAAGCTCACATTTTGTCAGGTGAAGAGCACAGTTTCACAGCTGCCACAGTTCTATGAAACAAGTTTTGATTGTTTAACCAGCTCCTACGAACAAACAGCACGGGATCATCAAGATATTAAAAGCTTTATTGTAACCAGAGCTTCTAAACATTGTAATTTTATTTGTACGATCAACAGATCAGATGTGATAACTTTGACTCTAAGCATTGCTTTTTCTTAAAAAAAAAAAACCAACCACACAGAAACATCAGACATTGTTTACCTCTGGTTATAATCAGTGTTATCAAATCCAGTCGTAGTGCCTCTGACATCTCAGATCCACAATTCCCAGAATTCCACAGGATGAGCCATGACTTTTAAAATGGTATCAAATGGCTATAACTGTGTGAATGTAGACTCACTCCTTGTCTTTAAAGGGTTTATTATTATTATTATTATTATTATTATTATTATTATTATTATTATTATTATTATTATTATTATTATTATTATTATTATTATTATTATTATTATTATGAGGATGAGGATGAGGATGAGGATGAGGATGAGGATGAGGATGAGGATGAGGATGAGGATGATGATGATGATGAGGATTATTATTATTATTATTATTATTATTATTATTATTATTATTATTATTATTATTATTATTATTATTATTATTATTATTATTATTATTATTATTATTTGTCAATGTCAAGTTACGGCAACCTTTTCTAAGATTTTTAAAGTATACATTATTCAGAAGTGACTTGTTATTGTTCCCTTCTTCTGGGAGGGGTGAATTCTGGGACCCCTCAGTATGCCCAAGGCAACATAGGCCGGCTCTTTCTCCTAAGAGGCGCAGTGGGGAATTCAAGACCCAAAGTCTACTTAACTAGCAAAACCTATATATATATAGCAACTCAGAAGGAACATTCCCCTCACATTCATGATTGTAGTCATCAGGGGAATCAATCAACACACCTCAAGCAGCTCCTGCCTCTTTCATTAATTCTAAAACCAAGAATGTTTCATAAGTCACATTGCCTTAAAGCTGCAATTTTTTTTTCTCGAGCTGGGATACGGAGGCAAATTGTTTCTAGTTAAAATATCCAGAAATCATTTAATTTTTGCTGCCATTTCAGAAAATGTGCAATTCATATTGATCAGGGAAGGGTGGAAAGGAGGCTTAATAGACGCAGCTGCGTCCTCTAGCAAATTATTACAAGGCCCAGTATGAAATGCATTAAGAGGAAATACTTAACAGATGATGGTGCGACAAGCTGTTACAAGAGATGTTCTAAGGCCTCGATATTATTAAATTGATAGGCTTGCTTAGCACATGAGTATAAATCATCTTTCAGGGTTGCTGGAAATTGTTCTGCTTTATTAATAATGAAGACTGTATAAATGGGGCCTTATTGAAAAGCACGACTGAGCTTAGCTGGTCCGGCCGCCTTCTCCATCACAAGGGCTGTTATGTTATTCCAGTGTGGAAGCAGACGGGAGGAACTACTGTGTTCTGTCAAGCATAAATCCCATCAGTCTTGGTTCAAACGAGCTGGGCCAAAAGCATTTAGTGACAGGTCCTTTTACCAAACACATGGCAGAAAAATCTGGCATCAAGCCCCCTTCCCGTTTAATTGGTATGGAGACAGTGTGTGTCCAAGAAGTCCATGATAATGGTTCCATGCCACGAGATCCTACACCCATTGATGTTTAGTTCTGCCTAATTTTAATAGATGCATTGTATATATATATATTTTTGGCCACAGCAAATCAGCTAGGGTTGGGTGAGGTTTTCAGACGGTTCCTTTTTCTTTTTCAAGACCCCTTTCCAAAACATGCAGATTTCTTAAACATTTAATGTAGGTGAAACCTTGAAGGTTCAAGAAGGAAGAGAAGGAAGAAACCAAATGGATGTAGTCATTCACTGAGAAAGAAGATTTTTGAGTGCATAATGCTAGATCTTGGAAAAGCTACTTTATTGGACTGTAATTCCCAGAATCCTTCAGCTAGGATCTGGAAAGCATTGTCCAAAAAGAAAGAAAGAAAGAAAGAAAGAAAGAAAGAAAGAAAGAAAGAAAGAAAGAAAGAAAGAAAGAAAGAAAGAAAGAAAGAAAGAGGTAAGGTTTTCAACCTCTGCTTAATTCTTAAAAATCTGGCTCTGAATCCTTGTGTATTCAGCAAGTTTGGTGGTGCTAAGTAATGGTTATCTCCTCTTTTTTCTCTCTCCATACAGAGAGGTTAGCGACTTTGGGTCCCTATATGTTCTTGGATTACAGCTCCCAGAAATCCTGGCCAGCCCAGCTACTGTTGAAGACTTCTGGGAATTTTAGCCCCAAAACATCTTGGGATCCAAGATTGGGAACTACTGGTGTAGCATAACATGATCATCTGCATACTGGAAATAGCTGTACTTATTGAACTTGGCCAGTCCGGTTGGTAAAGAATTTCATTCTGTTTATTCTTGGTCAGAACATGTGAACATTCACCAACATCTTTTATAAATGTGATGGGAAGCAACTGAGATTTTTTTTTTAAACAAAACTTGGAATGTGGGAGAAAGCAAAACTTTTGCCATCCCTAAATTAGAGCTCACAATAGTTGTGGTTTTTTAAAGGGAAATCCTTGCATTACTAATTATTTCTTGGCAGCCAGGTTGCCATTATCATAATTACAGTAACGTCTCAAGTTGTCTGAATGCAATAGATCATCCCTGCTAACATGTTGGCAAAATACAGAGAAATTCACTCTGATGGCCAGTTCGGAGGCTAAACCTTGCAGAAAAAAAATGAAATGCCAATACAAAGTGCATTTACTTTGTCACTTAGGATTTTTGAGAATGACAGTATGCATGTTCCTTGGTCTCATCCCCACCTACCTCACTCAGATGCTTCTCATTACCAATAGGCCACCCCTACAAGTTGCCCTCCTTACCTACATGAGCCCCGCTTTAGTAACTCATTGTTGGTGGGAAGGTGGCCATGGATGGGTTGTGGCCCTTTCCACCCATTGTCAAGAGGCGATCAGGCCCGTCCTTCTTCAGCCAGCAACCTGGATGCCAATAATTGGGTGTAAGGGCCAAGAAGGAGACACCGTGGGAGGTGCCTGTCCTTCCTGGCTTCACCACAAACATGGTCTTGCGCAAGATGCTTCAAAGGCGGCCGTCTTGGAATGAGCCGCCATTGCTTTCCTTTCCTCTCCATTCCAATCCACATCACTGTCCAGAAGAAGAGAACAAGGCAGATGTGGGTTCCTGCTTCTTCCTGCTTTCCTCACTCGCCTGGTTAAAAAAGCAACTGAAGTGAGCAAGCAAGGCAGACATACAGTGACAGTGTACCATAGGATTAGCTATGTTAGGATGTGTCCAGCTAAGCCAAGTCAACCTCTTTTTTCAGCTGGGACTTACAGTCCAAAAAGAAGAAGAAAAAGGAGAGAGAAAATCTCCCCAGGATCTATTGAAAAGGAAGGAAGGAAGGAAGGAAGGAAGGAAGGAAAGAAAGAAAGAAAGAAAGAAAGAAAGAAAGAAAGAAAGAAAGAAAGGAAGGAAGGAAGGAAGGAAGGAAGGAAGGAAGGAAGGAAGGAAGGAAGGAAGGAAGGAAAGAAAGAAAGAAAGAAAGAAAGAAAGAAAGAAAGAAAGAAAGAAAGAAAGAAAGAAAGAAAGAAAGAAAGTAAGTACATACGTAAGTACAGACCCATGATTGCTAGGCCTATTCACCACCTAGTCTCCTGGCTTTGTGGTTAATTAGCAGCAGTGCCTGGGAAACAGCACAGAATTTTTTAAATTTCCCATGATCCTTTGGCACTAGCCTTAATAAAGGGTACTGAGAGAACTTAAAATGTCAGCTGGTTTCCTGGACATGGGTGTTGCCTGGGTTGTGGAGTACAAACAAATAGCTTAGGGGAGCAAGTGAATGAGGTCCCAAGTTCTAGGTTGGGGGTTGGGGACACAACATAGAAAAGACTCAACTATACAGCATTTTGCTGAGGGATCTGTTTCACCTAAGATCACACTGCTGTCCTATTTCATGGTTTGCAGATGTTTGTTATATAAAACCACAGGAACAATCTATAATTCTTCCTTCTTCAAGTGTACTCCTCTGTCCTGCTCTTGAGTGTTCTTATTTTCCTAAAGCTACCAAGTCAGAGACATAAGTATTTTCCTTCCAATCTTGTATAGCTGTTATACATTCCTTATTGATTTTCCTCCCTCAGTCACATGAGATTAAATTCCACTTCCATTTTTCAGCCTCCCAAATGGCATGGTGGATATTTGTTTGTGTTGTGCTTTCCTTTTGCTATTTCACAGATTTTTATGGGGAAAAAATATTAGTATAAAACAGGTTGCTACTCAAAACAAATGAGCAGATATGCATTAATATATAAAAACAGATGAATTGGGGGGAATATTTGTAAACAATGAGAGAGGAATTCAAAGCTTCTGATAAACACAGCAGAAATAAACAAGTGCATATATATAAGCACAAATAAGGAGATGATAACTGACTTTGCATTCCTAGTGCTGGCTTTGAGAGTGTTTGTTGTTCTAAAAGAGTAAATCCTAGTAAAAATTCTTAAAATTTGTTGTCAGGAAGTGGTTAGCTGTAGAAATGGGCATGAATGGAAAGGGCAAGTGTGCAGGGGAGGCATCTTAAAAATTCCTTGCCATGGTGTCTCATCGTGTCGAATCAGCCTAAATCAACGAGAACTAAGACTTTAACAAGGATTCTCCCCATGACTAGTTGGTGGTGTAAGATGGTATTGCTTAAGATACTTCAAAAACAGATGCTAAAGCTTGCTCCTGCTGTAAAACTCACTTCTTGACTATAAGGTGGCTGCTCTCAACCTCCTTCACTCTGCAGCATGGGAATAATAAGATGAATGTTGAACTGAAAGAGAGTCCCACTGGGGGTGAGCGGTCTTGTCTGATGGATAGCTTCAGCAACTCCATCGTTGCTGTATTTCAAGCAAGCAAGGACTCTGCTGCCTTGATCAAGCATTGTCAGTAGCTAAGAATCGACTGACGTGGTGGCGCTGTGGGCTAAACCGCAGAAGCCTGTGCTGCAGGGTCAGAAGACCAGCAGTCGTAAGATCGAATCCACGCGACGGAGTGAGCTCCCGTCGCTTGTCCCAGCTCCCGCCAACCTAGCGGTTCGAAAGCATGCAAATGCAAGTAGATAAATAGGGACCACCTCAGTGGGAAGGTAACAGCGTTTCGTGTCTAAGTCACACTGTCCGAAGATTGTCTTCAGACAAGCGCTGGCTCTATGGCTTGGAAACGGGGATGAGCACTGTCCCCTAGAGTCAAACATGACTGGACAAAAATTGTCAAGGGGAACCTTTACCTTTACCTTTAAGAATTGACTGGCCAGAATGGAGGCCTAAATACAAGTGGCCTTGGGAGCCATTCCTAATTCTCAATAGGGCTTGGGTTAGGTAGCAGCAGCAGTAATTGCTGCGAATTTCATCTGCTTTTTCCCCTGAATTCAGTTATCGCTGGCCTAGTTTGAACTAGAATGGCCAGATTCGGTTCCAGAGCAGAGGGGAATGCATTCACCGATTGCTTTGGCTTTGGGACCCCCATCAGCTGAAATGGAACAGGAAGTCACAACTAGAATAGGCCCATTGAATCCCTGGAACCTACAGAGGAGTTGACTCATCAAACCCCCCTTGTGTCAATGGGCCTACTCTAGTTGTAACTTACTGCTGGATTTCAGCCAACAAATAAGATAGGAAACCTTTTTGCCTTGCTTTTTGAAGCTATTGCATTTACTTCTGCAAGGTGCTTCTTCGCTGCCACAAGTTCACAATTCGCTTGGTTCAATATCATTTTCCAGAAACTGTCAGTTCTTAAACAGTTGTATCCTTTAAAGTAAAAAAAAGGAGCCCGAGAGTTTCAGTGTTGGTTTCTAACCAATGAGACAGAAAGAACTAAATTAATTTGAGAGGCAAATTGCATTAAGTGGGGAGCTGATAGATAAGCAGTCATGGGAAATCCATCTTGGTGGAGGACAAATGAGCAGAACTTGACTTTTCTCTAACCCTTAATCTATTTATAGGAAGGAGAATTGGGGAATGAAGTACCTCTCGACTGAAGTTTAAGTCAACAGCTAAAATTAATTGCCTTCACTTTCAAATGGTAGTTTATGCATGCGCTGGCAGCATAATGAACTTGCCAATTGTAGCTTTGCTCGATTCTGGGTTAAAAATGTCAAAGCAGTAAACTTTGCTTCAGAACAACAAGCCAGTCACCCTTGAGCTTTATATACCCCTCATTTTAAGTCCTAAGTTAACACGAGGAAAGACACTTAGCTTTCTCATTCCAGAGGTCTTCAAGAATCGCCTCTACGGGACCAAGAAAAGGGGTAGGGCCTGACGGATGCAGGAAAGGAGATGGGATGTGCTTGACCAAATGCCTGGGCACACATCGACATTCAGAAGGGATCTCGTTATCTCTGCTCTGAGTGGATCTGGCTTCCTTATTTTTCCCAAGGAACTGTTCCATAATACAGTGGGTCCCAACCCTGGGTCCCCAGATGTTCTGGGACTACGACTCCAAGAAATCCTGGCCAGTACAGCTAGTGATGAAGGCTTCTGAAAGTTGTAGTCCAAGAACATCTGGGTACCCAAGGTTGGGAACCATTGCTATAGTTACTTAGTATCAAGATATAATGAACAACGTGGTCTCTTTTGGATACAGCTGGGAAATAATTGGCTACAAACACAGGTTCAAGTGATTTTTGTCCCTGTTTGCAGAGAATACACATGAGAAACACAGTTCCTTCTAGCTGACTACTTTGGAAAGTAATCATGTGAGAAAATTAGTTTTCAAAAGTAATGGAACAAGTAGGAACACAGTTGCATCTGTTGAAGGCTCCCAATTGCTCCTAAAGATGAACTGTTAAGCGCATTTAAGGCATTTTAGAAAGATTTTTAAAGGATTTTTTCAGGTTTTGTGGCATTCTCTTACCATCCCTAAAGTTTCTGTTTGTTTGGGGAAAAAACAAATGGAAAAATAACAAGCAAAAAAAAGTAATGAGCAGTGCTGTGCCTCCAGGGTGAAGAGCCAGCTTGTGTGGCCTTGAGCAAGTTGAATAGTTCCAGAGCTGCCCCCAGAAGAAGGGGATGGGAAAACACTTCTAAGTACAGTATTCTATACCTGGAGAATTCTGAAAAGCGTGGTTGTCATACATCAGAATTGACTTTATCTATTCTAGTAGTAGTAGTAGTAGTAGTAGTAGTAGTAGTAGTAGTAGTAGTAGCAGCAGCAGCAGCAGCAGTAGCAGAGGTCAAGTAAATATTGGCACAGTATGTATGCTGTTCCTAATACTGCCATTTTTTTTAGCTCTGGTGGTGTGATTTCTGAGATCTACAACTGCTTATAGTACTGTGCAAAATGTGACTTCTTAACATGCATGTAACGTACGCTTCCAGAATTATACTAGTGGGCATAGTTGGCTGCATGGACTTTTAAGAATCAGAAGCCTTGGATGGAGTACTTGTGTATCTTTTCACAATCAGCTGTTTGTTTCTGTGCTTGCTGTGTATGTGCCCCTCAAGGGGAAAAGACACTTGTTTTAGGCAGATGGTTTGCCTCTGTTATAGAGACCTTGACAAGGAAAAATAATTCTTCTTGATGCACTTTAAGTCAGAACTGAGGTCCTTCGGGAGACTTAAACATTCCTCCACAAAGTGTCTTATCAAGTGAAGACATCCTAAATTAAAAACAACAACAAAATGATGAATTTAGGGAATATTCTTTATGCAACTTGCATTCTATGTATTTAGAGGTGAACTGCCTCTAAGCCTGGACATTGCATGTAGCTATTATGACTTTCAGCTACTCATAGCCTCAGTTTTATTGTACGTACAACATTTAAAAGTGTTGTATTGATTTGGCTATTTTTATGGGCTCATAATACATTTTAAACTGCCTCGGCATTTGAGGTATTTGCTTTTTGAGCTATACGGCAGATTTTAAGCTTATTATCATCATCATCACCATCATCTTCAAAATTTCTAGGTACAGTTTTTTTAAAAGCACATCCGTCCTGCCTTTAATCTAATAAACATGATTCAAGAGAAACAGAAGAAAATAGAACTGTAGATACGGTAAATTGTGCCACTGTTTTTCTCAACTTCAAATGAGTCAGATTGTCTCAATGGAGCAAGAAAGCTTGTAAAGAACTTGCCAACAATCTCCAGTGCAGGAGGACATCAAACACATCATGTTTTCTGAAATTTGTGCAAAGAGGTTTCCAAGACTAACTTAATTTTTCTAAAGCACATATTTATAAATAGCAAACAAACAAAGGGGGGGGGCTTTGATCAGAAAGACACAATCAATTAAGTGCTTTTACCTGACCATGCAACCAGGCGGCAGCTAACCCTAATCCTAACCCTAACGCAGTTTCACATTTTGCCCATTTACAGAAATCCAAATAAAATAAAATGAATCATTCTCAAAAATATGCAAAATCCCTCTCAAAGTGAAAACCATCTTCAATGTCTCATGGCAAAGAGAGAAAAATTCTTGGATTGTTTCATATACCATACAAGGTGAAACATACATTCCAACAGAAAAATAGCAAATTCAGTCACTGGTCCCTTACAAAGTATTGGAACAGTCCAGGTGGAAGAGTCCTTGAGGGGGACAGTTTCACAATGGTAGGAGTGGAAGAAATGTTGGTGCCAGTGAATATAATGGAAAGGACCTTATTAACATTCTCACTCTCACCTGCTGAAATTTGGTAGAATGGCTGATAAAAGTTCTGGGACAGGAGAAGGCAAGAGTCTGGAGAACGATTATGACTTTTAGATTCACCACCTCCAACAAAATCAGAGTCACCAGCTTCCACTGAATAGGGCAGGGCAGTGGCAATCATTCCCCTGCTCCTTGAATTGTCCGCCATCTTGTCCTTCTTTCCCAGAAGGGTTCAGAACTATCCCTCATGTTTTGTTTGCCATATTGTGAAAACATAAGAACTGCTCTGCTGGATCAGACAAAAGGTCCATCCATTGTAGCACTCTGTCCACTGAGTGACCAAGCAGATGCCTACATGAAGTCTGCCAGCAGGACATGGCGGTACCCTCCATCTGATGTTCCCCAACAACAGCTAGGGACCACTTTGAAAGAAAAGACAGTTTTCTGGATTACCCATTGACAACCTTATAGTTGCATACACACTGAACAAATGCCCTTCTCTTTGTAAAAACAACAATTGAAAAAAGCCAATATTGGTTGCTATAACAACAGTATTGTCAAGAAACCCTTGGTTAACTTATCCCATACTATTGACAGCCGAGCTGGCCAGAAGGTGAGATGATAATGCAAATACATCCTTTCAGAAATCTGCTCAGCCTATGACTACTGTCGATCTTTGTAGTGAAGAAACAATGGAGCAAACAATGCCTATGACAATTCTCTACTCTTTATCATCTATGTCAGTGGTTCTTAACCTTTGTTACTCAGGTGTTTTTGAACTGCAACTCCCAGAAACCCCAGCCAGCAGAACTGATGGTGAAGGCTTCTGGGAGTTGCAGTCCAAAAACATCTGAGTAACAAAGGTTAAGAACCAGTGATCTATGTCATAGAGACTGCAATCAAACAAATGTTTCCATAAAACCTAGCCCTATTGAATGCAGTGGGATTGTCTCTAGGTAGGTATTAGAAGGTTACCTGGTGAGGAACCTCATTAGAGTGGAATGGGTGCCCGGACCTTAAAGCTGTTCGTCTACATTTATTAAATTGTATCATTGTAGTCATTGCTAGGTATTTTCCAAGAAAACTGCCAGTCTTACGGTCTTACATTGCAAAACTATTGTGCCTTTGTTGTTCACCTCCCGCCTTGCCTACATGTACGTGTGTATGTTTCTGACATTCTTTAACACTGTTGTGTAGTCTGTAGGAAGAGATAGAGGGGTCTCCTTGTAGCCTTGAAAAGGGGGCCTTCAGCAAGGCCTGGACAATACAGTGTTCTTATCCAGGACAGTCCTGAAAACTGGTCAAAACCTGCTCTCCCAGATCTCGCCCAACACCCCTCCAAGACACCCCAAGAGTTCTTTACCATAAGAAACTGATGAGCTAAAGTAGCGATGGCGAACCTATGGCACGCGTGCCACGGCTGGCATGCAGAGCCCTTTCTGCGGGCACGTGAGCCGTAAGTCGGTGGTGGGACAGGATCTGGAGCAGCTGGCGCTGGCAGCGGCAGGCCGCCTGAGCTATAGACAGCAGCCGGGTTGGGCACAACTGGAGGCAGATCCGGAGTGGTGTCTCAAGGCACCTCTGTTTCTTGATTTTCTGTCAGGGACTTCCCTGCCTGAGCTAAGTAGCAAAGCCACCTGACAGAAAATCAACCTTCTTTTCCTCTGCTGCCACCTGCACTGAGATTTGTCTCTTTTTCTGCCTTGAGACCTGGTGAGGCTTAGCTATTCCCAGACTTGGCATTCCTAGAAGACATGAATAGGATTTTGCTGTTCGTTCATGACTTAGTTCTGGAAGCAGAGAAGGGATAGAATAGAGGGGCGTCTCCTTCCATCTCCATCCGTGAGCGGCCTCCACTTACTTCTGTAGCTCACCTCATTTCTCAAGCTTTGAGAGGAACACGCCCGGGTTCCTCTCAAAGAATAGAAATGTGACCTTTCTCTGCCCATTTCAAAGTTTGTAGCAAAATGTGAGGTTTTAGAGGAAAATAAATAAACTTTATTGAGTGAATGAGTATGTTAAAGAGAAAGAACTAGGCATTCCATCCCACATTAAACCAGGGTGGGGCGTATAATGTGGGAGATCACTCGTTTGAGTACATGAGGTTTCCATTCATGCAAAGAGAGAAAACGTCTAGTCCACAACACAAGTCTTTTTGACTGAATTAAATTCTGGCCTGAATACTTAAAACATCTGAGCAGAAATGGATTAGGAAATCGGTACATTCATCGCTGTATTAGCCTATTATGTGCAAAGGTGAGCTGTGCTACCTCCGGGATCCTGGGGGACTTTGGTTGGAAAAAGTAACTTTCCCCCATCCCTGATGGATGTTATTTCACCTTTCTGTTTTACATTTTTGCATCCGTCTGTGCAGTTTCTCAACATTCTAAAACAACATAAATACCTTCTCAAAACCTTTTCATCATCTATAAATATCTATTTCCCTAATCATGACCTGATTTGGTTTTAAGACATTTGTGTAACATATTTTTATATAGATAAATATTCCTTCCAGCAAAACTTTCTTGGGCTCAACTTGTTGTGTTTTTTTTTAAGATTAAAATTTCTTTATTCAAATTTTCTAAAGCCTGGGAAAAAAGGAGCTATCTCTTTCAGACTGCAGGCTGAGCTTAAATGTACAGTAGTTAAAACATGATTCAATTACACCCAGAAACCCATTTCATTAAAACATATCCCCTTTGCATTTTTCCTTCCAGTTAAATTTTCACTTTTATAGCTTTTTCTTACTCTAATAGAGTAGCAAATCCTCATATTTTTCTGTGCTTGGCTTTAAACAGCACGCACACTGTAAAAATATATAGTATCATTAATAAAGTATAATGCAATACCCATTAGTCCAATAGGAAGTAACATTCTGTGACTTTATTAGTTCATATTAGTAAACACAGCTTGCATTAAAAACAATTCCAGTTTCCCTCTTAACAATTTTTATACGGGGAAAGATGGTCTGATTATTATTTTTTTAAATGACCTATGAATTTCTGACATATCGTAAGAGATGGTGCCGAATTTATTCTCGAACCTGATCATTTTAGGTCTAAATGATTTTCTTGGACAAAATATTCCTCTGAGCTTGTAGGACATTTTCCATGGGAAACAGAAACTAGCCACCTTCATGCAGAGATGACAAAGTTTTGAGTTGTGTATTGGAGATATTCTGATCCAAAGACCTAGGGCCAAACTGTATGTAACACACAATGTTTGGTGTCTAGCAAAGTCTTTGTTTTCTTTTAAAATAAATATGGAGGTTGATTATTATTTTTGTCACTGAACATGGTATCAAGTTGGCCCATCTATAAGCCTGCCTTAGGTGTAGGATACTGACCAACAGGAAGTATAGTAGTGAAGTGAAAAGGAACAGCATGAGGTTGGGAATGCAAGCTGTCTTGCACTTCTTCGGCTAACATGTTGTCCTTAGTTACAAGGGAGGATGCTGCTCCGTTGCTAATGTGGACATTAAGTTAGATTACGATTCTAGCTGAATAGAATCAAGGGACACTATCTTGTCACATGCCTTGAGCAGCAGAACGCCCAGAGTTCATCCCAGAAGGGTAAGGCTCTCTCCTCATTTGCCAAGTACAATCAAATACTTCATAATACGTACATTGTTGTTGTTTAGTTGTTAAGTCATGTCCAACTCCTCGCGACCCCATGGACCAGAGCACGCCAGGCCCTCTTTGTCTTCCACTGCCTCCCGGACTTGGGTCAAATTCATGTTGGTCGCTTCGATGACACTGTCCAACCATCTCATCCTCTATCGTCCCCTTCTTCTCTTGCCTTCACACTTTCACAACATCAGGGTCTTTTCCAGGGAGTCTTCTCTTCTCATCAGACGGCCAAAGTATTAGAGCCTCCACTTCAGGATTTGTCCTTCCAGTGAGCACTCAGGGTTGATTTCCTTCAGAATGGATAGGTTTGATCTCCTTGCAGTCCAGGGGACTCTCAAGAGTCTCCTCCAGCACCACAATTCAAAAGCATCAATTCTTCAGCGGTCAGCCTTCTTTATGGTCCATCTCTCACTTCCATACATCACTACTGGAAAAACCATAGCTTTGACGATGCAGACCTTTGTCGGCAAAGTGATGTCTCTGCTTTTTAAGATGCTGTCGAGGTTTGTCATTGCTTTCCTCCCAAGAAGCAGGCGTCTTTTAATTTTGTGGCTGCTGTCTCCATCTGCAGTGATCATGGAGCCCAAGAAGGTAAAATCTCTCACTGCCTCCATATCTTCGCCTTCTATTTGCCAGGGGGTGATGGGACCAGTGGCCATCTGTATGTACACACATACGCACTCTGAATAGAGCAAGAACTCTTGGGGGAAAGGCAGGGCTATAACAAGGCAGTGGTTCCCAACCTGGGATCCCCAGGTGTTCTTGAACTACAACTCTCAGAAATCCTGGCCAGTACACCTAGTGGTGAAGACTTCTGGGAGTTTTAATCCATGAACATTTGGGGACCCAAGATGGAGAACCAACATTTAGAAGCTGCAAAGATTTGTTACTGAAAGAGTGTAAACCTGCCTGTTGGTGTTTGCTACTCTCAAGGCATAAACTAGCCCCTTCCAAGAACCTGTGCTTTCACGTATTCTTCCCCGGGTGAAAGAAAACATAAAATAGGAAGGCTTAACAGTGAAGTAATGCCACCGTTGTGCGTTGAGACCCAGAATGTTGTCATATTCCATTCTCCTTTCTCTGCACATACCAGTCTCACACAATCCAAATTTAATGACTAGGACTGTGAAGCCCTGGGTGTCAAAATTGCTCATTACAGCTCTAGGCAAAAGTTCCCATTGGCATGATTTCCATTCTAATTAGGGCAAGAGGATTTAACTTCTTAATCTTTCTTCCTCCAAATATTTTGGACTTCGACTCCCATAAGACTCAATACATAGAGTCAATATTTGGGGATTCTGGGGGGTGAAGTCCAAAGCATGGGGAGGATCAAGGGTTGAAAATCAGTTGTCTAGAGGAGACACTCCCAATTCTTCAGTTGACTTTGACACAGAGGAGACGCTGTTACCTGCAAAGATCCATGCCCACAAGGCTATTGTTCTTCAAGATTGTTCTTCAAGGGTCCAGAGTTGTGGCTAACGAGCAAAAAAAGCTGATCAAGGCAGGATGGAAGCAACAGAGTCTGTTATCAGCCATAGTACAACCACTGATTTTGAATCAGTGTGCCAGCTACATCCATTTCTTGAGAGACCTGATCTGGCCACTGTGACACACACCTGAGTTACATCTCAGCTGGATTACTATAGCGTACTCTAGGTGGGTCTGCCGATGGAAACTTCAGTGGGTCCAAAATTCAGCAGCCAGATTGCTGATTGGGGCTGATTACAGGGACCATATAACCCCCACCCCCGTTGCAACAGTGCCACTGGCTGCCAATCCATTTCCGGCACAATTCAAAGTACTGGTTTTAACCTATAAAGCCTTAAATGGCCTGGGTCCAAGCTATCGCAAATACCATGCCTCCCATTATGAGCCGTCTCATTCTTCCACCTTCACAGGTGCATTTAGTGGGTACACTTCTGGTTTGCTGCTCCCAGACTTTGGAACTCCCTCCCACAGGAGGCCAGCCTGTCCCCGTCTTTGCTGTCCTTCCGCAAGCAAGCCAAGACCTTTCTCTTCAGACCGGCTTGCCCTGAGTGACTGGCTGAGTGTGATTTTTAAATGGATTGTATTAGATGTGTTACTGCTTTGACTGTATTATTTCCATTTATCATTTCTCTTTATTGAGTGTCATTTGTATTTACCATTTCTAAGAGTGGTATGTATTTGTTTGTTCCTTTTTATTATTTGTATAATTGTTCTTAGCTTTAAATATTGTCTTTTAATGATGCGAACCACCATTGTATAGTCATCATTTTCAGCTTTAAATATTGTCTTCCAATGATGTAAGCTGCCTTGGGTCCTTTTAAGGAGAAAGAGGGGGCGGGTAGAAATATTTTTTAAAATATATAAATAAATAAATTGGATTAGCCCAGAGAGCATCTATGAAGGCTTGAAAAGTCCTATAGATGGTTGGATGAATCCTTCCCTTTAATGGATGAGGATTAGGCTAAGTTTGTGACAACTATTAAAAAGTGCAAAGATATGAGAAAGGGGACGTAGCCATTCGTTTTAATGTTCTTATTGCTCTCCGGTAGTGTTTCAGCACTCTCTAAATGTTGGCAACCTGAGAGAACACGTCATTAGGTCTGCCTTCATTGCTCAGCCGACTCTGTGCTTGTTGTGAGGATTTAAAAGGCCGTTCAACTAGCCCGGTGTGTCCTTTATGTAATGATACCTTTAACACATATTTATGGGGCTGAATTTTTTGCTGGTCTCCATAATTCTTCAACACCCAATCCTCACGTAAAGAGTGTGTCATTAAAGTGTCAGGAAACCAGAGTCTTCTACTTTATTGTATATTTTCCAGACCAAAAAAATCGACAAAACCTTCTTGGCTTTTCTTTTCTTCCTATTTTCTTTCTCTCTCCCCACCCCCACCCCCCGATCCGCCCTGAATTCTAAATAATGCGACAAAATGCCAGACAATATTGCTGCCAATCTGGAAAAAAGAGGGAATAACAGCAAAACAATGACAGTGAATGTCTGCGTTGCCGACATTGTGATTGGAGAAAAGGCAAAAAGCTGTCGATGGAAGTCTATATACACTGTGAGTGGCATTTCCACAGTATGTGCATAAAGGCAAAAAACGATGTCAAGGCAATACATACAAAACACCACGGATAGAATATATACAGTCTGAATACAAAGTTTGCCATGCAGGGATCTGGATTGATTTCCGTTCTAGACAGTGATGGGTTGTCATTTTGCTATGTTACGTCTCTCTCTTTTTGTTGTTCTTGAGATGTGCCTAGAATCCTAGCAATTAAAGAACGCAACTTGGCATCTGTTTCTATCATTGAAACCCCCCCCCACATAATTGTCCTTCAGGGAAGCTTAGGGGAGCAAATTAGATGTCTGGTTCTTTCGCTTTTCGTATTTCATGTGAGAGATTCGTATCTCATCCTTCCACAAGTTCCCAGTGTGGTCCCAAACACAATGACGTAGACTCAACTCATACTCTACCCCGATGGTTCCCAACCTTGGGTCCCCAGATGTTCTTGGACCAAAACTCCCAGAAGCCTTCACCACTACCTGCACTGGACAGAATTTCTGGGAGTTATAGTCCAAGGATATCTGGGGACCCAAGTTTAGGAAGCACTGCTCTAGCATTTAAAGTGTTCATCTTGGACTGAATATACCTGGGTTTGGCCACAAAGCTCTCCAAGTCATAATGAGTTGGTAGTTTACATCCCATCCTCACCCACCTCACATTGTTGTGAGGATGCAAGTGGGGAAAGGGGTTGTCTTTACCGCTCTTTTGTTTTTGGAGGGAACATATGTAGAAAAGAAGTATGTGATGAATTTCACAATAGCCAGCACGTTCATCTATAAAAGCTCAGGGGGACAACTTTGGTTGCTGAGAATGAGTTAGAAATTGGGAAAGTGCTTATTTCTTTTCTTTCGGGCAATATTTCTTCCCCCGCTCAAAGTTGTTCTGCAGGACCTGTGTGGAAATTCACCTGTGGGAAACTGCACTCCGGAGACTTTGACCACTTCAGACTGGAAGTTCCCATGACTGGAATGCACTTTCACACTTTTAAAAAAAAATGGGTGCATGCACACATGTACACACAATAACCTGTCACCTTCTCCAGAAAATGGAGGCAGGCATCCTTCCTTGTCTTCTGCTTTCTGAGGAATAAACTGAAACTTACATTTAGAGGTCCATGTGAGAAAATAAAAAGCAGGAAGAAAGACGGAGCAAAAATATCACGGAACAGAAGTTACCTTTATAGCTGCGTGCAACTAATATGATCTTTCCAAGCTCTGCTGCTATCTCAACTCTAGTAGATCAATGGCTCTCATTGCCAGTATTGAGGTAAGAACGAGCTGCAACTTCAGTTGATTTCTTTACATGCAACAGGGAATGGAGAGAATCCTTTCCGTTGTCCCAGGCAGTAAAATATCTCCTGCTAGCCTGCTTTCCTGAGTGACTCTCTCTACTACACCACTGAGCCCATGATGTCCCACCAGGCCACTAGTAGAGTGATTTGTCTCTTACATCTCTAGCTTGGTTCTGAAAGCTAGCTTTTGGTGTCAGGGTCAACATCTGTCCAGAGACCAGAACATGTTCCCGCATCAGGCTTCCAGAATCTTGCAATCTCATCCCTAAGACATTGCTTTCCAGTAGAATCAAAAATTCAGAACGGAGTACATCATGGACATATCAGCATAGTTCTCAGCTCAAAACCCATATCAACTGGACTCCCCAATATTTACAAATGCTTCTTTTGATAGGGAAATAATTATTTTAACATAATAATTTTAAATTTAAATTTAAATTAAAAGGTAAAGGTAAAGGTTCCCCTTGACAATTTTTGTCCAGTCGTGTCCAACTCTAGGGGGCAGTGCTCATCCCCGTTTCCAAGCTATAGAGCCAGTGTTTTGTCCAAAGACAATTTTCCGTGGTCACACGGCCAGTGCGACTTAGACATGGAACGCTGTTACCTTCCCACCGAGGTGGTCCCTATTTATCTACTTGCATTTGCATGCTTTCGAACCGCTAGGTTGGCAGGAGCTGGGACAAGCAACGGGAGCTCACTCCGTCACATGGATTCGATCTTACGACTGCTTGGTCTTCTGACCCTGCAGTACAAGCTTCTGCGGTTTAGCCTGCAGTGCCACCACGTCCCCACATATTTTAATCTAAATTAAAGGGTAATAAATCCACACCTTTTGCAGATTTTGAAGACAATGGAAATTAATGCATTAATAGGGGGATACACGTGTGAAAGTGACATGGACCTGGTGTTTTGGACCACAAGTTCCACTATGTCTGTGGATCTGGGGCCTGTAGTCCAAAATGTAATGCTTCCAACCCTTGCTCCGTCCTACTATCTTTACGACCAAGCTCTGTACACATATAAAATAATATCCTAATATGACCAAAAGTCAAATTCAAAAGGTCTCAACTAAAATAGACTTTGTTCTTTGTTGGTTTGCAGTTGACCCTTCAGATTACTTTGGTGTTAATAAGTCTGCACTGAGTTTCCCTCTTCCCCCAGATAACAATAATGGATTGTTTTTTCCACCAGCCTCTCTGGTTCAAGGCAATCCATGTTAAATGTTATGGATAAAATGTTTCTCTTATGCCAGATAAAATGGAGGCAGGAAGCCAGATCCATTTTAAAAAAATTAAAAAGGGGGGTAATAAAGAGAGATATTTTGGTTTGGATTTTTAAAAAAATTCTAATGACCCAATTGCTTTTCTATTCATTGTTTATGCGTTTCTGAATTCTATCAAACAGCTCTGCAGATCGTCATCCAATTGCTTTATTTATGTCGAATTGGCATAAACAAATGCGAATAAATGATGCAGTGTTGATGCCACATGGATTTTTACCACTGGTGGTGATGGGAAGAACAGAATGTCTAGGAACCCGTGATATATATGTGTATTTGCTCTCATATCTAGTCTTTGCTCTGCACATCAACCCTGGTGATTTCAGAATTTAACACGTAATTATATATCCCTCTCCACAAAGTTAAAATATTATAGGCTCAATATGGCTCCTGTTCAAATTGGCACATGACAGCTGCTATGCTTATGATCCTATTCTCTACCTCTGCTTTCATCGGTTTTCCTCCGAAGAATTCATATTTTATATGACGGACAGGATCCCAGCTGCAGTTTCTGTGGCTTTTCACCAGAGTTCGGAATTCTGTTTTTAAAAAGTAGTGCACTAAACATTGCTATTTACATTTTCAAAGTAAAACATTTGTTACTCATTACTTTGAAAGCAATGTCTCAGGGCATGTGATCTTTTAGACTTTTTTTTTTTTTTGCTTTCTTTTTCATTTTGTACAAAAATACACTGAAAAAACAGAGGTGAAAGTGGTTCCAGACCTCCAAAAATGAATCTCCAAAAAGAACATTTTGCAAGAAACAAAAGATCAATACTGATTATATTTTTTCAAAAAGCAATGGCAATAAGGGTCAAATTGTTATTGCATATCTCCACTAGTATAATTCTGGAAACATAAGATGCATGCATGTTAAGGAGTCAGGAAAGGAATTTCCTATCATGCATTTTTTGCATACCAAGTCATGCAACTGATGTGCAATAGGAAATACCTATATCAACTTCTTGATGTGCGTCAATGCTGCTGGTGTTCCACCAGTGGGAATAATTAACAGGATTCCAGTCAATCTTATTTTGCAAAGTATTGTAGTTGCACCACCATTGTCTCAACAAGCAATGTATTATAGAGAACATCTTCAAGTGGAGTACACCTGAGCGCTGGTTTACAGAAGTGTATGCATCACTAACACTTGGTATTTGACAACTTAACACTGAAACTGCATTCATGAATCTTGGTTGAGTGTACATACTAGTTCCCTTTGATGCTGTTGCGCATTATGTGAAGGGCAGAAACATAGATGCTCTGTTCTGTCTTTGATGTTTGATCTGGGACAATGTATTCACTTATGTGAATCTCTGGCTGATGGCTAGGTTGATCAAGTAGGTTCATAAGAATCAACAAAAAGCACCTGTGTATCGAACACTCATATTAAAAGGTGTTAAACTGCAGTACTACAGCTAAATCTTTGCTCACAACCTGGATTCAACCCCAGTTAGGTAGCTTGAGGTTCATTCAGCCTTCCATCCTTCCAGGGTCAATAAATTGAGTACATAGCTGGCTAGCTGAGTGATGTGTAGCCTGAATAATTGAACCGTAAACTGCCCAGAGAATTCTTTAAGTGCTATGGGGCAGTATATAAACAGCACACTTGATTATCTATAGTGAGCCACAGATCTGCAGATGTCAACCTTCTCAGGGAACCAACCTTCTGGTCCTGAACTGACTTACTTCCCCTGGCATAGGATCCTTCAGAATGAACCTTGTTTAAACTATGAGGATGTATTTTCCTTTGGTGTACTCCCTTTGCCTTGATGATTGTTCAGTCCCAAGTTCTGTTCTCTGCTTTGTCCGAATAGTTCTCACAGCAGAAGACTAATTTCAAGGGGCAGTGAACCCGCTTGAGTCCAAACCTTACAGGAGTGATCCACAACTATGGAACAACCCTGGTCAGCTGTCTCAATTCCTGGCCCCTGGTTCACCTCGTCTTGATGCCCACGACCCACCTCTAATAAAGAGGAATATGAAGCCAGCGGCAACATCAGCATCCAGCGCTAAGCAGCCCATCACACTCAAAAACAGGGCGATTGGGATGAAGGAAAATCCAAAGGAATAAGGGTTGACAAGATCCCTGGCAAGCTTGGAACACAGAGAAGAGGTTGACAGCATGGCTCAAAACAGTGCCCTCATAGCTAACAGCCTCCCAAAATTATGATTTGTACCTTCTTGAAATTTGCTGAAATGAAGACCATGTCAAGCAGAAAAGATATTTCTGCCCTTTAGGTAGGGAAACTGAAGTTGGCATAAGCCACCTCAAATAGAGAGACGTCTGTTGTGTCACATTCTTTGCCTCATCACAGTTATGAACACATTCCTGTCACAAAAGTGCTGAAGAGAATCCTGTGGAACGTACCCTCCTGCTGACAACAAACATGAATTGACAGACAAGAGGTCCAGAAGCATAGTTACAAGAACTTTACCCAGGATATGTTCATGAAGTACGGAACACAATATTTGACATTCATTGTCTGTGATAACCCTATGTAAAATAAACTTTGGTATTGGCTTGGTGAGTTGACTTGGGGGGTGGAGTGAGTTTGACAGAAATACATGTGGTTTTTTTTTAAAATTCCATATAAGAATAAGTGATGGTAGTCTTTGTTAGAGGCCCCTCACGATAGGGGTGATAGGTAGAAATACATGAATTTGTATTTTTCTCTATTGTGCTCTCAAATTCTTTTTAATTTCAATTACTTCCCATCAACTGTGGGGAAAAAAAATTGCAAACGTTTCTATCAAAAATAAAAGGAATGACATTTCAAACTGCCCAAATTTTATAAGCACAGCTAGATCCAGCGTGGAGTGGATTAACGTGGAACTATCTCCCTGCCTGTTTGCTATTTTAGAAAAAGTGTCTGCAAGAGCAAAGGGACCATTAACCCCAACTCTCTCAAAAGTAAATGAATAATGCACAGCGATTCATTTCCAGAGTGTATGGTTTCAAAAATCTAAACATTATTTCCCTCAAATTTCTGAGGCAGATTGCAGATTTTGAGGAGTTCTTGTCTAAAAAGGTAACAAAACCAAATTCTTACCCACTTTCCATGCCAGTTATGCCCCATGGCTTGGTTTTTCGTCAGCACTATGCATTGCCCAAGAGAACAGAAGACTGAAGCAGGCCTCTACCGTTCCTGCTACCAATCTATCCTTCACATCGGGAGAGCGAATCACCACTGAAAGCAGCACAGCTCTATTGAGCTTGGAATCATTACTTTTATAGACTACAGCTCCCATAATCCCCAACAGGCCACGTTGACTCTTTTATTCGGGGAGTTATGATCCAAAAAGTAATTTTTGTAAACTCTGGGAATGAACTCAAGGAAATGACGATTGGCACGAACTCTGTCTCCTCTGGGCTCTGCCTCTGAGTGGATGCCGATCAGAGAATATGGGAGTGCCAAAGACTTGTTTGGCCAATAAATGAACAGGGACAAACCACCCAACCAGCAGTTCATGCCCACCTCTATTCATGAGTCTCAGAGGAGACTCCAGAGACCTACTTCAGAAATTGTTTGTAATTATTATTTAGTTAGTTAGGCATCCTTCAGTCTCGAAAGACTATGGTAACGTGCTCTGTATGGCTTGGAACAGTGTGGCTGAGAAGGCCAATTCGAGAGTGGCAGTCCCTTCCACACAGAAGACAAATACAATCTGTCCCCTGTCCAGCTCCCTGATTTGGCTGATTTCGGGACTGCCTCTTTGCCTCGGCCTGCTGGACAAGGGTCTCTTCAAAATGGCAGAGGCCATGATGCACCGCCTGCCTCCAGGCTGAACTCTCAAATGTCAAGGTTTCCCACCTGTTGAGGGGCATTCCTAGGGCCTTCAGATCCCACTTGCAGATGTCCTTGTATGCAGCTGTGGTCTCCCTCTGGGGCGATTTCCCTGCACTAATTCTCCATACAGGAGATCTTTTGGAATCCAACCATCAGCCAGAATTATTATTACTAGATTACCAAATTCATTTATTTTCCACGCCTAATAGTTGCATAAGATCAGTGGCATCCATATTACTTAGCCACATACAGTATATGTGGCTAGACCTCACATTCCTGGGGAGAGGCAAATGGGTCAGGTTTCTTCCCACACCATCCAGTTAAAGAGCTCAAATGTCATCAGTTTTGATAGATTAAGGAGATGGGGAAGGAGATGATGCACAAAAGGAGAAGGAGCTAAGGAAGAGAGAGGGAAAAGAGCAACAAGAAGTTGTCATCTCCACTCACCACTGCTTTATTCAGCCTGGCTGAGCCTTCAATTCCCCTCACAGAAACCATAAAAACCAGCTTCGAAGACATAGCAAAATTATCACTGAGAGTTTTATCATCGAGGCTTCCTCGGCCTTATTTGGAGGAGTGCAAGTGACAAGAATCCAGTAAGGTTGAAGACTTAAGACAATATTCTAGCTGTTTTGAAGATGTTTGGGTCAACAAGCCGTTTCTTGGAGGTGCTCCAAGTTTTGGTTTCGTAGCATAAGCAGCACCGCCAGGCCGTTATGAGAACCACATAACATAATGGAGCATTGCCTCAACACTAAGAGACAAGACTCATGGAACGCATTGTTTTACAATTCTGAAATAGGATGTGCAGAAGGTCGAACAACAGTTGCCCTATTCAGGCTTTATAAAAAGCAGTTTCTCCAATGCTTGGAAGGGATCAGCCCCCTCCATTCTCATTTTCTTCACATGGCAACGATGAGGTTGAAGAAGGCTCCACCTTTTGTGTTGGCTCTACATGTACAGTACACTACTACAAATCTGGAGAGAAGATTCTTGCTTGTGTTTAGTCTATAAACACAAACAAGAATCCAGATTTTCCAGGGTTACCATGTATGTGAAAAACCTACACAGGAGGAGGAACCTCTTCAAACACCTCATTGCTTGCATGACAGCAAGGGCAGAGGGAGGGAAAATCTCTAAGCAGTCCCCTCTAACTAGAGATGGTCACAATCCAGAAAACCAGTAGTTTGTGATGGTTTTCATATTTGCCCAAGACATTACCCACCTCTAACAATAATGAGGTTTCCACCAACAGAGCCTCTGAGTCCAATCTGGGCCCAGTTCAAAGTTTAGATTACTATTTTGAACATCCAAGGGGTATTGGAGAGCTTCACGTGAGTGCAGTGTTTCCACAGTGAATTTGACTGCCTACGAATAGCACTAGAGCCTGTTCTAGTAGAAAGGGTATAATATTGAGTATCTCCCTCCCCCCCGGCATAAATGATAATTGATTACAGTTCTGCTGAGATAGACCTTTCAATGCTCAACGAGTGCAATGCTGAATCAATGTGATCAACGTTATTAGCTGAGATGTATTCTGAAATGGGTACTCCGAAGTTAGCAACATCCCCTTGAAATAAGGGTCCCTTGGCAACCATATTTAATGACCCATCGCATGATGAAGAGGCCACCGGGGGGCGCTTTTCCAAAAGAGCAGGACTTGGAACCCAGAGGTGTCGTCATTCTCTTGGCTATCTCTCCCGAGTAAACTGGTTTGTCGCAATGAAAAATGGTTGCAATAAAGGACTAGATGGGACTGTCTTGGCTCTGCATATCGTTACTGGTCAAAAATAACTCCTCTTTCTCCACCATCAGCATTCCCCTGCTCCCCAATTCCCAATTTGGTTGTGTCTCCATCTGTTTCCCTAATTATCCAACAGGCAGTTATTGATGTATAAATCCTGAACAAATCATGCAGCAATATACCTGTGGATGCAAGGACTCAACCCTTTCCCACCATTTTGAGCCCTATCTTAACTGGTCTGTCAACAGTACAGAAAAGACAATTGATAGTATCATCATCATCATCATCATCATCATCATCATCATCAACAACAACAACAACAACAACAACAACAACAACAACAACTTGAAAGTGTTTATATGCACACACACATACTCACTTCACAAATCTAGGAGAAGAGCATGAACTTTGCAGTTAATATATGGGTTCAGTAGGCCTTGTTCTAATAAAATCCAAGGTTAATTCTGATTATATTTAATGGAGGCAGGATTACATCTCAATTCTATAGTTACAGTGGTGCCTCGCTTGACAATGTTAATTTGTTCCATCGAAATTGCTGTAGAGCGAAAACATCGTCAAATGAAATTTTAAAAACCCACTGAAATGCATTGAAAACCGTTTAATGCGTTCCAATAGGCTGAATATCTGCTCGTCCAGCGAAGATCCTCCATACAGCGGCCATATTTGGTGCCTGCAAAGTGAGGAATCCATCCTAGAAAACAGCGGGGGGCCAAAACCTAATCGTACAGCGATTTCCTCATTAAGCAAGGCAATTGTTAAGCGAGGCACCACTGTACTATTGTGGGATTGTTAAGGTAGAAGTAGGTATTTATGGGGGAACTCTGCAGTTCTAAGATGATGATGGGACAGGAGGAAACAACACTACCTTTGCTTTTTTGTCATAAAAATGTTGCAGAATTACTATTCCACCTTGCCTCCACTAAATTCATGGGGGCAAACATGGATTTCCTTCCCCACTTTATCTGCACAATATTTCTATTTAGTAGGTCAGACTCCAAAACTGCATGCCTAACTTTGGAGGGTCTCCTGAACCTAAATATTGTGGGAAATGTGGCCAAGGTGATCCTTCCCCTCCCAAAACTATATCCGGGCTCTGAAAATCCTCAAAGCCAGGAATCATCCTCATAGCTGGCTGAGAAGCAACTGTATTGGATTTACAACATGCCTATTATGCCTTTAGGAAGTTTGGATGGGAGGTACTTTGAGTGAACGTCAATCACATAATAGCAGCCAATTGTTTTCCCCTCTGCCTCAGATTAAGGGACATGGTGGCACTGTGGGTTAAACCGCAGAAGCCTTTGTGCTGGAAGGTCAGAAGACCAGCCATCGTAAGATCGAATCCACGTGATGGAGTGAGCTCCCGTCGCTTGTCCCAGCTCCTGCCAACCTAGCAGTTTGAAAGCATGTAAATACGAGTAGATAAATAGGTACCACCTCAGTGGGAAGGTAACGAGGTTCTGTGTCTAGCCGCGCTGGCCACGTGACCACGGAAACTGTCTATGGACAAACGCTGGCTCTACGGCTTGGAAATGGGGATGAACACCGCCCCCCAGAGTCAGACACAACTGGACTAAATGTCAAGGGGAACCTTTACCTTTACCTGCCCCAGATTCCTATTCCCACTTTTTCTTTTTTTTTTTTAACATTAGTCAGGGTTCAATGTCATCTGAGCCTATTAGTAATGTCAGTGTTATGTGTTTGTTAAAGTTATGAAGTCAGCAGTTAGAGTCTGAGTATAGTGCTAATGTAACTAGCCAGTTATTGTTGTTTAGTCATTAAGTCATGTCCGATTCTTCATGACCCCATGGACCACAGCACGCCAGGCCCTCCTGTCTTCCACTGCCTCCCAGACTTGGGTCAAATTCATGTTGGTCACTTCGATGACACTGTCCAACCATCTCGTCCTCTGTCATCCCCTTCTCCTCTTGCCTTCACTCTTTCCCAACATCAGGATCTTTTCCAGGGAGTCTTCTCTTCTCATGAGATGGCGAAAGTATTGGAGTCTCAGCTTCAGGATCTGTCCTTCTAGTGAGCACTCAGGGTTGATTTCCTTCAGAATGCATAAGTTTGATCTCTTTGCAATCCAGGGGACTCTCAAGAGTCTCCTCCAGCACCACAATTCAAAAGCATCAACTCTTCAGCAGTCAGCCTTCTTTATGGTCCAGCTCTCACTTCCATACATCGCTACAGGAAAAACCATAGCTTTGACTATGCAGACCTTTGTTAGCAAGGAGATGTCTCTGCTTTTTAATATGCTGTCTAGGTTTGTCATCACTTTCTTCCCAAGAAGCAGTAGTTAGTTAACTAGTCACTACTTGTGATCTTAAACTATGTAACTAGTGAATATGTTTTGTTTGTTATTGTGTTATATATATATATATATATATATATATATGAACAATTTGTCAGTAAAATAGAAATATTTGTATTCTTTCTGACCACCAAAGTATGACTGATTATACTGAGACAAAAGATGGGCATGAACCACAGAATTGGCAGTTCATGCCAGTTCGTTCTTGGCTGAACAGCCGTCCAGTGCTTCCCAGCCCCACCTCATCCATTGGGCGCCCACTCAGAGGCAGTGCCTCAGTTTCCCTGCCCCATCTTCTCCAGGTACTACCTCTGAGTGGACGTCTGCTGGAGGAGGTGGGGCTTGAAAGCCCCAAACACCTGTTCAGCTGGAAAATGAAGCCACACAAACTGCTGGTTCATCAGTTCGCGTCCATCTCTTGACAGGATCTCCCTCATGAAATCTGAGACAATAGGCTATCTTAAAGGAGCCATTGCATACTCTTTGGAGGACACATCTTGTTCTTCAAGAGAACGGAACAGCTGGAGCATTTATGAGACTAGCCAGGCAGTTACTGTTGCTGCCTGACATAATTTTTTAGTTGAGGTGCTCACCGCACTCCACCTAATGACAGGGCTGGGCATAACCCCATACATGCCTGGGGGATTTTGCTCCATTTGGCAGGTGTGGAAAGAAACATTCTTCATCTTAGACAAATGTTTTAGAGTGAAATCAATATCTTAACCAGTTTGGAGCCTGGGATTTCTATCCTGCCCCTTTGGTGATGACTGCTCCACAGAAAGCTAGCAAAAAAGAGAGAGAGAGAGAGATAGACAGAAATAAGATAGTGGGTAATTTATCCTTAGGCCAACCTCTTTAAATACTTTAAAGAGATGTGCTCTAAATTACAAACCTCAAAATGTCCTGATCTCTCACTGAAGCCATAAACTGAAAATAAGTACTAACTCACCCAACTGTTTAGTTAAAGGAGGGGTTTTTATAGCAAAAGATATCTTTAAGCATCTTTGAATTATTACAGATATCGCTTAAAACAGTTAAAATGTCAATTTAGGATTTGGTATATCAACCTCATTAGGTTGTTTCCTGCATCCTGTGGTAGGTGAATGTGTTACATTAAAATTTCCGATTTCTCCCCCCCTCCCCTATGCTTTATGCATCCTGTAAAAGCCCCAAGAAGTTTACAGGGGGATGTTACATTAAGTTGTGTTATTATAAATATGATTTAAATATCAGCAGCATTACAAAATGATTATTGTCATACAAGGCTGCATGTAGGAAAAAGGACCTAACCTCAAGAAATGCTTGGGGTTCTTGTCAACAATATAATGAATTGTTCGGCTACGTTTTCCTGTTATTCATCTTCGTTTCTCCTCAGACTCCAGAGAGGGCTGATCTGCAATTCTTCGAGAAGGTGCTCATAAATTGCTGAACGAGAAGCACCCCTTGAGATATATGTATATACATACATACAGTATATACTACCCACATACTATCTAATATATATATTAGATAGTATGTGATCAATCTTGAGAAATTTGATTTAGAGGCACAGAGGAACGATGTTGACAATGCTTAACATTGTTTTTAAACTGCTGCTAAATCAATTACAGCATTTGGGAGACAAAACAGTCTTTTACGTTCTCTCCACTGCTCCGTTGTCTGCGAGATGGAAGGTTTTGGAGAGCACGCAGTGAAGCTGTTTGGAAACTACTGGAGTGATGGAACAAAGGAAAGTTCCTAAGAAATCACAATATAATCTGGCTCGGCTCACATGGAGAGCTGTCAGAAACATTCAGATACTTGCAAAGAAGCTATAACCCTGTATTTTGGTACACCCGTCACCCAGTATATGAAAACCTGGAAATGTTTCCTCTTTCTTCTGCAACTCTGGGAATCCCAGATTTAGTACGCAGGGAGGATCATGTGGGTTTGGAGGTCGTGGAAAGTTAACTGACTGCTGAAAGGAACAGAAACTGGGCAGAATGAAGTAGATGAAGAAAGAAATGGAGACTCATGGAGGACAGCGGTGGGGCCTCCTGCCATATGAAAGAGACTCAGTCTCTTGTAAACCTCACTTTTATACCCGCAGCAGCCTAGTAATTCAGCAGAAAGTGTATCAAACATGGACAAGACAGAATTTTGATTTGTAATGTTTCTGTTTTCTGTTCATGCTCTGGAATCTGAAATGGGATTCTATTTTATTTTTGAAAAAGGAACTCATTGTGTTACTCATTACTTTGAGGCAGGCAGATGATTGCTGCTCAAACTATTTGTAGAAACGGATATGCCTAGGTAAAGCATTGTGTCACCATTCGCAGCACTCCAGAAATATTTGTTTGTTTGTTTGTTTGTTTGTTTGTTTAGATTTATACCCCACCGATCTAGACCGAAGTCTACTCTGGGCCGCTAACAATAAAAAATAAAATAAAAACAATATAATAAAATAAAAAAGAACAATAATAATATAGTTCAAGATGAGGGAAAAATATTCAAGTGATTACAGGAGAGAAAGTCTGCCTAAAGAGCCAGGTCTTAAGTTTGCTCTTAAAAACACCCAGCGAGGGAGCCAGGCAGATCTCTGGGGAAAGACTGTTCCAAAGGCGAGGGGCCACTGCCGAGAAGGCCTGGTTTCTTGTTCTTTCTCTCTGGGCCTCCCTCGGCATTAGGCCCCTCAGCCACCCATCTTGGCTAGAATGAGTGATTCGGTAGATCTAGGTGGGAGGAGGCGTTCTGCTAGATATCGAGGTCCTAAACCATTAGGGCTTTATATACAAGTGAATGCTCTCTGGTTCCCTCTACTGGCCAATCCTGATACTGCACCTTAAAAATACTTGGGAGAAATGCAAGTTGAAACAAAACAAAACAAAACTAGGACTGATACGATGATGACACAGAAACTTGGCGGAGAACCCTGTTGGAATGCATCTGAAATATCTATTAAAATCAACTTTTGAAAGTAACTGGAAAATGTTGTTTATTACACCAAAAAGTCAGTTTGCAACTTTATCTTATGTCACTTTGAAATGGAACTTAGTTACTCCCTCATTACTCCTCAAAATAATTAGTTAGCAATAACATGATTTCTTGTAACTAGTTATTTTCAAGTACTAGCTTTCGGTGGCAGCCAGCAAAATGGATGCCTAATGCATGCTAGTATGTATATATGCATTCAGATCCAAGTTATTGCATGGATAAGAACTTGTGGGCATGTTTCGAAGGAGCATTCCTGTGTTGTTTGGAATCCACTCATCTTATTAGAAAGATTAAGCTCAAACAGTAACCTACAAGACAAAGACAATTGGGTAAATAGCCATCCAAAAGCATTACCTTTTGAAGCTTCTAGAAGGAAACAGACCTGATATAAACCAGCTCCATCCAATTCACACCAAGGTGATTCATTAAATCCTAGAACTGTAGAGTTGCAAGGAGCATCTGCATTCATTGACTTCAACCCCTTGCTGATGCAGGAAATCCGGTACAATAGCTTCCTGAATAGGGGGTCATCTGGCTTGTCTGCAAGGACATCTGCAAGCAGGATCTGAAGGCCTTAGGAATGGACCTCAACAGATGGGAAACCTTGACATCTGAGCATTCAGCCTGGAGGCAGGCAGTGCATCATGGCCTCTCCCAATTTGAAGAGACCCTTGTCCAGCAGGCCGAGGCAAAGAGGCCATCCCGAAACCAGCAAAATCAGGGAGCTGGACGGGGACAGATTGTCGTTGTCTTCAGTGTGGAAGGGATGGTCGCTCTCAAATTGGCCTCCTCAGCCACACTAGACGCTGTTCCAAGCCCTCCATACAGAGCACGTTACCATAGTCTCTCGAGACTGAAGGATGCCTATTCCAGGCTTGTTCTTTAAAACCCTAACTGAGACTCCACCATTCTCACAACATTTTGTACAGCACACAAAAATAGGGAAGGGGGCCTTGATCCTGGGTGTTCCAGGTCTTGCTTTGACACTATAGTAATTATGCCAATCTGTTCACAAATAGCACCACTGTCTAGCATAACAATAAATGGCAAAAAATAATAATAAATTAAGTAGTGGCACCCCAAATTCACTCTAGAGATAAAGATGTCTTTAGGTTCTGAAGAGGCTGAAGGTCCCCTACCCAAATCTAGATGATGACACAGAATCATCCTTCAAAGTGAACACGGGGCTGTTCCTTGATGCCAAAATTCTGCAAAAGCGCTTGATTCAACCCAAGAAGAGAGGTAAGTGGGCCGCTCGGAGTGTTATTCCTATCTTGCTTCTCTTTGAAAAGTGAGAGGCATGAAAACGATTGAAGAATTCACATTTTCCCGTGCCTGTCTTTCCAAGGGCTTAACAAAACATCTAAGTCCATCATCCTTGATAGGTGCTTTTCATTTCACTTCTCCTCGTCAGGAAAAACACACACACACGCACGCACACACACACAGAGACGCACGTTGTTCGCCCTTCGTACGTCTGCCAGCACTTGATTTGTTCCTCCAAACGTTGTCCTGTCAGTTCATCGCAACCCCCTACACACAGAAATCTCACTTGAAATTTCTCTCTCCCTCTCCACCCCCTCTGTTGCTCTCTTGTATCTCTTCATCAGCAACTCTTCTTCCTCCCCTTTGTCTTTTACCTGTCGTTCCCAACTTGGCAGAACCTCTCATGGAGCTAGGCGGTGGGGGATGGGGGTTCCTGCAGAACTATGTCTGGTGGAGAGCCAAATGGGCAGAGACTACCGTACCCATAATCCCTTGCAGTCCTTGCCAGGTTTAGTACTACCTACCCTGTAGCCTACATAGGATGAAGATAAATATATTTGATGATTGTTGTGGGTTTTTCGGGCTCTTTGGCCGTGTTTTGAAGGTTGTTCTTCCTAATGTTTCGCCAGTCTCTGTGGCCGGCATCTTCAGAGCATAGACAGAGTTCCTACTCCAGTCCTCTGAAGATGCCAGCCATAGAGACTGGCGAAACTTTAGGAAGAACAACCTTCAGAACACGACCAAAGAGCCTGAAAAACCCACAACAACCATTAGATCCCGGCCATGAAAGCCTTCACAAATACATAAATATATTCATTCATTCATTCATTCATTTATCAGTACATAGCAAGAGGACGTTATGCTGAGATATTTCAGCATGGCAAAATTCCTGAAAATGAGAAATATGGTGTATAGAATCACAGAATAGCTGAGTTGGAAGGGGCCTGTAAAGCCATCAAGTCCAACTCCCTACTCAGCACGCAAATCCAAATCAAAGTGAATCTGAAAGACGTCTGTCCAGTTTTATCTTGAATGCCTCCAGTGTTGGAGCACTCGCCACCTCCTGAGTTAATTGGTTCCATTGTCGTACTGCTCTGTTTAGAAGTTTTCCTGAAATTCAGCCTAAATCTGGCTTCCTGTAACTTGAGCCCATTGTTGCGTGTCCTGCGCTCTGGGATGATTGAGAACAGATCCTGCGCCTCCTCTTTATGACTACCTTTCAAGTATTTGAAAAGTGTCTTCATACATTCCTAGATCAGTGTTGTAGTACCAGTGCATTGATTTGTAGACTGAGCATCAGTAATTTGCAGACCAGCCATTTCACTCTGAAAGGGAGCGAGGTCCCAATCCTGCTTTGTCTGTGAGCTACTGGTGAGTAGAAGAGGTGCCGAATTAGGACCCAACTGTAAATCACACTTTTCTTAACTCTTGGCCTGTGCAATGTAACCCATAGCTTCTCATTCTGAGTGTGAACTCTTCTGGATCTGCTTGGGCCTGGAACAAAAAGAATTCTGAATTGCAAGAACACTTCATTTGTTGAGAGCAATATTTATCAGAGATGAAAGCCATACAATAACAAGGAGGAGGACATTCCACAGATGAAAAGCAAGGCAAAGCAGTCTGAGACAAGTGTGATGTAAACAGAATTTCCTTCTGTTCTTGAAAAATCCAAGTATGTATTGTTAGCTGTTCATCTTTACAGAAAAGATTGTTTTGATCTTTAATGCATTGTGAAGTTTATAATATTTCAAGCGATATGCTCTTGATTTGGAGATCGTCCTTCACGTAAATACTGTAAGTTGAAAGTTCTCAATATAGAACTTTTTACCACCACCACCATCCCCCATGTGGTTTTTGATGACTTTAAAAGAAGTCACTTCTTTTAGGTAAGACAGGAATCAAGGGGTTAATTGGGGATAAGGGGATTGGGGACTGCCATTTTAGTTTTCCCACAATGCTCTGTTTGGAGCCTTCTCAACACACACACACACACACACACACACACACACACACACACACACACACACACACACACACAGAGAGAGAGAGAGAGAGAGAGAGAGAGAGAGAGAGAGAGAATGTGGTTTATGGCCCAGTTCCATCATTTTGCAGTGGTTCCCAACCTTGGGTCTCAGATTTTCTTAGATTAAAACTCCCATAAGCCTTCACCACTAGCTCTGCTGGCAAGGGGTTCTGGGAGTTTTAGTCCAAGAACATTTGGGGACCTGAGGTTGGGGATCACTGTCTTAGGCTATGTTCCTTCATGGTAGTTGAGGAAGAAAGGAAGGAGCGCACAAGTACCAAAGTTATTGCAGAGGACATATGTGGAAATCATCATGTGTGTTGAAAATAATTTGTTGTTGTTTAGTCGTTAAGTTGTGTCTGACTCTTCGTGACCCCTTGGACCAGAGCACGCCAGGCCCTCCTGTTTTCCACTGCCTCCCGGATTTAGGTCAAATTCATGTTGGTCGCTTCGATGACACTGTCCAACCATCTTGTCCTCTGTCATCCCCTTCTGCTCTTGCCTTCACACTTTCCCAACATCAGGTTCATCAGGGGCAGGTAAACCCCGTTTTTATTTTTTTGGAATAAAAATGTTGTGGGATTACACAAAAAGTAAGAGGAACAACATGAGATTTAATGTGTCTTTCCAATGTTCAAGGGGCTTCTTGGCACCTCTTTAAGGATTATCTAAGATGCAAAGGTAATTAATTACCTGCAGAGGGTATTTGATGCAAACAGGATTCAACGCATGTATGTGTCGGAAAGAAAGTTACTTTCAAATTTTACATTTAAAAGCCATTAAAGGCATTTCTAGAGATATCGGAGCATGAACTTTTCAGATTTTGTGATTCTTTTCAGTCCTGCATAGCAAAGCATTTTTGACTATGGTTCTCTCTTTCATCTTTTAAAAGTGCATCCAAAGTACAATGTCAGAATCGGCCACTAGAGGGAAACAGAGAGCATTTCCCCATACTGTATTTCTTCTGGATCTGGCAAGGCAAACTACTTTTGCAGTTAGCGCAATGGTAATGATTAAGGCGAGGAGTTGCACAAGGAATTCCTTTTAAAATTTAACATTCAGAGCTATCCCTTTGCTTTGACATCCACTGATTGGAAGAACAAAGGGGCAACTTTATTGCCATTCAGCTTTTATATTCCCTTTCAGCTTTTCCATCAGTCCCCAGGAATAATAAGAGGGAATGGTTTTATGAAAACTGAACACTGAAGGAGAGGTCTTTGACAAACTTGGGTCCTAAAAGAAGGCTCTTCCTGTTGGCTTGAAGTCCATGGTTCAAGATGCCCCATCTACTGAAAAAGATGCTATTCCAGTACTGCAGGTCAATAATGTTCTCCTTGAATACCTAGCTATTGTTTCCTCCTATATATCAAACAATTACCATGTTTGAAAATAAGACAGGGTCTTTTATTAATTGTTGCTCCAAAATGCATGAGGACTTATTTTCAGAGGATGTTTTATTTTACAGTCATGTCATCTTCTGGTTGCTACACAATGCTGCACAAGGATGGAGAGTGGGTTTTAACTTAACTGGGACTTATTATCAGGTTAGGTCTTATTTTCGGGGAAACAGGGTAGATGACAATTATTCTCCCCTCATTCTATTGCTTTCCCTCCAATGTTGTTACAAACATCCAAGGACAGAATATTCAGCTCTCTTCCTGATGACCTTATGTATTAGTGTAATATGCAAAACCACTCCAGTGCCTTTTTAATCTTTATAATCCGAGCAGACAATGCTTGAAACTTCACTTTTTTCTCCATCGCATTATCTCTTTTTTAAAAAAAGGAAGAAAGGAAGGGAAAAAAGACTCGGCCTTCTGAAACCAACCATTATAAAAATAATCTTTTTTTTTTAATTTCCAGCTTTGTGCACCCACACCAAGACTTCAGCTGGGCTGTTGCTTCCAGTTATACTGGGAACATTGATGCAGTTAGTAATTTATTCAGAGGTTACCCTCAGTGAGTTCATTGATTATTACTTCTCAGGGAAATAGGTACGGGATTGTGGGCTTTGTTAATTTCAACTCAGTGGCTTCAACCTTATGGAACCAGCTTCTGGAGGAGCTTCTTATTGCCCCCTCCCTATGGACATTCAGGAGGCAACGGAAGGTACGCCTTTTCCGGGTCTCCACACTGACCCCAGCTGACCGCCTTTTCTCCACCATTTTGTTGTTCTATAGTTTTCGCGCCATCTGTTTTCATCGGCTACCCGTTAAACTGGTTTTAAACAGATTTAGTTTTATTTGGGGTTTCTTTTGTTTCTTATCGTAAGCCATCCAGAGCATTGCTTTGGCATTCACGGGAGCAGTATACAAGTTTAAGTGATAAATAAATAATAATTTAATTTCTGAACTCATTTCAGTGAATTCATAGCATCACTATTTGCACACGCTACAATAGAGATATGTTGCTGACTGAAAACTGCAGCTGATTGCAGGATTTTTGATACCTACAGGCCCGTCCTACTATTTAGGCAGGCAGAAGATAAGGAGTGATTTGAAAGGGTGAGCAATAACCCTTGAGTTACTCTGCTTTGTGAGAGGATAAAGCCTGCCCTATATCAGTACCAAATAAGAGGCAATGGCCAGTATGCTTTTAAATACACAATGGGATCTTGTCTTTTACTGGGCAGCAAAATATATTGGACAACAATTAGAGTGCTAAGCGGATTGATACTCTTAGTTGATCTTTAGAAGGAGAGTTCCCTTGCAAGGTAAAAGAGGTTGATTTATAATACTAGAGCTTGCCTTACTTTGCATTTTATAAAACAGCTTGATTCTATTGGTCATTTTTAAAATGTCTTACTTAGGGATGGAGCTTGGAAGAAAGTGGGCATCTAGAGGGAAAATGTAATAATAAGAAATGCACATTTCCTACACCTGATTTTCAGGTTCAATTCAGTGAAGCTTAGCGGGCTCTCTTAAACCTATCTCTCATCTTTCCTTAAACCCTAAATTTACCCTTATGGAGGTGAGGTTGATGGTAGGGTCCTGAAGCAGCTGGTGTCTTCTGTCGTTATTTAAAGACATGCTCTTTGCTAGACATTCAGCACAAGATGCACAGACCCTGGTATCATAAGTCTGGGGAAGGACCCATACATGTTCCCACAAAGAGGCAACACAACTCTCTCGTTTTTGCCATGCTCAGCTAAGCCACAAACTCAGCAGCCAGTTGTCCAAAAGCAAATCTGTATTTTAATGTAATTTATGGCTGGCCATTAAATTTTTATGCGATCTTGTCCTTACTCACTCATGTTAATTATAACCCAATGCTTTACCTGAAAGCTGATATTGCACTTGACACCAGCCACCGCAAAAGACTAAGAAACCAACAGTGTCACCCTGTGGCTTGAGAGTCAAGAGACGTGAAGGCAAGAGTCAGGATTAGTTACTTTGTTTACTGTGGGTGGGAAGGTGCTATCGGGAGCAACATCATCTGTGCTATTGGCTTCTTTCAGTTCTTCAAGAAACCACCAGACATGTGGGATGTCTGTTTCCATGATTCTAAATGCCAAGAAATGGCAGGACTATTGCTACACAAGACCATGCCCACATTGCCAGCAGGAAAAAGGTGGCTACAATTTATATAGCAAAGGGCAACCTGAATGTTGATGTCACCCATATCAGCAGTCAAGACTGTCTACAGGGTCCCCTCTTGTGCTCACTACCATTCACAGAGAGAGACTAAGCAGAAGGAATTCCCAGAACTTGACTTCTTTTCATCAGTTAACCACTTCTCACTCAAACACAAAGCAACACCCAAAGGGAGAGAAGGGGGAAAGAATGAGATAAACGAGTAGGAAAATATATAAAGAATATATCATTCTTATATCAGAGTGTTGCACATGTTAAGATGGTTAGACTATTTTTCACCAGAAACTGGCTACTTCAACTGCCATTTATTAGAATCATTGAATCATTGAGTTAGAAGGGGGCTATAAGGCCATTGGGTCAAATCCCCTGCTCAATGCAGGAATCAAATCAAAGCAGATCTGACAGATGGCTGCCCAATTTTCTCTCGAATGCCTCTAGTGTTGAAGGGCTCACCACCTCCCAAGGTCACTGATTCCATTGTCATACTGCTCTAATAGTTAAGAAGTTTTTCCTGCTCTTCAGACTAAATTTGGCTTCTTGTAGCTTGAACCCATTATTCCAGCACTCTGCAATGATCAAGAAAAGATCCACCCCTCCTCTGTATGACTATCCTTCAAGTATTTGAAAAATGCTATCATATCTTCCCTCAGTCTTCTTTTCTCAAGACTAAAAATGTCCAGTTCTTTCTATCTTTCCTCATAGGGATTTGTTTCCTGCCCCCTGATGATCCTTATTGCCCTCCTTTCAACATATTCCAGTTTGTGTATTCGCAAAGGCTTTCATGGCTGGAATCTAATGGTTGTTGTGGGTTTTTCGGGCTCTTTGGCCGTGTTCTGAAGGTTGTTCTTCCTTACGTTTTGCCAGTCTCTGTGGCCGGCATCTTCAGAGAACAGCACAGAGTGTCCAGAGCACAGAGTGCTGTCCTCTGAAGATGCCGGCCACAGAGACTGGCGAAATGTTAGGAAGAACAAATTGTTGCTGCCAAGGTCTTCTGGCCATGGAGCCACACATGTAAGGCTAAGGTAGGGAATGGAAGGGGGTGTGGGGGTAGGCTGTTGGGGTGGATGGCTGTCTGTGTGTGTGTGTTTGTGTGTGTGTGTGTGTGCCTATCAGCTTCTGATCAGCTGATCGGCAGCCAGTAGGCAGAATGGGCTTCTGTGCCATTTGGTAAACTCTCCTGGGGGGATCCAATTTGTAGGTGGATAACTTGGACGTCTGATATTCAGTGTTCACCAATTTGGCAGGCATGTTGGGGAAAGACATAGGAAGCTCTGTTGTGATTCTGGAGTCTCTAAGTACCTGGGGGGAGCTTTCCTGGGAGGTACTTTTTGTGACTATATAACTTGGGGGTCCATGAGCCAATGTTCACTAAACTTTCAGGAGTTGTAGGAAAGCGTCTGAGGAAGCTTCCCTGCAAATATGGTATCTCTAGATGCTTAGGGGCCAGTTTTATAGCAGTGTCAAATGCAGATGAATCAATGGATCAATCCGTCAATTTGTTGAAGAATATTCGTATATTTGTATTAGTTGATCCATTAACCTTGATGAATAATGGCTCAACATGAATTGCCATTTTTTAATTTGTCCTCATCTCTACTCTCAAGCTTTAATCCTGTTCTTTGTACTTCACATTTTTCTGGAGGAGTATAGATTGTTTTTTGAAAGAAGACTAAGCTGAAATAGAAATTTAGCATTTCTACCTTTTCTTTGTTGTCTATTATCATTTTCCCATTCCCTTTAAGTAGCTGAGTCACTGTTTCCTTTTGCTGTTTTTTGCTATTTATGTGCTTTTGTTGTTGTTGCTTTTAGCATCTCTTGCTGCCCTCAGCTTATTCTCAGCTTTTGCCTTCCAAAGTCATCCCTGCAAATCTTTGCTACTTGTCTGTATTCTTCATTTCTAGCCTGGCCTTCCTTCTACTTCCTGTATCTGTCATCCAGAGTAAAATGTTTTCAGAACTGAAATTGCAAGAACTAAAAAAAGTTGGCAAAATAAAAATCAACACAGAACAATGACCATAGTATGGAAGACAAATACAGTGGTGCCCCGCATAGCGAGGTTAATCCGTTCCGGATTAACCTTCACTATGTGAAAACTTCGCTAAATGGAACGGGGAGGCCCATTCCAAATGGGCACAAAACTCACCATTTAGCGAAGTTTCCAGGGTCCGGCAGCCATTTTCATGCCCTCAGTAAGCGAGGGGAGGGTGCGAAAACGCTGCACGCGGCCTTTTTGGGCGTCCAGCAGCCATTTTGAAACTGCCGAACAGCTGGTCTGCAGGCGTCACAAAGCGAAGATCAGTAAGCGAAACGCTTACCAATCTTCGCTATGCGAGTTTTGCCCATTGGGGCCGACGCTATGCCTCCGCATTAGCGATCCCGAAAACTGGATCGCTATGCGGATTCATCATTATGCGGTGCGCTCGTTAAGCAAGGCACCACTGTAGATGGTAGAGGCAGACACAGTAGTGAAAGAAAACATATCAACAGAGGAACAGCTTATGAAACAACCCAGAAATTATGAGGTAACAGAATGGCAAACACAACTGAGGGGAAAAATAGTAAACCATATTAGCCATATTAGATATATATATACCACCCATCTGGCACCTAAGGTCTCTCAAAGAAACCAGTAAAAGATCTACTGAGTGATGCAAATGTAGTCATCAGAACAATCCCAACTAACAAGCTAAAGGAAACAAATCAGCTCATGTATAGCACAGCTACCATAATAACCATGGAACTTCGTTACAAGCTACAAAAGATCAGAAAACTCCTGGCACTCCAAAATGGAAAATTTGGCTGGAAGGAAAAGAAAAGAAAAACAAATTTCATGAAGACATTAGCAACTTAAAACACCTGAAAGATTCAAAACTAAAAATGAAAAAATAAAGCCAGACTATGCAAAATATATGACAAGAAAGGAAAACAATCGTTGAAACTATGGAAGAATTATAACAGCAGGTAACAGCTACAGGAAAGGAATATAAAAGATATGATGGACACTTGAAAAAATATAGAGAAAACATGCAGTTTCAAAATAACCAACAATTGTTCTGCATATCACTAGGATAAAATGCAGAGCGAAAGAAATTAGGCCCATGTAAAGCATGGCTAATAACAAGGCCAGTGGAGCTGATGGCATTCCAATTGAACTACTTAAAATCTTAAAAGACAATGCTGTAACAGTGCTATACTCAATATGCCAGCAAGTTTGGAAAACTCAGCAGTGGCTAGAGGATTGGAAAAGATTAGTCTACTTCCCAGTCCCAAAGAAGGGCAGTGCCAAAGAATGCTCCAACTACCGTACAATTATACTCATTTCACATGATAGCAAGGTTATGTTCAAAATCCTCCAAGATAGGCTTCAGCAGTATGTGGACCGGGAACTCCAGAAGTACAAGATGGATTTCGAAGGGGCAGAGGAACTAGGGATCAGATTGCTAATATGCGCTGGATTATGGACAAAGCCAGAGAGTTCTAGAAAAAACATCTACTTCTGCTTCATTGACTATGCAAAAGCCTTTGACTGTGTGGACCACATCAAACTATGGCAAGTCCTTAAAGAAATGGGACTGCCTGATCACCTTATCTACCTCCTGAGAAACCTATATTTGGGACAGGAAGCAAAAGTTAGAACTGGTTATGGAAACACTGATTGGTTCAAAATTGGGAAAGGAAGACGACAAGGCTGTATATTGTGCCCCTGCTTATTTAACTTATATGCAGAATACATCATGTGAAAGGCCAGACTGGAGGAATCCCAAGGCGGAATTAAGATTGCTGGAAGAAATATCAACAACCTCCGATATGCAGATGATACCACTCTGATGGCAGAAAGTGAGGAGGATTTAAAGAACCTCTTAATGAGGGTGAAAGAGGAGAGCACAAAAAATTTTTCAGAAGCTTAACATCAAAAAAAACTAAGATCATGGCCACTGGTCCCATCACCTCCTGGCAAATAGAAGGGGAAGATATGGAGGCAGTGACAGATTTGACTTTCTTGTACTCCATGATCACTGCAGATGGTGACAGCACAGGAATATTGGCAAGATCAATATATTTAACTAAAAATTCCCTATGCCCAACTGTACAGAAAGGGAACTTTAAAAAGTAAAGAGGCATGAAAGATCAGCTGCTTATTGATTAAATGATACTGAAGAATGTAAAAAGATGAAAAGCAAACCTTAAGATCGCCTGGATAGACTATAAAAAGGTATTTGACTCATTACCACAAAGCTAGATTAACCTGGAAAAATGGGAAACCATCTTAATGACCCAAGGTGAAAAAATTGGAGGGGGTTAGCATCAAAAGAGGAATATTTCAAGAGGATTCCTGGTCACCACTGCTATTTAACATCTCACTAATTCCGTGTCAATTATCGTAAATAAAACTGGATTGGACTACCATATTTCAGAAGAAGCAGGAAAAATCAATCATCTCTTATACATGGATGACCTAAAACTATACGCAAAAAGTTCCACAGAGATAGAATCACTGTGCAAATATTTAGTGGAGATATTGTAATGAAAATTGGAATTGACAAATGTGCATCTCTGTCTATACACCGCGGCAAGATCCAAAAACTAGATGGAAGAAGAGTTTTAAAATAGTAATATTATAAAATCACTATCAAGTGATAAAAATTATAAATACCTTGGAATACTAGAAGCAGATAACATCCTGCACACAAAACCTAAAGAACTGACAGAAAGGGAATATATCAAAAGACTGTGGGAAATCTTAAAATCAAAATTAAATGGTAGAAATACAATCAAAGTCATAAACACATGGGCCATTCCAGTAATTACATACCCAACTAAAATAATATATTGGACTCAAAATGAATTGGAAGAACTGGATCAGAAAACACAAAAACTAACAAACATGCACCACGCACTACATCCAAAAAGTGATGTGGACAGATTATATTTACCACAAAAAATCAGAGACTGTGGATTACTGCAAATACAGCAGATAGTAGAGGAGAAAAAAGAAGCCTAAATAATTATATCAGTACAAACTGAGAAAAATTACTTGAGGCAGTGAAAATGGAGAATATTTTGAAAACAAGAAGAAAGGCACAGTATAAGAAACAACAATTTGAAAATAAATTAAACAGCTGGAAAAACAAACCATGACATAGACAACATCTGAGAAATATTGATGGAAAGTATGATCATAGTTTATCATTGGCATGCCTAATACAGGGACCATTAAGAAAGAAAATAAATGTTTGATTTTTCGCTGTACAAGAACAAGCACTCCAAACCAATGTGGTGAACGCTAAGATCCAAGGAATTAGTGCTAACAGCAAATGTCAACTCTGCCAAGAAAAAGATGAAACTATGTCACACCTTATCTGTGAATGACCAGAGACTGCACAAACAGATTACAAAATTAGACTGAATAGAGTAGCAAAATTGGTGCACTGGTTATTATGCAAAATATATATATAATTTGCCGGCCCCCAAAAACCCGTGGGAGCATCAGGTAGAGAAGGTGTCAGAAAATATGGAAGTCAACATCTTGTGGGATTTCTGGATCCAAACAGATCGACACCTTGAAGATAACACACCAGACATTGTAGTAATAGAATGAAAAAATGTCCAGATCATTGACATTGCAATTCCAGGGGATGCCAGAGTTGAAAATAAAGAACTTGGAAAACTAACAAAATACAGAGACCTGGCAATTGAAACATCTTGCCTCTGGAAGAAACAGACTTCAGTGGTCCCCGTAGTCATTGGGACTTTGGGAACAATATCAAGAAATTTCACACAGTTGCAGATCTCAGAAATCATACCATCAGAGCTACAAAAAATGGCAATATTAGGAACAGCATACATGCTATGCTGATATTTAACAGATACTTAGGTTTTGGGTTAAAACTTGTATCTGTTATATAATACCAGTCAATGATTTTATAATTTTGACTGTGCCTGGAGTTTTTTGATGATGATATTTTTTTGTTGTTGTTGTTGTTTAAAAGCCGGGATTTTCAGGCTGCAGTGACCCTTTCTGCAGCTTTCCCACTTTCTGTGAAGTTGGGCAGAAAAACAGCCTTGACAAAAACGGCTACAGGGAGTCTTGGGGAAAATTAATCACACAGTTGTTCTGCATTCAGCTCAGAAAATATCTAAATGCCATTTCTCTTGCTTATTATGTTACAAATCCCAATGAAGATTTCATGTTCTTCAAGGTGTTGCGATTGGGAAAGAGTGGCGGAGTCAAGAGGAGGCATTTCTGCTTGCCAGATTAAAGAAACTAATTAGTCTATGTGACTTCTGAGTGCTTCAAAACACGAGAAGTGTGTGATAGCTCCTAGTCAGGTTGTGAAACATCAGTTCTGTGACCTCTCTAATTCTTTCTTCCTCCACTTCCTGAGCTTCTGTATCAACAAGGGCTTCCGTATTTCACAGAGACAATGCGGCACTCCATAGACAAAAGATAAAACCATTATTTTGCTGCACGGTGTTATCTCCTCCGCTTTTGACAAAAGGAGTAATTATAATTTGCTTGAGAAGCTTTGTGAAAAGAGGAGAAGCCTGCAGGAAAGGGGAGACAAGATCTATCAGAAATGGCTACACACGTGATGCCTATCAAGGCCTCACTCTTTTTGCTGACCACTCATGTCAGCTATTGGTTTTTTTCCTCCCTATTGTCTCAGCTTCCTGTGTCAAATGCAAAGGATTGACCCAAAGGTCAAGTCAACGAGCCACCCAGAGTCCCAAAAGGTCTGTCACCTGTTGAACAGATACAGGTTTCAAAGGAACCTCTTCTGTGTTCCTGTACTTTCCAACATGGATGCTGGGCTTTTTATAGCATTGCACCAACATTGCTAAGTCCAATCGCTTTTATAACAGTTTTGCAACTCTTAGAAGCTTAGAACTGCAGAGCTGGAATCGATCTTATGGATGCTCGAGTGCAGCCCCTGCCAGGGAGGCCCAGTGGGGAATCGAACTCCAAACCTCTGGTTTGGAACGTGGTGGTGCTGCGGGTTAAACCACTGAAGCCTCTGTGCTCCAAGGTCAGAAGGCCTGCAGTCGTAAGATCAAATCCCGCCAACCTAGCGGTTTGAAAGCATGCAAAAATGCAAAAATGTGAGTAGATAAATAGGTACCACCTCAGTGGGAAGGTAAATGGTGTTCCGTGTCTAGTCACGCTGGCCACGATACCGCGGAGGATTGTCTGCGGACAAACGCTTGCTCTATGGGTTGGAAATGGAGATGAGCACCGCCGCCTAGAGTCGGGCACGACTGGACGACTGGACAAAATTGTCAAGGGGAATCTTTACCTTTTACCTATACCCTTGCATTGGCTTGTCACTCAAATGACAGAAAAAACCTAACAGAATCACTTCAAGACATGATACTGCCACATTTTGGACCCTCTGGAAATACTGAACACATTCCAGATAAAGTGTGTTACATTAATTGAAATGGGCTGTAACTAAGGCATTGGTCCCCACAGTCATATGAAACATCACAAGGAATGGAAAAACTACTACACAAAAACCTGAGCAGCCAGGTTTAGGGTTGAATCCAGGGACGCATGCAAGAGGCAGGTGGAAGAAAACAAGAGAAGCAATGTTAAGAATTTGGGCCAATATTATTAAATGTCCTTAGAACCTGAAATAAGGATTGGGGTATAAGCTTAAGCTCTATGAGAAAGGTCAGCTGGGACGAAAGTTTTGAGAATCATGGTAGTACATCCTTATCAAGGAGAGAAAACAACATAAATGGCAAAAATCCCATGCCTGGTGCAAAATATAGAATTTATGAAGCTTTAAATACAAACATAAAACTGAATTTGAAACCTACCATAATACACAGTCTGGAACCAGAGCTAGGTTATACCTGAAAACCTGGAACAAACATGTTTTCAGCCATTGTCAAGCACGCCACTGCATGAGCGCCAACCATACTTTTGCAGAGTGTGAGTTCCACCATCAGATGACCACTCCATCTTGAGTTGCCCGGCTCACAGGTAGAAGGACTTCTCCAGTGACTCTTAAAGCAGGATTGGTGAATACAAGGAAGGTATCTTTGAAGTAGCTGGTTCCTAAGTTGTTTGTAGCTTTGTACATGTCCCTATAATCCCTTGGAGGTAATCAGAGCAATAAATTCATCTGAAAATTTTGTTGTTTAGTCGTTTAGTTGTGTCCAACTCTTCGTGACCCCATGGACCAGAGCACGCCAGGCCCTCCTCTCTTCCACTGCCTCCCAGAATTGTGTCAAACTCATGTTGGTAGCTTCGATGACACTGTCCAACCATCTCATCCTCTTGTCGTCCCCTTCTCCTCTTGCCTTCACGTTTTCCCAGCATCAGGGTCTTTTCCAGGGAGTCTTCTCATCAGATGGCCAAGCTCAATTAGTCTCAGCTCAATTAGTAACTGCAGGGTAGACACAACTCCTGCATACTTCTGCTCTGCATGTGATTGGATGGTTGTATTTGTTTGATACTTTTCAGTATTTGTATACTCACATCAATACATTGTCTTGTATTGATGTGAACCACCTTGGGTCTTTTTTAAAGAGAAAGGAGAGTCTGTCTGTCTATCCACTATGCTACACTGGGATATTGGAGTTGTTACTGCCACCAGTTTGCTTCCACCTTATGTTAACCATAGGGATGAATGACTTCCAAAAGACACCGCATTGATAGTTTTGTTCAAGACTTCTGAACTCACCAGGGCTTCTTCAACCAAGTCAATGAAAAAAATTATATAGTTTTTTTTAATTGCCTTTTTGAGCCGCTAAAATTTCTCTCTTTTCTCTCTCATGTAGGAGCAAAAATCTCTTAATGCTTGATAATTTTTTCATATAGAATATCTGAATGTTTTGAGATATCCTTTTTTTGGTCAAGAGTAAGAACGTTTGCAAGTATTCATTTGTTGTTGTTAAGTCTTGTCTGACTCTTTGTGACCCCATGGACCAGGGCACGCCAGGCCCTCCTGTCTTCCACTGCCTCCCAGAGTTGGGTCAAAGTCATGTTGGTCACTTCAATGACCCTGTCCAACCATCTCATCCTCTGTCGTCCCCTTCTCCTCTTGCCTTCACTCTTTCCCAAGATCAGGGTCTTTTCCAGGGAGCCTTCTCTTCTCATGAGATGGCCAAAGGATTGGAGCCTCAGCTTCAGGATCTGTCCTTCCAATCTGAAAATTAGGCAAACCCAAAAGATTTCAAGAGCGCTACCCTCTCACCCTGCCATGAAAGAAAGAAAGAAAACAGGTGAAAGGTTTGGGTTTCAGCTGGTTGCATCTTGGAGGCCAGCCTTCTCTGTCAGCCAGTCTTTGAAATGGAAATGGAGATGGAGTTTTCATATCTTCAGCTTTATACGCTTTTAGGAAAACATACTAACATTTCAGAGCATCTTGGTGTTCTTCTGGTGAATGATCGTATCTTTGAGGAATGTTTTTATCCCCACTATGAAAGGCAAACTGAGCCATCTCTCTCTTTTTTCTGCCTGCATCAAAGTTAAAAGTACATATGGATATGTATTTAAATCTTGGGCTTTTTCCCTTCGGACTTCAGCTGGTGGTAGATGCACATGCACACACGCACACACGCACACGTGCACACACACACACACACACACACACACACACACACACACACACACACACTTACTGATTTAGTGAAGAAAAAAATCAGGACAAGCTCACAAAACAATATAAAATTCCAAAATAATATGTTTATATTAAAGTCCCAAAAGTTTCATGGCTGTTGTTGGGGTCCAGGTGTAGCTTCTTATGTAGAGATAGCTATCGTCTACAATCTACAAGATGCTTGGTGTGTGTGTGTGTGTCTGGTTTCAGTCCCCTCTTCAGTGGTTTGAAATTGACGACCCATCTCTCTAAACAAAAGGTAGTCAGCACTTTGCCCCCCCTTCCTTTCCCCTTTTCCAACTTCTTTTGAAACTCAGAATTTCTGTATTTTTTTAACAACCCACAAGAACTTGGAGCACAGCCTGAGGAAGATGAATGATCATTGAAAGCTTGCTTTTTTGTTTTCTTTTTTTTAAAGGTCCAATAAAGATATCACCTGTTCCAGCATTCATATTTATTTAATGAAGTAGTCCTGAGATGCCGGGGTCAAAGCCCAAGACTAGGGGGCATATTCTTGGATGTCCCAGGTGAAGGTTCAAGGCGTCAGATGATTGGGGGGGATGGAGAAGAGCTGTGATAGTCGAAGCATAACACACAGCCATTGTTATGCCTGTGAGTTCTGGGAATGGCTACAGAAGGGTGTCCAGGTTTTAAAGAAACCTCACAAACAGATATCATCTTAAATGCATCCACATCCTTGACACTGCCCAATGCAGGAGCAAGATTATTCTGAACAACAGGAAATCTTATTTCTGGAAGGTTTACAGAGACTACTAAAGCCCACATATTACGCTGCGATAAATATTGTGCATAGGAATGGAAATTCCTCCAATGTTAATTTGGGGGAAAAATTGTGCTCAAAGTACAATTGCTACAAGGAGAGATGGGAAACACTGAATATTTTTTTACTACTTCTCCCAGAAACTGTTGGAGTTTTTACAGCCTCGCATGCTGCCCGTAGCTGTGTGGCTGTCAATCTATCCAGCATTAACCAATGATTCCTCCTAATCCAAAGAGCCCCGCCTCTCTACTGAGAGTTCTTTCTTTCTATTTAGCCTGTTGAAATCGGCTTGTCTGTTAGCTATTGATCTGTTCATAATTATAAGTAATGAAATGTTTTTTATTTTTTTCTCCTACAATTGGGTCAATGAGTTTTTGAGACTAAATTCCAGTTAATGAGAAAGGGGTGGACTATCTGGGGAACTTTTAGCTATTCTTTTCTGTGAGTCTCTGTACAGTACTTCTATTGAGTACTGAAAGGGAATTTACCAAAACGCACTGTGGGCTTCTGGGGAACTATAGTCCAAACTACTTAATATTTCCCATTACATGTTGGAGAGAGGCTGCCTGAATGCTCCTCTCCCATATAAATGCATCACTGCCAGACCATTAGAAATGTTGTTTAGAATTTTCAGTTTATTCCAGGATAGGTGCCCTCCTATTATCCAAGCACCCAGATCCAACTCATTAATGTATTTCATATCTTTTCTGCTTTCCTTTCAGAAGTACCAAAAAAAAAAAAGAGAGAGAGAGAGAGAGAAATAGAAACAGAAAAGGCTCTGGAACCATGTCAAATGGTACACTTGTTTATCTTGGGTTCAGTCGAGGCTCTGCATGCACACACATGCAAAAAAATAAATATATTGTAAGGCTCTTAATCCTAGTGAAGGCGAAACGGGGAGAAAGGAGATCTGTCTGACCTCCTTGGAGAACCACCAGCAAGTCCTGCTGAGAAACAGCAGTGGCAAAACAAAGCACATCACCGCAGTGTTTTATTGTCTTGGTGGATGACAAGGAACTGAAATATGTAACGGCCAAGGAGGAATAACACAGCTACTTCCCGCCCGCTCCCATCTGTGTTAAGCACATAACAAATGAGGAATTGAAACCTCCGCCGATAATAGTGTCAATGAGGGATCAGGATTATACATGATACTTCCTAAATTTGTTATGCCTCATTAGCGTCGTGGCTTATTACAGGGTTCCCAGGCATTCCCTTACGGTCTGGCCTGATGGATAATGGAAATAAAGCAAGGGAAGGCACGGGCGACACTGTACTCCCGCCGCATTTATCAGGGGCGTCGTTAACTGGGTTAGGTGTGTGTCGCACTTTGATCAGAACGAATGGCGGTGCACTTTTCCAGATGTGCGACGAGAGCCACCATTAGAATGAATAATACATTTCCTTTGTCTATAACAACAACAAAACTCAGCGCACACCAAAGGCAACGGGCACCCAAACATTCAGCCCTAGGTGGTGGTTATATTTTAAACTCTAATTCTTAGAGGACAAGATGGACACGAACTGGGAAAAGGATGAATCAGGGTGGTTCTTGGTTACCTCTGACTTTGTACAATGTGCATGCCTGTCCGCTCCCAGAATTCGGGCTGGCTGTCTCTGCACATGCGCACGTCCATCAGCCGAAAGGCATGAGCATGCGCAGAGACAGCTGGCCTGGCTCCTGGGAGGGAAGCTGGGCAGCTGTCTCTAAAGATGGCAGCAGTGAAGGATGAAGAGGAAAAGGTGGAATGACCAGGTAGGGAGGTAACGGGGGCAGTGGGAAGAGGGCAGGACACCCGTTTTGCCAAAAAAGGAGACTGAACGGAAAAAAAGTTCAGCACTTTATTTTGTGTCAGCAAAAAGGAATTCCCCCAGCTGAACTATGAACTGAACCACAAACCAGCCCAATTTGTATGTGTGTGCGTTGTTGAGTTTGTTTGTGTTTTCAGTTCGTAGTTTGGTTCCTGCCCATCTCTGCTTGGAAGCATTGATAGTGTCTGACCCTCAGGGAGTCTGCAGCTGTTTTAATGACACATTCTGCTCAAAATGGATCCACTTTAGCTTCCCATAGTTCTCGGAAGGTCTCCTTGCTGCCTCCTTTCCTCAAGTTACATAAATATGGAGATGACTCTTTTGAGCCGTAATGGAAGAACTCCAGGCCCTGAAAGTGGCTAAACAGGCTTGCTGTGCATCCTCAAGTACAAAGAAAGGACCATGGGAGATGGAGTATTCTTGGCTGCTTCCTCTGTTTCAGTCACAGAAAGCTTATGAAGGCTGGTGGGCTCCCAAGGACTATCAAAGCAGTGCCTGACGCTTTTGAGTTTTGACATGCATGGAAAAGGAATAATACTGTATCTCAAACAACTAAGAGTTTAGATCAGGCTTGTCCAACCTGCAGCCCAAGGGCCGCATGCGGCCCAGGTTGGCTCGTAATGCGGCCCAGTACAATTTTTTATTATAAAGGAAATTCCAAAGTTTCAAGTTACACTGCCGGTGCTTGCGGCTGGAATGTGGCCGGGGCATGTCACAACAGTAGAGGGGGAGAGAGGGAAGGAAGGAAGGAGTGGAAGGGGAGGTGACAGGGGGGCTGCGTGACTGCATTGCACCGTCCCCGTCAATAGGTGGACCCCTCCCAGCCCCATAAAGCCGCCGGAGTTGAAGCTCGCAGCCTCTGCTGTCTGAGATCGCAGCTGCCGGTAAGCGTGCTTGGAGCGGGGCTGCGGAAGACAGCTAGGGCTGCCCCCGCATGTGGCCCAAACCAAATGTATGTGTGGCCCAAACCAAATTTTCATCTTCTAATGTGGCCCAGGGAAGGTGAAAGGTTGGACACCCCTGCTTTAGATACTTTCTTCATAAAATACAGAGCTCACAGCAAATCAGACTGTCTGCCTCTCTCTGGGGTTTCAGGAAGAGGTCTTCTCCATCCCTTGCTATCAGACCCTCCAGAACACAGAAAGAATTCTGATGGATCTGACCAAAAAGCCTATCTGTTTTCCTATACTTGAGCTGGCTGGATAGCTCAGTGAGTTCAGTCTCTGGCTAGAGAGCCAGAAACTGGAACTTCAATTCCCCACTGTGCTTCCTGGGAGAACGGCCACCCTATGTGGCCTTGGGCAAGCTGCACAGTCCTAGGATGCCCCCAGAAGAAGAGAAAACCACTTCTGTATATTCTTTACCTAGAAAACCCTGGAAATATAATGGGCCTCTGCCTTGTTTGTTTGTTTGTTTGTTTGTTTGTTTGGCTTTTATAACACCCATCCAGACAAATCCACTTCGGGCAGTTTACCATCCAAAAAAAGGAATAAAATTAAAACCATCAATAAAAAGACTAAAACAAGCAAACATACGTGATCCAAGATTGAAAAAAAACAGGGAAAGAATTTAAGTAACACTCGATGTGTTCATGGGATGCATCTAATGAAGGCTGGACTTCTAACAGTGAAGGATCACTAGTTAGGCATCCTTCAGTCTCGAGGGACTATGGTAACGTGCTCTGTATGGAGGACTTGGAACAGCGTGTAGTGTGACTGAGAAGGCCAATTCGAGAGTGACAGTCCCTTCCACACTGAAGACAAATGCAATCTGTCCCCGGTCCAGTTCCCTGGTTTTGCTGCTTCCGGGACTGCCTCTTTGCCTCGGCCTGCTGGACAAGGGACTCTTAAAATTGGGAGAGCCTGTGATGCACCGCCTGCCTCCAGGCTGAATGCTCAGATGTCAGGGATTCCCATCTGTTGAGGTCCATTCCTAAGGCCTTCAGATCCTATAACAGTGCTTTCAGCTGTCAGTCATGATGGCAAGTAGTAGCCAGGAGGGCCAGGAGGGTCAGATATTGAATGCCACCATACAGAAAGCTCTAGTCAAGCCTTTTTATCTGACCCTGAGCTGGATGGGTGGGGACTTCTCTTTGTCTCAAATGATGGGGAAAGAGATATGTGACAGGACAGATTCTGCATACAGTGTGTGCTAAGAAATTCATAATCCTCTAAGGGACCAATCTCTTTCAGCTGCTGTACCCACAATTCCTTACTGGTAACATCAGCACATGCCACTCTGTGTGCCATCACCCTGGTTTGTTTATGTAGGCCTGGGGTGTTGGTTTAGCTCTCTGGCCATGTGGGCTAACAGAATATGAATATATTTACTTGTGGGGGAGACGGATGGATGGAAGAGAGGGAGAAAGAACCATTCTATGGGTTGTGTCATTTCCTTTTTGGGTTTCCATGGTGAGCCTTGTAATTTATTAACAAAAATCTGACGGGGAAAATTGAAATGCTAGCTAATATGTTTTAATTTTGCGAAGTTATGTATCTGACTAACTTTTGGGTCATGGTTTTTATTACTAACACCCTGGGGTGATAAATTAACCAACCAGCCCCCAACCTCCTCGCATGACTAAATGTGCCATTTATTGCTTGATTTCAAATATTAAGTTTGGCCAAATAATGGCTGGTTATTGTGTATTCAGCTTTCCACAGCAATTAAAATTTCCAGTAGACTCTTGAGTGGAACAGTGTGTAATGGGTATGACTCTCACCTACATCTATTAATATTGTCATTATCTAACTTCGTGCCTTCTGAGACAGCTTGTTAAAAGAAACAGCACAAAGAATTCTGGGTCCCTGTTGGTACAAAAAAAAATACTTCTGCCAAACTCTGATGAGGTCAACTATTGCCAACTCAATCAGAGGCTGAAAGAAATACTGTACTTTTTAGGCTGACAACTTTGGGGGAAAAAAAACCATCCAGTGGTCATGGTGGGATACTGGTCCGAAAACATGACTTTTTCCATGTTCTAGACTAAACTTTTGCCGGAAAGAACCAGTTTTTTTCCCTGAATCTCTTTCCCTTTCATGCATCGCATTTTGTAGTTGTACATCAACAAGTTTAAAGGAAAACTAAGCCATGCTCCTGGATTCATCTCTGAGCCTGGATGCTCAGGTTGTCACTGTGACCAAGAATGCTTTTGCACAGGAAAAACTTTGCACAATGATGCCCGTTTCTCGAGAGGTCTGACCTGGCCGTGGTGGTAAATGCCTCTGTTACATCTCAGCTGGGTTACTGTAACATGCTCTTCTGGCGGAAACCCCACGTCGCGCCTGTCCATCATGGGGAGCTCAAGGGCAGGAGCCTATGAGAAGACAGGAGGGGTGGAACCAAGAAGAACAGACGGAGAATGTATTCGCGAAGGTTAGACAGTTGGCTACGGAGTTAAAGAGGGGAGTTGGAGAAAAGAGGTTGGAGATAGGGAATTAAAGAGAGAGAGAGTTAGGAGATTGAATTGAGAAGGTTATGACAGAAATTGGAAAGTTGGAAGGCTAGAAATAATAGGAAAGAGTTCAAATGCATAGTGAATACATAGTCCGAGAATATTGTAACAGTGGAGAAATACACATACAAACCAAAGTAAAAACAAATGATTTTTAATGAACAATCCTAAACATCTGTGATTTACATAACATCTATATTATCAATAAATCTGTTGGGTTGGCAGCACGTGTCTAAGATATCTAATTGGTATACCTGGTGGCAGCGAGAAGTGAGGAAACGCATCCAGAGGGTGGACTTGTGTTTAAGGGAAAATAAACAAAGGACACAGGGTGGATGTGACAGCTCTGTGTTGGGGCTGCCTTTGGAAAGTGTACTGAAACTTCAGCAGGTCCAAAATGCCGCGGCCAGATTGTTAACTGGGCCTGGTTACAGCAATCTCATCCCCCACCCCCCGTTACAGCAGCTCGACTGGCTGTTGACCCCATTCCAGACACAGTGCAAAGTGTTGGGTTTAAACTTTAAAGCCCTAAATGACTTAGGTCCAAGCTATGCCAAAGATAGTGTTTCCCTTTATGACCCAGCCCAAGTGTTAAGAACATCAGGAGATCCCTTTCTTTCAGTCCCAACACCTTCAGAGGTGCGCTTGGTGGGGACACAGGAGAGGGCCTTCTCTGTGGCTACTCCCAGACTCTCGAACTCCCTCCCACTGGAGGCAAGGCTGGCCCCATCTTTACTGTCTTTCTCCAAGCAGGCAAAGACCTTTCTTTTCAGGCAAGCTTTCTCTGAGTGACGGGCTGTTTGAACGGGGATTTACATAGAGTGTTGTGTGTTGTTGCTTTGAATCTGTCTTTGGTGCTGATTTTGATGACCATTTTCATGTGGTATTTGTTTGGTTCCTTGTATTTTACTGATGTAAGCCACCTTGGGTCCTTTTAAGGAGAAATAAGGGGGAAAATATTTTAAATAATGAAATTAAAATATATATTTGGCATCAGGGGGCTCAAACCAGACAATCTGAGAGGGAATCCAGATTTCTTATTCTCTGTGCTGCTAGGAAAGCTGGAAAATGGGTGAACGGGCTGCCCAGAGGTCCGAGTACCCAGAACGGCTGAAGGTGTAAGTTGTCGTGATTGAGTTAATTTTGCAAGTTTTAACATGTAACTTCTTCTGGGTCCACATTTATCTGCTTTACTCAATTACTCAAATTACTTGAAATAAGTATTGACGCGTTTAGTCTAGTAGTCCACTTTGGTTTAGTCATATCCAACCCCCAAACCAGGATTCAAGACAAAAGATACATACAAAAAGTTAGAATATGGAAACACAATAAAAAATCAGAATATTTTACATCCTAACATTCTAAATTCTAAAAATAATATAACATTAATATTATTCTGTTATATTATTGGAAAATAATATTATTCAATCATAACATTGTAAAAAAAATGAATTAAAAGCAATTGCATTTAAAAACACTCAACCAAAACTTATTGAAATTTTCAAAGGGAATGATTCCAAACCTGCATAGATTTAGCCATATGCAGAATCAATTTGCCACAGACCTAAGTCATCTTTCTCACACTTTGATTTTCTTAGTTATAAAATGGGCAGGCAACTTTCTTCCTGCTGCATTCTTTTCTGTCTGCTGCCCACCCTACTCCTCTTCATCTTGTGACCGTTTCGCCAACTCTTTCCCCACCTAACAGACTGGAATTTAATAATAATAATCTTAGAACTCAAGAGTTGGAAGGGACCCTATGGGCCATCAAATCCAGAGTCTGTGAAGGAGGCACTTTGGGGAATCTAACACTGGACCTCTGGCTCCACCGCCAGATGCCTAAACCCTTGTTTTTGAAATTTAGGGGCAGTTGCATGAAATCATGCCAAGAGCTACCTATGTCCACCTTGCTACAGGTCATTTTGTGTCTTTTTATAATGATTAATAGAGGACGTGGTGGCGCTGCGGGCTAAACTGCAGAAGCCTGTGCTGCAGGGTCAGAAGACCAAGCAGTCGTAAGATCAAATCCATGCGACGGAGTGAGCTCCCGTCGCTTGTCCCAGCTCCTGCCAACCTAGCAATTCGAAAGCATGCAAATGTGAGTAGATAAATAGGGACCACTTCGGTGGGAAGGTAACAGCGTTCCGTGTCTAAGTCGCACTGTCCATGTGACCACGGAAGATTGTCTTCGGACAAACGCTGGCTCTATGGCTTGGAAACGGGGATGAGCACCGCCCCCTAGAGTCAAACACGACTGGACAAAAATTGTCAAGGGGAACCTTTACCTTTATAATGATTAATAGCCTCAGTCCAATCACTAGTCTCATTTATAGTAGATCTATCGAATCAATAGTACTTCCATATGTTTTGGCTTCCCATTCAACAACCAGTTCAGAGGGTTCACCCTACCTAGGGCTAGCAACTGGATTTAATAATAATAATAATAATAATAATAATAATAATAATAATAATAATAATAATAATAATAATAATAAGAATAATAAGAATAAGAATAAGAATAAGAATAAGAAGAAGAAGAAGAAGAAGAAGAAGAAGAAGAAGAAGAAGAAGAAGAAGAAGAACAACAACAACTACTACTACTACTACTACTACTACTACTACTACTACTACTACTACTACTACTACAACAACAACAACAACAACAACAACAACAACAACAAAACAGATACTACACGTGATCCTAGCCAAAAGACGGAGAAACATCAGCAGTCCACATAATCATCAGGGTTTGGGGAACAATAACAAGACATTTCACACAGTATTATAAGCAGTTGCATATAACACCATCAGAGCGACAAAACCTGGCAATATTAGGAACAGCATACATACTGTGCTGATATTTAACAGATACTTAGGTTTTGGGTTAAAACTTGTATCTGTTATATAATACCAGGCAATGCTTTTATAATTTTGACTGGCTGTGCCTGGCGTTTTTGAATCATTATCATCATCATTTTAGAACTGCAGAGCTAGAATGGACCTTACGCATCATTGAGTTGAGCCCCTTTCAAGGAGGCATAGTGGGGGAATCAAGCTCCCAACCCCTGGCTCGGCAGCCAGAGACCTAAACCACTGAGCTATTTAAACCACCGCAAAGAGACTAACTGGTTTCCCTCTTATATTAGTATGAAATATATAACCCATCAGATCTAGTGACCGATGGACCGGACAAGTCAGTTGTAAGTGAGAGAAGAAGGTAATAGAAATGAGTAACTCTACATTATGGGCATTTTTTCCAAGCAGTGGCACCATTGGTCACCAAATAGAATTGTTTTTTTTTCTAAGATTGGTGATAACTGAGAATAGCTTCAGCTCTACCATGGATTATTTCTTTCCATCTTTTGCAGATCAGGACAACCCCATTGGATGAAATAATACAAAAAACACATGCTCAGCAATCCCAACTTAGAAATCCCTGTTAGGAAAAAATGATATCCATGAGCCTCCTTGATGACTCGTTTATACCATTCTGAACAGATCATATGCCAGAAATATTATGAAGCAGAGGCTTTCTTTCCTTTTCTTCTAGGATACAAAGGGACAGATTTTTTTTTCAGGGTGTTGTGTAAGGAAGAGTTGGTCATGCTGCTCCTATTAACTTTAATGAATGATGTGGGTGTAACTTCCCATGCATCACCCAGAAAATGTTTCCCATCAGTGGCTTGTTCCTGTGTGTTTTTAAAATATCATAAACTCATCACCAACATCTTTCTTTTAAAGAAACATGCACCACGGGTAGTCAGATTCAATTATCCAAAAGCAAACTGGGAGAGGGCTGGGATGAAAAAGTGACATTAAGTAAGAGTATGACAAATGTTAACAGTATTTGATCTCTGTCTTACAATGCACACAAATGATTTTTGTTCAGCAAAGACTGTTTGGCACTCATACATTCAGCCTGAAGATGATGGTGGTAGCGGCAATGTTTTTTGCTCAATAATGGGTAATACCAAGAGCATAAGAGTTTAACTTCCCTGTTCTTCTTGGCACTAATAAACTGTATTGGCACAAAAGCCTCATTTCCTTACATTCTCCTTGGTTCAACCAATCCCAGTTTGTAGCCTATTAAACAGTGACAGTGATGGTGATGAGGGTGATAGAGTGGAAACTGCAGAAGCCTCTGTGCTGCAAGGTCGGAAGACCAGCCGGCGTAAAATCGAATCCACACCACAGAGTGAGATCCCGGCTCCTACCAACCTAGCAGTTCGGAAGCATGTAAAAATGTGAGTAGATAAATAGGCACCACCTCGGTGGGAAGGCAACGGCGTTCCGTGTCTAGTCGCGCTGGCCACATGACCACGGAAACTGTCTATGGACAAACGCTGGCTCTATGGCTTGGAAACGGGGATGAGCACCGCCCCCTAGAGTCGGACGCAACTGGACTAAATGTCAAGGGGAACCTTTACCTTTACCTTCTCTATTGCTCTCTTTGGCTATAATGTCCTCAAATAGGCTCCTGTGGGTCTCCCTGAGATAAACATGCATCCCAAAAAGATGATGCTGGTAATTTAATAAGAATAATCATGTGCTGTCAAGTCAATTCTGACTTATGGCAACCCTTTTAAGGGTCTTCAAGGTAGAGAGTACTCAGAGGTAAAGCAAAGTGTACTGCTTATATACCGCCCCATAGCACTTCAAGCACTCTCTGGGCGGTTTACAAGTTAATTATGCAAGCTACAGATACATTGCCCCCCCCCCAGTGGGCTGGGTACTCTGACTAATCTATCTGTTTTTACACAGAGACACAGAGGTCCTGCTGGGTATTGTACGATAAACATGGAAGGTCTGGGAACACTTTTTGTGACTGTATGTACATACACTCTCCCCAGCAGTAGAAAGACATAGTGCATCTAAGTAAAGGCAAATGCTTTAAATCCATGGCTAGCGTATTCTTTATGACATTGGCCCCAGTGGAGAATGTCAGCCCTGTGTTTGTGCTGAGAAGTGCGCTAAAGAGAAAACACGTGGGATATTTGTAGGTTTTAAAAGGGTAGATTATGACTCTGGGTCTTGGGAGTTTTGCTGAATGTCATTCCCACCAAACAATTTTCGGGGGGTGGGGAGACAGACGGGGGACATTTCAGATGCCATGTCATGTCAAATCTCTCTGCTTATGGTGCCAGCCTGACTTGGCAGAGCAGGGCTCGTCTGGAAAGACTGGGAGCGAACTAAGAGAAATTAAAGTTAAAAAAAAAACCATCCCCACCCCCAAACCATTCTGTCCTTATGAAAATTAGGCAGCAAAATCCATGTTCTAAATGCCAGTCCTTATGTATTTATTTATTTTATTTATTTATTGTATTTGTACCCCGCCTATGTAGTCATTTCGACCACTCTAGGCGGCTTGTAGTCAAACAGCCCATTGGATGTGTAAAGAGGGAGGTGTCGGCAATGTAAAACCTAATTGGCAGGGATATCAAATATGGTTTCATCCCTGCCTGGAGTGGCCAGCCGAGCAGGAAGACAGTGGAGCTCTGGGTACCACTGGCGAGATGAGTGGGACCAGCACCACAACACAAGTGGACGGTCCAGTCCTGGGGGTCGGACCCTTATTAGGGTCAGCTGCAACAGAGAGGTTCGTATTCCTATACAAATATGAATATCCCTGCCTCTAGTCCCCAGACATTCTTAGAATGAAACTCCCAGAAGCCCTTGCCAGCACAGCTAATGGTGAAGGCTTCTGGGAGTTTTAGTCCAAGAACGTCCCAAGGTTGGGAACCACTGTTCTAGTGTCTGGAACTATGTTGTTGTTTAGTTGTTAAGTTGTGTCTGACTCTTCGTGACCCCATGGACCAGAGCACGCCAGGCCCTCCTGGATTGATTGATTGATTGATTGATTGATTGACTGACTGACTGACTGACTGACTGACTGACTGACTGACTGACTGATTTGATTTGATTTGATTTGTACCCCACCTATCTTGGACTACCAGACCACTCTAGGCGGCTCCTGGAGTTGGGTCAAATTTATGTTGGTCGCTTCGATGACACTGTCTATCCATCTCATCCTCTGTCATCTCCTTCTCCTCTTGCCCTCACATTTTCCCAAGATCTAATCTGTGTCCTCCTTGATTATTTCCTACAGTGTACTTGGAAATAATACAACTCCCAATTCCCAGGCTGCCTAGGGATTCTGGGCTTTGTAGTCCAAAAGCACCTTTTTCCACGCTCTGCATTTCTGCCCATCTGGTGAAGACCTTTCTTTTCTTGGCAGTCACATTTTGCCTGTCAAGCTGTTGATTGTTTCCACACCCTGGAACATAAAGCTGCTGGCCGCTTCATTGCCTTGGGCTCTACAGCTGCAAAGGACTGGCTACGTTTTGCCAAGAGAAACAAAGCACTCTGCATCTCATGCTAGCTGCTGTGCCGCCTCCTCTCTTCTTTGGCCGCAGGCAGCCTGGCCATGTCAGCAACCTCCTTCCTGCCCATCCTTTGCTGAACTCATAGATCCTCCTTTTCAACTTCAAATTTGCCACCCATTACCACTCTGGCTCATGCAAAAGGCAGGACTGGAGGAATCCCAAGCCGGAATTAAGATTGCTGGAAGAAGTATGAACAACCTCAGATATGCAGATGATGCCACTCTGATGGCAGAAAGTGAGGAGGAATTAAAGAACCTCTTAATGAGGGTGAAAGAGGAGAGCACAAAAATGGTCTGAAGCTCAACATAAAAAAAAAACTAAGATCATGGCCACTTGTCCCATCACCTCCTGGCAAATAGGAGGGGAAGATATGGAGGCAGTGACAGATTTTACTTTCTTGGGCTCCATGATCACTGCAGATGGGGACAGCAGCCATGAAATTAAAAGACGCCTGCTTCTTCGGAAAAAAAGCGATGACAAACCTCAACAGCATCCTAAAAAGCAGAGACATTACCTTGCTGACAAAGGTCAGCAGAGTCAAAGCTATGGTTTTTCCTGTAGTGATCTATGAAAGTGAGAGCTGGACCATAAAGAAAGCTGACCACTGAAGAATTGATGCCTTTGAATTGTGGTGCTGGAGGAGGTTCTTGAGAATCCCCTGGACTGCAAGGAGAACAAAGCTATCCGTTTGGAAGGAAATCAACCTTGAGTGCTCACTGGAAGGACAGATGCTGAAACTGAGTCTCCGGTATTTTGGCCATCTCATGAGAAGAGAAGACTCCCTGGAAAATATCCTGATGTTGGGAAAATGTGAAGGCAAGAGGAGAAAGGGACGACAGAGGATGAGATAGTTGGATAGTGCCACTGAAGTGACCAACATGAATTTGACCCAACTCCGGGAGGCAGTGGAAGACAGGAGGGCCTGGCGTGCTCTGGTCCATGGGTTCACGAAGAGTCGGACACAACTTAACAACTAAACAACAACCACTCTGGCACAGTAGTGTGCAGAAGTGTTACTCATTTGGACTACAGCTCCCAGAATCCCCCGGCCAGCTGTGTGCCACCACAAGAGAGGGGGAAACTAACAAGAAAGCTGTGGAAAACAAGGAGGTGATGGAGTTGCAGTCAGTGTGCAAGTTCACTTATTCTTCTCCTTCCGGGTGAAAGTTGGGATTGGGCTCCATGGGAGAAGCCGGAGCTTGGAAAAGTTACTTTTTGGATTAGAATCCCATGAATCACCTCGCAGTATGAACCAATGTCCAGTTGACTGTGGTCGTGATGGGGAGAAGGATCTGTTCATCTCGAACATTCCAGAGTGCAGGGCATGTAATAAGGGGCTTAAGCTACAGGAAACCAGATTTAGGCTGAATCTCAGGAAATACTTCTTAGCTGTTAAAAGAATACGACAAGGGAACCAGTGATCTCCAGAGGGGGTGAGTACTCAAATGCTGGAGGCACTTAAGAGAAAATTGGACCACCGTCTGTCAGATCTGCTTTGATTTGGATTCCTGCTTTGAGCAAGGAGTTGGACTTCAGTGGCCTTATAGCCCCCTTCCGACTCCATGATTCTATGATTTTTAACCTCAGAGTAGCAATCTGGTTGAACAGGCAACCCCCTCCTTGCAAAGCGATATGCCCTGACATGTCCATCTCGGAGCACATGTCCTAACCACTGCATTCTAACCTTAAGCACCAACTAGGAAAAGGAAAGCAGGGCCATTTGAACTGGGAGAAGCTTTCAGACAATCTTCAGATGGAGATAGGGAGAAAAGAGAGGTTGTGTTCCCTTCCCTTAGCCCTCACCTCCTCTCTTTCTAACAGCTGCACCATAGATGAGTTTCATGCATTCGCCGGTTCCATAGCTCCCAGGGCCCCGTGCACTGTTGAACACCATGATTTCAAATCAAACCTGGACCTCCAGCCACTTCTGGTTTCTCCTCACCTCCTTGCTTTTGGATTTTTCAGTGGTCCCTGTTGCCCTGGAAAGACCCTGGAGGTGGAAAGGAACCACCAGATCATACCAAACCTGCTTTAGATGTAGGTAAAAAAAATTTGGTAAGTAGACATGTGGAAATGTTTCAGAACATAGCATGAAACACAGGAAGGGGCCTTGTATCTGCTCATGCCATTGGCTAATTGATTGGCTGTGGCTCTCTAGTATCTTAAGTACCTCCAGGTTCAGCTTCTGTGGGCCATTGACTAGCGCTCGGGCTCCCCAGCAAGGATACTTTCTCATGGCAAATATAACTCCCCTCCTCCTTCTCCTCCTCTTCCTCTGCCATTGCCATCAGCACTGGCACCCTTTCCTCTTTCTCATCATTGCATCAATTAGCAGAGAACTAGGGAACAAGCAGGCAGGGGCGTGAATACTCTTCCTTTTTACCAGTGGGTCAGAATGAGGGGTAGGTGGACAAGTAAAATTCTGCAAGGGTAAAGACGAATAAGGTCTTTAGTAAAAGCCCAGCCTGTGGGGAAGGGAAACTCAAATAGGACAATGAATCTGCTCTAGTATGAACTTTAAAAGTGTTCAAGATTTTGCCTCTGTTTGGGAGACATAGCGCGGCACTCCTGTAAAGTTCGGATGAAAACCTGGAGCACACCAATAAAACTCCTGCTGCCACCAATATCAGAGCCAGAAGATTCCTTTGGGACCATCCATGGCTGCCCCCTTTGCCAACTCAGTCTTAGCCTCAGACGAGCACTTTCTTCAGTCTTACCGCACATTGTCTAGGACTGGAGCTGGGAATGTCGGCATGCAATGGATGCTCTATGCTAACAGGCCTGTTCTTCCTTAACGCGTACACACTTTGCTTTTTAAAAAATGTCTCTTGTTAAAGCTTGGGAATATTGGTTACCACAAGCTGTAGCAAACAAATCAAGCATTATTTAACGGGCTTTTGTCACAACTGAATATAGTGCCAGAGACATTTTGGGTGATATTGTCTGCTCAACGTTATCCATTAATATGCTCTTTCATTAACACGAGCAATTATTGAGCAATTGAAAGAGGCGAAAACAGTGGCTCAGCAATAATGAAACTAATGACTAATGCCGTCAAATTAATATTTATAATATGCCACAACATTAACAGAAGAATTATCCCATTTTATGTTTCTATCAGCTCTTGCGCTGCTCAAGAAATATGGGGTAACATTTTGCATAATGTCAATGTCAAGTCTATTATTTTCAAAATTGTTTCTAGCCTTAAGTGAAATGCTCTTTTTCAAAAGGATTATAAATAACAGCCCCCTAGAAATTACACTGAACACTTAAGTGGGCACTTTCCACTGGGATAGTGTTTCTGTTTGCCGAAGTGGTTTAAGACCCACTAAAGTCATAATTGCCTAGAGCAAGGGTGGCAAACCTTTGACACTGGATGCTTCGAAATTTACTCCCGGAATCCCTTGCATGTATTGCCCATGATAAAGGACTGTGGGAGTTGTAGTCCAAAACACCCGGCATGCCAAAGCTCTTGAGGCAATCCACTCCATCATCATACAGTTCTTATGGTCAAGAGGTTCTTCATAATGTTTAGTTGAAATATCAGTTTTTCTAACATTCCACTACAGTAGGACCACAGTATCCGTGGGGAATTGGATTCAAGCCACCACGGATGTTGAAAACCATGGATACTAGCAAATCCTTTACATAGCATGGTCTCATGGAAATAAATATTTCTATTTTTTTAAAACTTTTAATATTTTCAGACTGCAGATAAGTGAAACTGCAGATACAGATCCAACAGATACGAGGGTCCTACTGTTATCTGGATCATGCTTTCTAGAAAACAAGCTCTATCCGTCGCATGACTGTTCTTCAAAAATATTTAAAGATAGCTTATCAACACCTCTCAGCCTTTTTTTTTCCAGCCTACTTCAGGTACCTCAAGCCATTTTTCTTGGTACTTGGCTCCCAAACTTTTTGCCATTCAGTGTACACCTCTGGCAGACACGTGGCAGCCTCATCTTTCTCAAACAGTGGCTTCCAGAACTGGACGCAGAATTCTGGATGAGGTTTGACTATAGCAGAATAGAGTGGTTTCATTACTTCACTAGATTTGGATGCTAAATGCCTCCTAGGTCCTTACCATGTGAGTAACCAGATGAAAACGGTCCACGTACTGTCTACTGTATATCCCCATAAAATTATGAAACCACGTCGTCTAGTCATTTAGTCGTGTCCGACTCTTCGTGACCCCATGGACCAGAGCACGGCAGGCCCTCCTGTCTTCCACTGCCTCCCGGAGTTGGGTCAAATTCATGTTGGTCGCTTCGATGACACTGTCCAACCATCAATGACACTGTCCAACCACACTGATAATCTAAACCACACTGATAATCTAAACAGTTGAAGTTGTTCTTCCAGTCTGTCCACAGAATGGCAAATATTTATTCATCAAAACAAGTGGATGCAACAGGGCATAATGATGACATGAAAGGAAAGGGATGTAGATGAAAAACCTTTATCATCATCACCAATGTAGGCCCTTCCCAACTGCAAAACCCCGATAGATCTGGAACAGTGCTAAATTACAACCTGCAGCTTAAGGTCAAGTTAAATGTTGACATTTAGCACACTCCTTCATTTTCCTCATTTATGTATCTTGTATTTAGTGTGCTTTGCTTTACGATTGGTTACTGGAAGCTAAACATGGACTTAATTTGTAAATCTGATTGCTAAAACACATTATTACTGAGGAAATCCCATTGTGGGAGGGCAAATAGGTTAATCACAGAGAATACACCAGTGCCCTTAGCTTCTAATTTGGCAGTCGAGTTAACCTGAAAAATTGTCGTTCATGCCAGTTAGGTTCTGTTGAATCAGCCTGTTGATATCTTAGCCAAAGCAGACAGAACAGGAAAAACTGGTTAAAACTGTTGGCACAAGGTATCAACTGACAGTGTGTGTGCCCTCCTTGTGGAAAGAGTGCCAGCTTCCCTACCGTGCCCTACCAAAGTTCCCACTCATTCATGTGGAAGCATGCCATCTTCCGATTGAAGGAGTTCACTCTCCATATGTGTTCGTTGCTGTTCTTTTTTGATTGAGATTACCGTCAAGAATGACAGTCAGTCTTAACGCCAACTGAGAAGCAAACAATAGCAAACGGACTTTGAGAAGCATTTAATTAACCAAATAATTAATGTTCACTCAAGACTCATCAGGGAGTGATGAAGTTTCAAGCCATTTCTTTTCACCAGTGACCTACAGGTGCTGATTTGGGAAAACAAACTTTTATCAGGAAGTTGTACTAGATGTGCAGTCTGGCCTAACCTGCCCTTTTTTTCTTTCAGGCAAAGCATCAACAGAACACTCATAAAATGGGCAACAACAGATGGAAGTACAGTACAGCCTTAAACTTAAGGTGGGGTTCTTATTTTAGAATTCAAAGTATAGGGGCAACAAGCAATAGTAAAGGTAAAGGTTCCCCTTCACATTTATTCCAGTCGTGTCCGACTCTAGGGCATGGTGCTCATCCCCGTCTCCAAGCTGTAGAGCCAGCGTTTGTCCATAAACGGTTTCCATGGTCACATGGCCAGCACAACTAGACACAGGATGCCGTTACCTTCCCACCATGGTGGTACCTATTTATCTACTCGCATTTACATGCTTTCAAACTGCTAGGTTGACAAGAGCTGGGAGAAGCGACGGGAGCTCACTCCGTCACATGGATTTGATCTTACGACCGCTGGTCTTCTGACCTTGCAGCACAGAGGCTTCTGCGGTTAAACTCACAGCGCCACCGTGTCCCTTCAACAGGCAATAAGGGAGTACAATTTTACCATCATGCCTTTCTATTGAGTAAAGACAGTTCCCTGAGAGCAAATGTGGATTTTCTTTACAACGCCCAATGTTCCTCCACAAGTATTTTGGTGTGTGTAGATTAGGGCACTGACACCTATTGGCATTTTACGCTTATGTAAGGGAAATTCTGTAGGTCTTGGCACTCTTTAATTAGGTGCTGGTTGCATTCTCAGGCACAGCCCAGAAATACAACCAGCACCTGGTCAAAGAGCAGCTATTGACCACCACGGCTTGCATGATTTCAAAGCAAGAACCACATGGCTTTGCAGTGATAAAAGGACGGGTGTGGAATGACTACTTTCATTGAGAATTTTGAAACCCAGGGGCGTTCTTTTCCATTTTTATGAGCTTCACATCAAGCCACTTGTGTCATCTTTCTGGAATGTTCTTACATCTTCCATTCGTCTGCCCTCTTCCATTTCACAAAGGAGGGGGGAGGGGACCCTGCTTTGAATATCTTCTGATAACAGCTTTCTGAGGCAAACCATTAAACAGAGTTGTAGTCTTAGCTGTGTGTGTTTGAAGGTTGCTGGTAAGAGTTCCCTCTCCTCGAGGTGTAGACGGTCCATTTCTCACCACCAACCAGAAACCAAGCCTCCGTGGCCTGTGAAGGCTCCTTATTTCTAAGCTGCCTTCATTGTATTTCCGAAGAAGACAGTTCAAACCCAGCACGTTGAAAAGAACTATTATGCTCGAACAATGAGGAAATGCTCACATGTCAACAAGTCCTCATCTATTAAAATATTTCAGATCTCAAATCATAAAGTTATTTTTGTCAAGGGGGGGGGGAAGAAACCCTCATTCTTTTATCCTCCAAAATAAAATGAAGTAAAGTTGCCCCTGAGGGGGTAGTGGTAAATACGTTAGAAGGACTTCCTACAAAGTGAGTACAAAGAACTGATTTTATGAGGTTGTGTTTGACAGTCTACTTAATAGGAGAGAAACGCCGTCGTAGTAAGAAGAAGAGGCAGATGAGTGTCAGTTTAACAAGGCGGACAAATCTCTCCTGCTGGGATGGAGTCCAGAGTATCAATAGATCAGTCAACAACTTTTATCAATTCATACTCGTTTCCTCTTCTTGAATGCCTAAAAATCAGTTCGATATGAATGACAGGCCAAGGATCCCTTATTCCTAAGAGTTAAATTTGTCTTGTCATCAGGGCGGTGGAATATAATCGCATTTTAAACTCAGGCTCTCTGTAGGTTTCCCGTAGACTAAAGGGAAAAGAAAACAGATGCTTCTGCCGAAGGAAATCACAGAGGTGAAATAAATATTCTGCAAGCTGTGACTTTGGATAGATGCACTCCCAAACAAAACCAATGCTTCCATTTAATATTGGGGGTGTTGATCATGCAAAATATAATTGGCTCTGGTCAAAAAGGGGTGCCAGGTTGCAAGCAGAGTACACTGTCACAATGGCCTCTTCCCCATGGCACTCAGACCATACCCACCCAGTACAAATGCTATTTAGACAAATTAATGCTATTTAACTTCTTTATCAACCTGCATGTGTATTGCATGAGTTCAATAAAAGTGTTCTCTCCTTCTCTTCCACAGCTGTACAACAGCCCACAGTGTGAACCAGCCACAGCCTAGTACAACTTTGCTAGCAATCCCACCAAAACACAAATTATCCCAAATTTGGTTATTTCACAGCCATTTGGTTCACAAAAGGAGATATGTGTCTCTGTGTGTAACCCTATGAAATATTGGTTCAGCCTAAAGGGGGTGGGACTAAGAAAGAGCAAGGATGTGAGTAAGAGATTTGAATCAGAAAGAGCAGGAGAGCTGAACAAGGCCAGAGCTGCTGTTGACACTTAGAGTGCCAACTTGGTTTAGGTATAATTCCTATATGTTTGTGTTGGAGGGGGGAAGCCACATAGTGAATTCATGTAAATGCAAGTGAACTGATATTTTATTTTAGGGTTTTGAAGACTGTGTACGTGGAACTGATTCTTCTGCCTTATGGATACCCAACCCAGTTGAGGAAGGTGTTTTGGATTTTTTTTTTCTGAATTTGACATTCAAAAGGACACTTAAACTTTGCAATTCTACAAACAACCTCTCTATTGGTGTTGTTGCTAAGGACTTGGGTACAGAAAATTGTTGCATTTGTTGTTATAATTGCTTGTGTTGTCTGTTATATAACTGTGAATAAGAAGAGACTCACTTTGTGAAATTGTGTTTGCAAAGTTCATCAGTGGATATTTAAGTAAACAAATAGTGCCATACAGCTTAAAAGTGTTGCATGTGCAGATGATTCATAGAATCACAGAATAATTGAATTGGAAAGGGCTTGTAAGGCCATCGAGTCCAACCCCCTGCTCAATTCAAGAATCCAAGTCAAAACAGATCTGACAGATGGTTGTCCAATTTTCTCTTGAATATCTCCAGTGAAGTGACTATTCATCCTGATTACTGTCATTATTTCTCACATTTGTATCCTGCCTTTGCTTTGATGAGTTGTTTTTCCCCCTCGCTACTTTTTTTTATCTTCATAACAACCCTGTAGGCAGGTCAGGCTAAGTAAGTGTGAGAACACAAGTATCTGGCAGTGTAATTTTTCACCAGTCACTTTGGCACAGACATTGTGGAACTACCTGGTACATTTATTATTATGTATTGATTTGCTACCTTTCTATAGCCATAGAAATAACCCAATGACCTTCTTAGTTGAGTAAGGATTTGAACCCAAGTCTCTTGAGTCTTAATCCAGCACTGCAACCACTACACTGGAGGTGTACATTGACGTGGTCATCCTGTTCCTGTTGAAATTGGCAGATATGTCAGAAACGTAACCAAAAAGGTGTTTATTTAGTCCACAACCTTTTTTTGCACATTAGATCATACGTCTGCAGAGGTGAAAAGAACTGATGGTTGATAAGTCAAGGGTGTTACATCTGGCCCACTGAAAATACGACACTGGCAAATTTTAGAAACCACTTATTACAACGATTATTTTTAAAAACCTTCTCACCCATTCCTAACCTTAACAGATTTACCAACAACATGCCAATAAAGCATGATAGAAAAGAGAGACTTGTAAATGCTCTTTCAGTGCCGAGCTGTGTGGTTGTGTGAAGGGTTTTGCTTTCCACATCTGGCAAGCTGAGCCTTGAGGCAGCTCTCATTATGTTTCTGACAAGCTTATATATATATATATATGGACATATTCAGTGAAAATAAAACTTCTCAGAACAAATGTAGAAGTGGAAGGTGTAGGGTTGCCAGAGTGTCAGTGCATTGGCTGAAGTCCCAATGAATTTCAGTCCCTTCATAGAGTCTCCATAGCTGGCTGGCTAGCTCAGTGAGCTATGCATCTGGCAGCCGAGCCATAGGTTCAATTCCCCACTGGGCCTCCTGGGAGTAGAGCCAGACTGTGTGGCCTTGGGCGAGCTGCACAGTTCCAGGGTGCCCCCAAGAACGAGGAAATGGTAAACCCCTTCTCAGTTCTCTTTGCCTGGAAAACCCTGAAAAGGATCATCCTAATTCAGAATTGACTTGATGGCACGTGATGATTATTATGGCGTCTCCGCATCAGGAGACATCACAGGAGGAGCTGCACTGGAGTATCAGACTTTGACTGCATAGTCCTTCAAGGTGAGGAACATTTTCAAAGGTAGCATTATCTTCAAAAAGACCTTCAAATGGAGGATTCTCTTCCCTAAAAGCCAACATCTGGCCACCCTACTGACATACACCAGTCACCTTTTTGAAAATATCCTAGCTTTTAATTCTTGTCTTGTCCAACAGAGAAAGAACTATAAGAAGGGAGAGAAGGAACCATTGATATGGGCCTCGTCCAGTACATAAGTCCTCCATCCACCATCTTCCCCAGTCCAAATATTAGATGTTATATGGCCAATAGCTGGTTTCTCTGATCTGCTCCTACATTGCACATAGAGCTGCTGAGCTGGAGACTACATGGGTCATCACATCAGCACAGCTTTGCATTCCATACCTCCAAAGAGAATATTCCCATTTCTAATTTAGGGACATCTTATGGCTCCAGCCCAGCTCTGGGACAGGTCTACAGTCACAATTTTCTTCCAGGCCCTACCTATGGACCAGATTTACAGAAATATTCTTTATTCTATAAAGCATTTATCACCAACCTTTTCCTCCAAAGGAAAAGGTTTGTCCTGGTAGAACAAAGTTCCAAATAGAGTAGTCCTAGATCGAGCTGGAATTTCCAGCATGTATACATTATTTATTTATTTATTTATTTATTTATTTATTTATTTATTTATTTATTTATTTATTTATTTATTCATTCATTCATTCATTCATTCATTCATTCATTCATTCATTCATTCATTCATACCCCACCTATCTGGTCATTGCAACCACTCTAGGTGACTTACAACATACAATACAACACAAATATAAGAAAAAATTATAACACAATTAAACAATTCTACAAGATGGAAAACATATGAAATGAATCAAATAGAGAGAGGAGGGGAAAGAATCAGGAATTAACTGGGGGGGGAGGCCTGCCTAAACATCCACGTTTTCAATTGATTTTTAAAAGTACCCAGTGAGGAAGCTGCGCAAATCTCTGGAGGCAGATTGTTCCAGAGGTGAGGAGCCACCACCGAGAAGGCCCGGTTTCTTGTTTTTTCCTTCTGGGTCTCCCTCAGCGTCAGGCTCCTCAGCCTCACCTCCTGACTCGCACGTGTGACACGGGTAGAACTAGGTTGAAACAGCAATGTCTACGTTGGCTCGGGCATGTTGTGAGAATGGCTGACGGTCGGATTGCAAAAGATCTCCTGTATGGAGAATTAGTGCAGGGAAATTGCCCCAGAGGTAGACCACAGCTGCGATACAAGGACATCTGCAAGCGGGATCTGAAGGCCTTAGGAATAGACCTCAACAGATGGGAAACCTTGACATCTGAGCATTCAGCCTGGAGGCAGGTGGTGCATCACGGCCTCTCCCAATTTGAAGAGACCCTTGTCCGGCAGGCCGAGGCAAAGAGGCAGTCACGAAAGCAACAAAATCAGAGAGCTGGAAAGGGGACAGATTGTATTTGTCTCCAGTGTGGAAGGGATTGTCACTCTCAAATTGGCCTTCTCAGCCACACTAGACGCTGTTCAAGTCCTCCATACAGAGCACATTAATATGAGCAGATAGGCGGGGTATAAATAAATAAATAAATAAATAAATAAATAAATAAATAAATAAATAAATAAATAAATAAATAAATAAATAAATAAATAAATAAATACCATAGTCTCTCGAGACTAAAGGATGCTTAATCATTTCCTCCAAATGAGATCAAGGTGGCACACACGAGTCTCTTCTCCGATCCCCGATCCTTCCAACCACCCGGTGAGGTAGACCAAGCTGAGAGAGTATAACCAGCCCAAGGTCATCTCCTGAGTTCTATGGCCATTTGGAAGTGTAGTAAAGAATTCAGCAACTATTTAATAAATAATTTGCAGATTGCAGCAAATAATAGCAACGTTTTGAAACCTAGAGCATTCAGGAATAACTAGGGGCAGCTGTACAACTCGTTTTAAACCATTCAAATACTTTCAGTTTTATACATTTTCAACATCATCACCTACTTAACTGGACTTTTTAAAGCATGGTTGATTCATTCAAAGTTTTGTGACAGATGGATGTACAGATAGATGCATTAATATCCTGTGTAATAGAGGTCTGGGTCTCTGGCTGCCAGAGGTTGGGAATTTGATTCCTTACTGTGCTTCCTTGACAAGGGGCTAGATGTGATGACCCAGAGAGTCTCTTCCAGCTCTGCAGTTCTAAGGTTCTAAGGTTATTAATCTCCTTCTGCAAAGAGAAAAAGCGACTGGACTTTACCCGTTTCCAAGAGAGCCACAGCAAAGCAGCTCCTTGTGCTTAATAGTACTTCCATTCCTCTTGGCTGAAAACTCTCATAACTAGCCCCATGCCATGCATTCAAAGATTGGATTATGGCCTGTCGTACTTGATTATTTTTGTCAGCTGGCTGACCCAGGGTGACCTTTCCTTGTGCTGCTCCTTCTGGTTCCATTTTTCATGTCATCCAGCTTTTCATCTTGTCAATCAGTCTTTGACTTCCTGATTAAAGTGTCTGTCACAGGAGCGGTCCCGCTCTCTCCAGTCACTTGTTTAATTTGTTCCTCATGGCATCCAATTGAGTTATTCATCAGCCCCAGCTGTTCCCAAGTGCTTCCAGCATCAGTTCCCTCTACCCCAACCCATGTGTTTGGGGTTAGCCTCCATGTTGACATATGATGGTGTGAACGGTTTGGTCTTGTGCCTGCTTCTCATGGGTTTTTTTTTCTCCCTCCTGCCCAATGCTGTAGTGATGCCGGGTGAAGCGAGAGGTCCACCTTTCAGGTCACAAGAAATCTTGCACTTCATCTTCATCTTATTGGTAGAAGTAAACAGAGTGACTCTGAACACTGGAAAAAGCCTGGCATTTTTACATTGGTTTACAACACAGGAGGGTGGATCAGGACTTCAAAAACTACTTTAACTACAGTGGTGCCTCGCTTAACGACAATAATACATTCCAGGAAAATCGCTGGTAAGCGAAAACATCGTAAAACTGAAATAAAAACCACATTGAAACGCATTGAAACCCGTTCAATGCGTTCCAGTGGGGTAAAGACTCACCGTCCAGCAAAGATCCTCCATATGGTGGCCATTTTGCTGCCTGTATAGCGAGGAATCCATCCCTAAACACAGCAAGGAGCCATTTTAATTACTTGGTGGCCGTTTTTAAACCACAGATCAGCTGTTTAAAAAACATCGTTTTGCGAAGAATCGGTTCCCGAAGTAGGGAACCAATCATCGCAAAGCGAAATTCCCCCATTTAGACCATTGTTTTGCGATCACAATTGTGATCGCAAAAAGATCATCATAAAGCGGATTCGTCATAATGCGGGGCAATCGTAAAGCGAGGCACCACTGTATAACAGCGAATGGTATGCAGAATATAGCATAGCCTCTGGCTCTCCCCTGTGGCCAGTTCTAGTTCTGACATCATGAAAATATAGCTCTCTAGCAAATTCTATACATAGCATGGTCTCTGGCTCTCTCTGGTGGCCCGTTCTGGTAACTTCATAATTGAAAGATGTATTTGGGGGATTTTTCTTTTAATACTTTTAATATTTTCAGACAGTGGATAACTGAATCAGTGGATTTTGATCCCCCATAAGAGGACTATACTCTGTTCTCACTACCTCAGTCTCATAGTGAGATGGATACCAGTATTCCGGACCAGCTCAGATGTTCACAGGAGCCCTCTTCAGGGGTATCTTAAACTGAGTTCAGGTAATCACTTGAGACCCTGAAATAAAGGGGATAAACCCTTGCATTTTTCTTTCAAGAAGTTGTGGTTTGCATACACCAAAACAACAATAACACTTTCCACATAAAGAAGGGATAACTTTCCCCAGGTGAAAAGTCCTTGGAGGCCCTCCTTGGAATCTGGACAGGGTTTGGAAAAGTCACATTTTGGCATACAAATTCCCCAGACAGCATGGCGTGTCTGAGCTGTAATCCAGTTTCAAGCTCAGCATTTTGAACTCTGATGCGGCTGGAACGTAAATCTCAGGAAGGGTTTCTGTAGGTAGAGAGGGCTATCTTTTCCCTGCCAAGAGGACACCTGATATATATGGAGGTCTCTGGAAAAGGAGGTCTGAGGGGAAAAAAGAAGTGGAAGAGAATGGATTAGCCTTCGTGAATACGATTAGCCCATTTGTTTTAACCCTGTTTAGAAGACTTGACTTGAATTACAGTCAAGTAAGCCTCCATCAAATGTTCCCTCAGTCGTCGCACAAACATCTCAGGGCCCCTCAGCTGAGGAGGATCTCATAAGAGAGAAGCCCCCGAGCCTTAAGGAAAGCATGATTTCAGCATTTCATTTCTCATATCTTTCTGTGCCTTCAGGGGAAAGATTGTGCTATCAATAGGATTACAGCACAGAGAAAAGAAGTGGTGTTCCCTGTGGCAAGAACAACCCTCAGGTGTTCAAAAGGCACTCCTCCTGCACAAGAGAAGAGTGAGCTGGGGAAAACACTAAAATATGCAAGACAGACGGGAGGGAGGGAGGCAGGCAGGCACAGTCCAGGCAGGAAAAAAAGAATATGTGCAGGCACACAGACACATGTGCACAAACTCATAGGAGTGTCTAGCGAAGAGAAGTATTTAAGTGAAACATTTCTACTTCCCCCTTCTTGAGTTGCTCTGGTAAAAGTGTGCTGCTTCCCTCACTTTTAGAAGAATAATTGAAATTGGAAGCTGAGTTGTTTTGCTTAAATACTTCTGTTTGTTACTCTCTCTTATAAGTGTATAAGTATTTCAGTGATTGAATCCACTCCTCAAAGACGTCCAGGAAAAAAACGTGAGGCAGGTGCTGTTTCGTTCTTAATATCATCTCTCTATCTGTTTGTTTCAGTGTTTGTAGATACATACAGTGTAAGTACACAGAAAGAGAGAGGTTTTATATTTCTATGGAGCTGACTGGATAGCTCAGTGGTTTAAGCATCCAGCTGTGGATCCAGAGGTTGGGAGTTGGATTCCCCCATCATGCCTCCAGGGAGAGAACAGCCAGCCTGTGTGGCCTTGGGAAAGCTGCACAGTCCCAGAATTTCCCCAGAAGAAGGGAATGGCAAACCACTTCTGAGTCTTCTCTGCCTGGTAAAATCCTGGAAAGGGTCACTGTGACAGCCTCCTCACACGTCACAAAGGAGGTGTCACGTCACTCTCACATACACACAGTTTATTCACGCTGCCACCAACCATTCCCTCATAAATCTCTTCAGACAAATAAATGATTTTTAAAATAAAAACGTATGTTTATTTGTGAGAACAAAAGGAATGGTAAATCACTTTATCAATTAAAATAAAAGGCAATCTGAAATAATAAAGTATCCCCTCATACACACTCTCTCTCAGATCTTCACTCTCTATATAGCACAGTACTTCATAACATATACAAGCCCTAACTCCCTAAGTCCCTACCAGACCCTATCCAAGCCCTATCTGGTTCATATCATGTCCCTATCTTGGACCCTATCTAAGCCCTATCTGACTCTCACCTCATTCACTCCCCCCTTAAATACCATGGTTCCACCCTCTGAAGTCCCACCTCCCGTCATGCTATAGGCAGATGAACTCCAGCCACAGCAATGACAGGCAGATGACATCATCGCTGTCACAATCAGTCAGAATTGAGTTGATGGCATATGATGTTGACGGTGGTGATGATCATATTGCTATATCTATATGTACATGTGCCCAGTGTGGTGTAGTGGATAGAACGACAGACTAGAATATACACTTTTGCCACACCATTAGCGATTTTATATGCCTTCATTGTAGCTTCCTTAATTGCTGTTCCTCTTCCTCCTCCTACCTCTTCTTTTCCTATTAAAAAAAATTAAATAAACGAAACGCTATTACTAAAGTAAAAAAAGCCCCTCCATGTACAGAAATCTCTGTGTAGGAAAATGGGGTTGGGCCTTCTTTGAAGGAGACTGAATAAAATGACAAATGAATGTGTTACAGTTTTAGCCATATCATTTTTCATATCATTGCCGCTGGTGGTACAATTCCAGTTCCAGTTAGAGTAGACCCATTAAATCAATGACCAAATGGTGAGTGGGTGCTTATGTAAGTCCCACAGATTCAATAGGTCTGCCCTAACTGGGTCTTTCATCTGCGTTCTGGCGATAAACCGCTCCAATCTGTTGATCATTGTGATTTCCTTGAACTGTTTCTTGTTCTCCCCTGTGCTTCTTGTAATGGAGCATCACCTCCGCATAGCATCCGAAATGTGGCCGATTCATAGACTTGTATAACAGAAAGAGAGGGAAGCGGAGCAGACCGACTGACTTTCGGTGTGGCCATTTGGGGCTCCACCCCGCGGTGACATGTTACCCCTGAAGAAAGTTAGCCTTTGAAAAGCACATTTTCCCCTGCCCCTTCTCTTCAGTGTCACACCCCACACATTCCAAAGGTATTTCTGGAAGCTTCCAGATCCTAGAACTTCAACATTGGGGGTTGGGGAGATTTTATTTGACAACAGGAATGTACCTCACATTGGTCAGACCATTGGACCATCCAATAGACTGTCAACTTGGGTGTTAAGATCATCAGGAGAGGCCTTTCTCTCAGCCCCACCACCTTCACAGGTGCATCTGATGGGGGCACAGAAGAAAGTCTCTGTTGCTGCTCCCAGACTTTGGAATTCCCTGCCACAGGAGGCCAGGCTGGCCCGATCTTTGCTGTCCTGCCGCAAGTAGATGAAGACCTTTCTCTTCAGGCAAGCTTTCTCCCTCAGGGATTGACTACATGAGTGACTTTTAGATGAATTGTTATGCACTACTGCCTCGACTGGGTCTTTAGTACCACATATGTTTACCATCTCTAAGAGTGGTATTTATTTGTTCCTTTTTAGAATTTGCATATTTATTGTTTTGTTGTTTAGTCGTTAAGTCGTGTCCAACTCTTCATGACCCCCATGGAGCAGAGCACACCAGGCCCTCCTGCCTTCCACCTTATTGTTTTAGCTTTATAATACAGTATTATCTTTTTAATGATGAAAGCTGCCTCTTGGTGCTCATTGTTCTTGGCTTTAAATATTGTTGATGTAAACCACCATTGTATGCCGCTCATTGTTTTCAGCTTTAAATATTGCCTTTCAATGATGTAAGCCACCTTGGGTCCTTTTTAAGGGGGGAGACGGGGTGGTTTAAAATATTTTAGATAAATAATTAATTAAATAAACATTGCCGTGCCAGAGTTTCAGGCACGATTCTTTCCTAGCCCTACAGGAGATGCTGGAGAGTGACCAGCATCCCTAGAAAGTTCCCTCTACCGATGATCTTTCTCTCCCCAAAACAGACTGGTCCCTCTACCTATTCCTTGCTCCAACCTAAGCCCCAGCCCACCTTTATTCCTTGAACCTTCGTAAGCTTATCAAGTACTGTACCAGTATTTCTGAGAAAAGAGCACCTCCTGCAGGCTCAGTTCCCTTGGTAACAAGGATCTTAATTCCTTGCTCTCCTTTGGGCCCCTGCACCACCAAATATTATCATAATTATGCATTTTGCTTCACTTTTCCTTTCTTACAAAAAAACAAGTAAGACTCTTTCCTTAGCCTCTCCGCGGATTATGTTTGCTTACCGAAACCACTCAGCCGTGCTTCTCTCCGCCAATGGCCGCTTGACAAAGGTGCAATGGTTATTCGGCTACCCTGGATGGTCTTGAACGTACTCCAGTCGCCACTTAAAATATTCATCCAGAGAACAGAGAAATACCTGTCCCTTGTTGTGTGTGTGAATAGAGCCCATAGTGCTCAGGTTTATATAAACAATGTTTTCTTTGGCTGGGTGACAGAAGCTTAACAGAACTTGTACTATAGTCTTCTCAGCGGAGAAAAATCAAATAGTTGTTCACCAAGGTATTTGGAAACAGGTGTGCTCAACAATTACAAAGTGCTTTTTTCCCCTCCCAGGGCACATTTTTAAGGGATGTGTGTGTGTGAAAGAATGTGTTGTACATCAGGAGTATGTAAGATAAGGCTGAAAAACAGTGTCTTTAATATATTGGTATAGACTCGGTAGCTTTTGTGGTTTAAGGAAGCCGATATTCTTTTAACCACAGCCCTTCCATAACCCAAAATACTCCCAGCTATAGTTCTAAGGATTGCATAAATTTGTGTAACATTTTTCAGCCATCTCAATATACTATATACATTAGTGAGGAATAGAATCCGTTGGCTCTTCTCCCTCCCAAAAAAACCAGACATTTTTGATAGAAAGGACAGAATTAATTTATGCCACTGTGCTAGGGCACCAGATAAGAGAGGAGAACATAAAAGCCATACTAGATAAAACCAAAGAAGGGCAGTAACTGGACAGCAGTGGTAGGTGAAGATGATGCTGGCGGATGGTCTTTCATGGGCAACAGCAGTGACACTCTTAAATTTTGATCGTACTGCATAGAAGAAGATAATGGTAAAGGTAAATCACTGCTGAGCCTTTCTTATTTCACAATCCTTGAGACCATCAAGAATGGAACAAGAGAGTGCTGGAAGATCTAACTCCCAGGTCAGAAAGCACTCTGTCAGCTACTGGAAGAGCAACGGACAAGTATGAATAGCACTGCCACTAATGACACAACTAGATTAAAGCCAAAAGGATGTGTAATGAGTGGCATGCACAGAGGTGAAAGGAAAGGCCAATGCTGTACAACACACACAATTGTAACACGGAACATGAGAACTATTGTGATCTGGATTCCTGCACTGAGCAGGGCATTGGACTTGATGGCCTTATAGGCCCCTTCCAATTCAATTCTTTTATGATTCTGTGATTCTAGGTATGAGTCAAGGTAAACTGGAAACTGTAAAGCAAGAAATGGAACGTTTAAACATTGCAGTACTTGATGTCCATGAACTAATATGGACTTGAATGGGACAGTCAGACAACTACAAAGTGGAGATGACCAACTCAGAAGAAATGGAGTGGCTCTAATACTGAGGCAAGATGAAGCACATGCAGTTGGGGGCTATAATGTAAGATGTGACCTAATAATATCCATCAAACTCCTGGGAAAACCGATAAACATAACAATCATTCAAGTCTACGCGCCATCTACAAACACTGAAGAAGATGAAACTGAAAGTTTTTATGCAATCAGGAAATTGATCATACACCAAAAGAGAGAGAGAGAGAGAGAGAGAGAGAGATACACTTATAATTATAGATGACTGGAATGCAAAAGTAGGAAATAAAGTAGAACCAAATGTTTTTGGAAAATTTGAGATCAGAGGGGTCAGAAACAAAGCAGAAAAATGACTTATAGTTCTGTGAAACCAACCATCTGTTTATCACAAACACATGTTTCAAACAACCAAACTCCCAAGAAAGGAGATGTAAAGGAGTGCAAGAACTATAGGACTATTGTTCTAAATTCCCATGCAAGTAAGCTAGTGCTCAAGGTACTGCAACAAAGGCTTATATGGAGAAAGAAATGTCTGATGTTCAAGCTGGATTCCAAAAAGGAAGAAGCACTCAAGATCATATTGTAAATATCCACTGGATAAGAAACTACGGTTAGGACTGAATATGCAGAGACATAATGGATTCTTATTGGCAAAGGGGTCAGACAAGGGTGCAATTTATCCCCTTGCTTGTCCAAACTGTATGCAGAACATATCCTGCGGAAAGCTAGACTAAATTCAGATGAAGGAGGAATGAATATTGGTGGGAAAGCATCAATAATTAAAGATATGCAGATGATGTCATCTTATAAGAAAGCAATGAAAATTTAAATGAAAGTGAAAGAAGAAAGTGCCAAAGCAGGGATGTAGTTGAACATTAAGAAGTTAAAAAAAAAACCATGACTACAGAAGAACTACAACACGTTAATGCTAACATTGAAGAAACTGAAATAGTTAAAGATTTTATATACCTTGACTTTGTGTACTATCAATCCAAATAGAGACTGCACCCAAGAAATTAGAAGACTGAGACTCAGAAGGGCAGCAATAAAGGAATTAGGAAAGGTCATCAAGTGTAAGAATATGTCAATAGAGACCAAGGCCAAGATAATCCACACTATTGCATTCCAGATCAATATGTACAGGCATGAAAGCTGGGTAATAGAGAAGGTTGACAAGAAAAAATGAGTCATTTGAAATATAGTCCTGGAGAAGAGCTTTGTGGATAATCTGGACTTCCAGAAAGAGGAACGAGTGGGGCCCAGATCAAATGATCTCTGAAAGCGAACAGTTGAAACTGAGATTGTTCTGCTATCAGAAGGCAAGATTCTCCGGAAAAGACAATAATGCTAGGAAAAGTTGGAGGCAGCAGGAAAAGAGGAAGACCAAATATGAGATGAATTAACTCCCTAAATGAAGCTACAGGCTTGAGTTTGGATGAGTTGAGTAGCACTGTTGAGGACAGATCATTTTGGAGACCACACATTCATAGGTACCCTAAGTCAAAGGTGACTTGAAGGCATGAAACAAAAACAAATGAATGACAGCTCTTTAGCATCATGAAGTTCTCCTGAATGTTTTAACCAGAATTTCAAGATTTTTGGTTGATTTCACTGGGATGAAACAGAGAAAGGAGAGGGCCTTCTCTGTCGCTGCTCTCAGACTTAAGAACTCCCTCCCAGAAGAGGCCAGCCTGGCCCTGTCTTTGCCGTCCTTCTGCAAGCAGACAAAAACCTTTCCCTTCAATCAGGTTTTCCCTTAATGACTGGCTGCCTAAATGGATGGTTGTGCCTTATATCTTCAAATACATGTTTGGTATTGCTTTTGTCCACTTCCTTTAACTGTGGTATTTTCTCGATCCTTTTTAAAGTATCTGTATAGTTGCTGTTTTTTATCTTTAGTCTTTTAATTATGTGAGCCACCTTGGATCCATTTAAAGGAGAAAGGAAGGCAAAAAATATTTAAAACAATTAAATTTCCATGTGCTTAACTGTCACTGGATTGTTTCCTAGATCTGCACCGCACTGTGCCTGATGCTAGCCTCCTCTGGCTCAATCAGCCACTCACCAGGCCCATCCTTTATGGTCTTCAGCTGATCTTCCAGTTCCGTCAACCAGCTCAGGCTCCTCTGCCCCGCCCTCTTGGCTGATCTCCCAATCAGAGAAAAGGGCGGGGCAGAGAACTCTGTGCTCTTGCTCATGACTGGGAGATTAGCTGAGGAGGTGGAAAAAGCAAGCAAGCAGGGCCTGGTGAGGGGATGGATTGGCTGAGGAGGCAGGGGGAAGGCCTTTACGAACCAGCATGAACTTGGACGAACCAGATTGTGCCCATCTCTACTAGCTGCATGCGACAGCCATGGATGGGAAAGAATTTCAAGCTCTGCCTTTTACTAGTGTGGGCTCATTACACAAGACAAAATGCTGGTCAGTTCTGGAGTTCTTTCCTCTGCCTTTTTGTAGCAGTTCCCCGATACTGCTGTTCAACCATCTGTCTATCGACGGATGTAATTAACGTGATTGAATTTTTCTTCCCTTTTTCGAAAACTCCACTGCGGAGTTTTGACTCTTTGACCTTATATGCAAGACCCTGAACTCCCATTGGCAGCTCATTCCTGAGACAATTCATTCTCTTTGCCTAGACAGCAAAAGAAAAATTTTAATGCTGCCAGATGAAATACAGTATCCCCCCTTTGAAGTTAGGAGAAACACCTTGAGGCTTCTTTTCCTTTTGTGTATTCCTTGGTACAACACACTCCCATAAACTTATGCAGAACACCATAGCTTCTTCAAGGTCAGAAATACTCAAAATGCATGTCCAGTCAAAGCCTTGCTTCTATCTACCTTTCATCGCAACTCACACATTTCTTCATTAATAACAATAATATCTTGGAACTTCAGAGCTGGAAGGGACTCTATGGTTCATCAAGTCCAGCCCCGGTCAAAGAGGGACAGTGGGGAATCAAACTCCCAACCTCTGGTTCCCCAGTCAGGAACTTAAACTACTGAGCTATCCAGCAGTCACTGCTGAAGAATGACAGACTCTGGCCAGAATCCTATTGGCTTTGCGCAACATGAATCCAAAACTGTATAATTTATGTGCACAATTATTCTCACTGGCTCTCACATACTGGAACATACCCAGGTCATGCGTCCAGTTGCATATTCCATTGTGCAAGAGACGGCCAGAAAATTGCAGAACCCACTTGTACAATTTTCTTTATCCTGATGTAATCTGCAATAGGATTCTGGCCACATAATAATATTTCAGACTGGAAGCGTGCTTCAGCAAGAGCAGTTTGAATAATGTGAATATCCCCAGACATAGAAGGAAGCTGCTACCACTGCAGAACTTAACTGGCAGAGAGAAAATAGCAAGCTCTGCAAGAGAGTGGCAGCAAGCTTTCTGGATTCACACCACACAATGTTACATCCCAGATATAACACTGATCCAAAACATTCTAGGGAAAAAATGACAGCCCTCCTTGTGGCTGACATTCATGTCCGGAAGGCTCCTGAGCACATTTACACAGAAGTATTTCAGGTAAGAAATGGCAGCCACCAGCTGGCAACCTTCACAAAGAGGCTTCTGTTGCTCCTTTTCTAGTTTCTTTAGCCAGAAAACTGTTGCAGAGTTTCGAATTTCTGGTTAAATTCATCTTGCTGCACAGCAGAAGTATTAGGGATTCACAGAGCAAAATAGTTTCAAATTCCCCACGTTAGTCCTTTTCTCATTGACTGGCACGTTCAGTCTCAGTAACACACACTGAGACATTAGTATGGGGAAAGAACAGAAGGTTTCATTTACTTAGAATTGTGCAGACAACAGCAAGCTAAAAACAAGACTGCCTCCAGCAACAGACATCAACAGTATCACTAAGAAGGTAAAAAGCTCCGAGTAGAGAGGCGGGGCTCTCTTTGAATTCAGAGGCAGAAGGAAACGATTGGTTAGAGCTGCACAGATTGACAGTCATCCCAGCCCAGAGGGAAAAAACCTTCCTACTACACCTAACAGAGATGGCATGCGAGGTTGGAAAAACTCCAAAAACAGGCCTCCCTTTTTCATCTTCATCATCTGAATCTTAAGCTGAAATAATATTTTTTTAAAAGTCTTTCCATTAGCTCAAGTCGCTTGAGTGCCTGGGAATATGATCATCATGCACAGCCATATGTTACCTCCTCCATTTAAGCAGATCCAGTTCCAATACAATTTAATCATATCCACAGCTATCACCTCGTATTTTCACTCACGTATTATCCATTATTCATCCTTCCTTGTTAAAGGCATCTTCCTTTGTCAGATCCTAAAAAGAGCCTTCCTTTCTGGCTTGTAAACTCTCTCTCCCCCCTCCCCCGGCAAAGCTTAATTGTATTCATAATTGCCAAGTATTGGAATCAGGAAATATATTTAAATGAGCTGAAATGAAGAGGGCCGGGACAACTGAAGTCTCTTTCAGTAAGCTGAAGAGAATGATTTAAAAGAAGAAGGGTGTCATAATAGAAACCAAAAGCTGTAAAGAAGAAAGGCTGTTTTGAAAATGAATGAAACGGCAGTATTTGGGATGTCTTTTTCTAATTAGTCTTACTTTTAGAGATTTGTGAAATGGATGACTTGGAAAGAACTTATGAGAAATGTAAATATGACCAAGAATAAGTTATTAATACATTAGCTCTTCTCACGATAATTTCATTAATCACTATGGCGTAGTCTTTAGCTTGGGCCTGCCACATTTTCCATTGTGCCCATATTCCAAGTTCAACCCTTTTACAATTTCTTAACAAAAGCTTAAGCTTATTTTCTTTTAAAATAATAATAATAATTTGTTTTTAAATTAATATTCATAGCAGTTCAAGGAGCGTGGATGCAAGCCAGGGATTTTGACTCATTGCTTCCACAGGAATTCTGGCTGACTAGGAGCTGTTTTATAGTAAAACGGCTCCTTGAGCTGCTGGAAACCTCTCCATCCTGTTAATACTCAGGGCTAGTTGAACGGATATTTCTGTGGACAGCCTTTGAGCGATCCTCTGACCTTTTTGTCCTAAGTCTTTCCCAAAGCCTGGCCCGAAGCTTGTCTGCTATGGAGGGAGAATCTGGAGGCGGTTCAGGTGTTTCTGATCTCTCAGCATTCTCTTCAGCCTCAGTTAACCCTTCTGGTTCCGGGTCTTCGGCTGCACTCATGACACAAGGCGAGCAAGCGATCCAGCTGAGAGAGGGTGATCGGTGAGCAGGCAGGGGGCCATCAGGTGTGTGAGGAGGCGTGAGCTGATGGGGCAAGCAAGCGATCTGGCTGGTAAGTGAGTGATCCGGCTGGCAGACGGGCGATCAGACAGATGGAGGGAATCAACAAGTGATTGGCAGGCAAGCGAGTGTAGGGAGTAGGCTGGTGAGTTGAGTTTTTCTGCTCCTGTCAGGGGCATTCACGTATATCATATCAATTCCAGTGAATAGCTGCATGTCTGTCTCAGAATGTATGGACGCTGGAGAAAGGAGCAGAAAAACTTACTTCTCTGGCACATTACTCCATACATGCACATTTCTAGAGTGCAGGTTAACATTAAAATCTTTTTTTTAAAAAAAGAACCCAATATAACAGAATTTTTTATTGTCTGTAGAACTGAGCCCTACGTTGAGCAACCTATTCATGATGCTACGACTCTTCTCACTCATTAGACCACTGTGTGGTGGCAGCTTTAAATTGCAGCTCAGCATCTCAAAGTCATGATTTTCTCCATACCACTGTCCCAAGCCCTCTTATTTTTCGGTGCATCTGCACTGAGAAAAAGCAGTGTGAACAATAAGAAGCCATAAAAGCTGTGCAACGGGTGAAGTCGAGCATTAAAAAAAAAATCACAACAACAGAGGAAAACATCGAAGAGCAAAAGGGTAATAGGCCCCGAGCATGAAATAGGCTACAAAGGTAGCAAACTTCAAAGAGCTTCCACAACAGCAAAGAAGTGTGTGTGTGTGTGTGTGTGTGTGTGTGTGTGTGTGTGTGTGTGTGTGTGTGTGTGTGTGTGTGTGTGTGTGTGTGTGTGTGTGTGTGTGTGTGTGTGTGTGTGTGTGTGTGTGTGTGTGTGTTTGCGCAGAACCAGACAACAACATTGAAATTATTGATTCAGGAAGAGTATTGTAAAACAGGCTATTAGCATCTCATAGATCAAAAGAACAGTACCTCTGATGACTCCATGACCCGGTGCAAGTTGCGTTAGCCACAAACATTTCCCCGTCCTGTTCGCCTTAACTTTTGGCACAGCTTTGCCATAATGACAACCCCCAGAAATGTGCCGAAGCAAAGTCACAAAAAGCAAATTGAGTTCGAGTAACTACAAGGGCCGCTCTAAATATCCAGCAATTACACTGGAGAAGATTAAAGACATGACAATGGGGGTGGAAGGAGAAAACCTGATGCACAAAGGCTCCATAAAGGAGTGGGAGGGGGCAGCAATGAAGAAAGAAATTGGGAGGAGGGGGGCAGACATGTTTCTAGTCTTGCTTTTCCTTAATAGCCATGATATAGCCTCTCAAAGCAAGATAAGGTTCAATTTGCATATCTCCATTGCCATACATAGTAGCTCACTGCTGCCGAACGGAACAGACAAACCGAGGTCCTTCTTAGGGATCTCTAGAGTTGATTAAGTTGTTCCTGTTTAGAGAATGGCTCTTCTTTTCAGGCGCTGGAAGTATATTTTGCCTTTGAGTCCCGCATGACTGATAAAACCCAAGTCAAGTTGGCATCATTTAGTTGTATCTGTGATTATTTAATTTCTTTTTACATGGGTCTCCCACTTCCCTTCCAAAGGGTTCAAGGACATGTGTGTCAGGGATGTTGGCAAGTCTTTGGGTCTGAATCCCAAATCGAAGTCTGTGTCTTTAGTTCCAAGTCCCAAGTCTGAGTCCCTGTTAAAAACAAGCTTTTCCCCGCAGAAAAAAAGGGAGGAGGTGGGTGGGTTCCAAGTCACAAGTTGAGCCTGAGTCACTGAGGGAATCAATGACTTAAGTCAAAGTAAAGTCAACAGTCCGACTTAAGTCCAACTTGACAGCAAGTCATGCAATTGGAGTCCCAATTCCTGCTATGCATCGTGCTCTCAACGTCATGCTCCCAGACACAGGTCTGCTCAGGATTTCCTCCAGACTGAGAAGAAAACAAGAAAGCCATGTGGTCTTTATACCCAGGATTGCATGGCGTATTACGTTTTTTACTCTTTTTTATTAGGCTTGATTAACTTCAGTGTAGTAGTGGTGCTGCCTGTTAAACCGCAGAAGCCTCTGGGCTGCAAGGTCAGAAGACCAGCAGTCATAAGATCGAATCTGCGTGATGGAGGGAGCTCCCGTCGCTTGTCCCAGCTCCTTCCAACCTAGCAGTTTGAAAGCATGTAAATGCGAGTAGATAAATAGGTACCACCATGGTGGGAAGGTAATGGCGTTCTGTGTCTAGTCATGCTGGCCACATGACCACAGAAACTGTCTTCGGACAAACGCTGGCACTATGGCTTGGAACCGGGGATGAGCACCGCGCCCTAGAGTCAGACACAACTGGACTAAATGTCAAAGGGAACCTTTACCTTTACTATGTCTTCCAAACACATCCTGGGAGCACCAAGAGATTTCTTTTTCTAGAGCATGTGTGCTTGTGGACATTTAGTTGCAGACTGCAGACAAATATCTGTATTTACAAATGCCATATATATATGGCATTTGTAAATACAGATATATATATCCCAGCCCTCACTCAGGTGGCAATAATTAACAAATTCTTGAACATCTCAGGGACCTCACAAACTCTATCAAAGTCACCTTACATTGGAAGCAACTTGACAGGACAGGACAAAAATGGGACATATTGAACTCTGTTATTTACTGATTAATTTCTAAGGGTAATCAATGTGTTCTCTTTTAGGGAGGACAGTCCTCCATTTCAGGCTATCTTGAATGGTGTCCTTCATTTGAAGTAATGTCCAGTCCAGGTCTGGTTTTAAAATCAAGAACCAGATGGAGGAGCATCAAAGACCATGAGGTAAACCCTCCACAATTAGCAGTGAGGCAGGTCAAAACCCCACAACCTTTCCAGCATCCTATTCAGGCTTCCCTGTTGCCTCCGTGCTTACCTGCAATTCTCACAGTAGCTAGGAGAGAAGTGGATTTCCATAGGAACTGTAGTTTCTGTGGTAATACAATGTATTTCTGGGTGCTTGCTCTTGAATGGAGAATTAACAAAATATCTGCTCCTCATCTTATAGGAAGCATCCATTGATCTGGATAAATCCAATTTTTTCCCATTCTTGTTGATGATGACGTCAAAAGCAATGATCTCTTGAAACGAACCAAGCCAACTACCTCCATTTTTTGATTATTCTTTGGAGTGGGGGTGGGGTGGATGGCTTTGAGGAGTGTGAGGATGATGTACTTCCAAATTACTACCCCACACAATTATTTCTAATTTTGCTTCAGTACATATAAATTAGCTTAGGCCATGTATACGAATCTATGGGCTCCCTTGACTTCTTTTCTGGTGACAAATATCCCTCTTTTTGGCGACGTCTAAGTGACCAGCTTAGACGTTATTCATTTAGGAGGACACGGCACAGCTTAAGAAAGGTACCTGTGGGGACTGCAACATCCAGAATATGTTCTGGAAGTTGTAGACCAACTAAGTAACTTCTCTGAGCTCTCAGAGTGTGAAGGCAAGAGGAGAAGGGGATGACAGAGGATGAGATGGATGGACAGGGTCATCAAAGCGACCAACATGAATTTGACCCAGCTCCGGGAGCCAGTGGAAGACCGGCGGGCCTGGCATGCTCTGGTCCATGGGGTCATGAAGAGTCAGACATGACCTAATGACTAAACAACAACACAGTTCAGGCTTGATTTGAACTAGAACCCTTCTTGTTTGCCTTTCTGGCTGCCCAGGGTACTTGCAAAGCTCTCCTCCAGCACCATGTTTCAAACGAATCATTTGTTCCCTATCCGCTTTCTTTACTTTCCAGCTTTCACATACATATGGAGTGATGAGAAATACAGCAGTGTGGATGGTCTTGGTTCTTGGTCTCCAGTGACATGTCCTTACACTTGATGATCTTTAATAATTCCTTCATTGCTGCCCTTCCTAGTCTCAGAGCAATATTGTACAAAGCATGGTTTGAGGATGAAACCAGGTATGTATCGTGCAGGCACCACATCATATCCCACAAGGTAAGTACCTCTCATGTTAATTCCAGTGATCCATTCTGGTCTCTCAATGGCTTAAGAGATGCAGCTGTTAGAAAAATGTGGTCTAATTAGAGACAAGTGACAACTTCTATGGGGTACATTGACTAAAATCAAAATGGTTTAGCAAAACAATACAAAGAGCACAGAACCATCTTGGATAGAATGGTCTTTATCTTTATCTATATCTGTATCTTGTTATTTTTATTTTTTTCCTAAGAGCCATCTGGCTGTATCCCAATAGGAAAAAAGGGGCACAGAATTACTAAAAAAACAACTATAAAGACACTGTAAATCAAACAGCATTGAGTTTAGAACTTCAAAAACGCAGAAATTTTCATCTATTATTAATTATGATAAAAAATTCTATCTCAGAATATGTTACACCACAGCTGTTGGTGAGAGGAAAAGAAAGAGGGAGAGAGGGAGCGAAACCTACAACTTAACTGTCCTAAGAAACAAGAGAATTATATTCAAAGCTATGACCAGCGAAATGCAGACAGTAGAAATTTAATACAGCATTTCTGGGGCTTTTCTGCCTTTTCTCAACTGAGTCAGGAAAATAGAGTCACGCAATCTAAAGTCTATAATTGTATTTTAATTGCAGGCAGTTAAGTGTAGGATTCTTATCTATATACTTGAGGATTAAAAAAAAAATCTCTGGACTTTCCCAGCCCTATTAAGGAGCGCCCAGTCCTCAATTTCCCATTCTCCTACACAAAGGAGCACTATCGTTCTTTGTTATAATAGTATATATTTCAATTCTTTTTTTAAAAAAAAACACAGCCCTACAGTTTACAAATGTGGGATTTTGCACTTCACCAAGGCCAGTTAGATTGCCTAATGGTCTAGCTCAGTATAAGACAGCTTTCTGTATTACTATGATTCAACGTCTACTCATTTGGGACTAAGAGTTGGATTCAGCCCTGTGTCCTGCAGAATCTCAAGTCACCTCAGTTTAAGAACATCAGAAGGTCCATATACTTCAGCACCTGATTCTGACAATGATCAGCCAAACAGTTGTGCAAGCCCACTTGTAGTGCATAAGGGCAACAAAGCCCCTATGAGGTATGTCCCAAAACATCTTTTGTCTAAGGATGTAGACGAGAGGTCTCTTCCTTCATTCCACCTACAGATTCTGGCTATAATAGCAGCTGAATATTACTCTAATGCCATTGATGTTACCATGTGCCACTGACTGCAGTGTTCTCCAAAGTCCCTGGGAGAATCAACTTTGCTTAGGCTTTCTCTTCCAACATCCCATCAGTTCTAGCACCTGCTGTTCAAGGCACTGATCTAAACGTTTGGGGCTATTTGCCTCCTGGGAACTGGTCTTCTGAACAATACACCTGTAATCATGGAGAGAACTACTCTCTGTGAGCGCTCTTGAAAAACTATCTATGCCAATGACCCACATTTTGTGGCAGCAAATTCCAGTCAATAGTAATTTGTGCACTTGTTTTTTGTCCATCTTCAACCCATAGCCAGGTCATTTTAATGTTTGACTTATAACTCTAGTGCTACTATGAGAGAGAGATTTTAAAAAGTTTTCTGTACTCTCTATCTCTACACCACAGAATGGTGTCCTATGTTCTTGGCATTCTCTCCCGATGTTCTTGACATTTCCCCCATTGCAGCAACTTGTTTTTCTGAAAATTCTACTCTAAAACAATCAAGGAGACCTCCTGACCGATGGGATGTCAAGGATGTAGAGCTGCTGGGGAAAAGAGGGGTGAGCAGAGGAAACCTTCTTTTCCCATTAACCTGTCTGAGCATCCAGGTTCTAGGTGGTAAATATTGAGAACATGATCAAGGTATCTCCCCTGCCAGGTAAGTATGTGACCCTTATGTTACAGAACAGCACTGCTTGTAAAAGCAGCTAGAAATATTCGAGCTAATTTCCTGAAAGCCATCGCGATCAATTGTGCGGGAGACTCCCAGATATGAACGGTCTCTTATTATTTTATATGTCTGATTTTATCATGATTTTATTTGATCATATTTGTATTTTAAACAATTGTGACAGCTTTTAGCTAATACAATAAACTTGAACTTGAAACTACTGAGAACGTATATGAGGTCTATTCTTCCACTCCCAGCCAAGACACACAGGGAGCAGGGAGCTTATCTTACATATCCCCTATTTATCCACTTTAGGAATCTAGAGAACATTTTTAACTCATCAGTAACTGATAGAAGCTCCTATTCTGCAGCCTTGTCGCAATTGGTGGAGGTGACTTCAAGATACGATGGGAAAATAACAGCTATAACAATTTCTGCCAAGTCTGAATGCTACCAATGCTACACTGTCTGTTCATCCGTCATCCAAGAAACAGCTAAGCAAAGTACAGTGAGGTTCCTCACCAGGAGGATGAATACCAGATGCTGAACTGGCTGCAGCAAGTACAAACACAATGACGATAGTCCATGATCTGCATTGGTAGAAGGATGTGCCTTACCAGTAAAATCAGAAATCTTCAGAGTACTGAGGACCATTGATAGAACATCTATTGATTTCTGTTATCCATTTATAAAAATGTTTGTTCCCCCCAAGAGGAAACACCAGAAGTATATCTTCTTCCTACTGGCCAATAGTTTGTAGATCTGTTGAACATTTCGCCAAAAAATGATAAAAATCGGCAAGGCCAGCAGGATAGATCAAATTTTAGGAAACCATTTATCCCTAAAAGAAGAGAATGGAATAGAACAGCATGTGCACAGCTGGAGGATAACACTTCACCAGATGTGGACTTGCTGGGAAAGCTAAGATGGACAAGGGCAGAATAGCCTTCAGGCTTAAAAGGCCATGTAAAATCAATACACAGAAGCAATTAAATGAGCCAGACATGTAATCTGCCTCGCCCTTCCTGGCTGGCAGAACCCATCCACACCCTATCAACAGGATAATTTTGTTCTGAACAAAGCAAGAGAAAATGAAGTTTACATCTGAAACACAGCCTCTGAGATTACAATGGGCTAATATTTTTAACAGTAAAGTGCATAATTACTGGAGGGAAAGGAAACTGAAAAACCTTTCCTAAGAGCTGGCAGGCTAAGCACATCAAAACTCGATATCCACCCTCTCCCTAAAGAGAAACAAAAGTACAGAGTGGCTTCATCATACCCTCCATGTCTTCCCTGAGCGATGCTGATACCCAGTATTTTCCATCTGATTTTCATCCTTTCCATCACATGTAGACAGATGTAGGGGGAAAAAGGAGAGCAGCCTCACACATCTGCCATGTCACGATACCCAGAGGTCAATGTGGCACACCCAAGAGTGAAGGGCTTCTCAGGGCTGCTCTGCCAATTGGATCTGTGGGTCTTGAGACTTGACCAAACTGCCATTTTAGCATCAGCGGCTTTCACTCATTTCCTATGCCCACTTAACTTCTACTTGCTTTCAGGAAATCCTCCTACGTCCCCTAGTTTAACAAACCCACATGCATGCAATAATACTGAGTAGTATCCAGTTCTGGAACTTTTGTAAGCTGAATTGGTACAGTATATATGTTTTCAAAAATTAGAAACAGAATTGGTAGCCTTATTTTCCACCTAACGTGAATATGGACTTTGGATGATTGAATAGGATCTCCGAGGGAGGAAAGGAAAGCTGTTTCAAAAGCACATATTTCCTATATACGCTGTGTAGTGTAGCGGTTAGAAGACCTACCTCATGGTTTTGTTGTGAAAACGATATGGGGAGGAAGTGAACCACATAACCTTCAGAACCTTCAGATCATGGTAGAGAACGCAAGATGTAAATGTAAGAAACACACCAAATAAACAAACACACTGTTCAGTTCTCGTTCGTTCACAACCTCCCATCAAAATCTGAGATATCTCCTTTAAACTGAAACTATTTCAAACAGGATATCTGAAGGATTGCCATTTCATCCATGTGCCTGCCCACCAACTAGGATAATCAGTAGAGATTTTATTTCACACATTGTTCACGTCAGAAGCTAAAATGGCTCTGTTACCACCCAATTACTATTTGTTAACAACCACAATTATGCTTTTGAGTTGTTGTGGTGCTGGAGGAGGCTATTGAGAGTCCCCTGGACTGCAAGGAGAACAAACCTATCCATGCTAAAGGAAACGAACTCTGAGTGCTTACTGGAAGGACAGATGTTGGGAAAGTGTGAAGGCAAGAGGAGAAGGGGGACGACAGAGGATGAGATGGTTGGACAGTGTCATTGAACCGACCAACATGAATTTGACCCAACTCCGTGAGGCAGTGGAGAAGAACCACTTCATTAATGAACCAGGGTGGTTTTGAACTGGGGGCAGCACATCATTATTTAGAACTGCAACACTTATGGTCAGGATGATCATGACATCCAGTGTATTCGCAAAGGCTTTCACGGCCAGAATCTAATGGTTGTTGTGGGTTTTTCGGGCTTGTTGGCCGTGTTCTGAAGGTTGTTCTTCCCAATGTTTCACCAGTCTCTATAGCTGGCATCTTCAGAGGACTGGTGTAGGAACTCTGTCCATGCTCTGTTCCTACTCTTGTCCTCTGAAGATGCCAGCCACAGAGACTGGCGAAATGTTAGGAAGAACAACCTTCAGAACATGGCCAAAGAGCCTGAAAAACCTACAACAAACATGGCATCCAGCGTCCAGCAGGAGAGGAATGAGAAGAAAACTCTAAAGCTCTTCGTTGCTTTTGCTGCAGCAGACCAACATGGCAAATCTACATCACTACAATATGGGGAAATATGCTTTAAAAAAAATAATGATAACCCTAGGAATCCCACAGCTAGCATGTCCAAAAAAATAAATGTCTCCACCCCTCCTACATTTCAGGATCTCCTTTCCAGAGAAGGATTGAGAGTGGTGGCAGTCATAGCTCCATCACTTCTACTGTTGAGGTTCCCAGTTCTTGAAGCTTTTTAAAAGAAGGAGGGGAGAAGACTCCATTCCCTATGATTTTCGCTTTCCTGCTGAAACAACATGAATGACTTTGAGTTCTTCGTACAGCATGTTTGATTCCTTTATGGGTCTGAAATGATCCAGAATCGCTTAGTAGTCAGAGGCACTGAGCTATAAGGGAGCTCTGAAGAGTCATTCAAAAGAACCCCAGACACATAACAAGGTCTTTCAACATAGCCTTTTAGCGATCATCACAAGAGAGTGGGACATTATTATGGAACAGAATAAAAGTTTAAAAAAAGAGAGAAGAGGATTGTTACTGCTACAAAGACGAAACTTGTGGGGACTACTTAGATAACAACCTGCTTGAAATATGTTTGTTTGTGTTTTTTGTTTTGTTTTTAAGGAAAAAGTGCTGGGAGAAACGTCCATGGCATCAAAGAAAGATCTAAGCAAAACTTTCTACAAAACTATGGGCCAATATGCTTCTGAAACAACAGTAAATACAAAGATTCGGCGTGGAGGCCTTTCCCCCGATCAATTGCCTCCATTAGCTTGCGAGATTTCCTCGCTGCCCTTCATGGCGAATGATCACAAGAAACTTCACTTGAGCTAAACTCCGGCACTTACCAAATGACAACAGAAAAGAGCGAGGCAGAGAATAAAACAAATTAGTTTTTTCAAGGCTAAGGCTTATGAAAACACCAAGGGCCCTATTAACAACAGAGAACTGAGTGCCTCTTTGGGTGTGCGAGAAAATTTTGTCAGAATGCACAGAGAAGTGTCTATATTTTCCCCCTTTCTTCCACACAAGTCCATGCGCTGAATATAGATTTCAGACGGGGGGAAAAATGAATAAATTAGCAATTCATACTGCATCGTTGAGATTGTGTCTTCCATTTTCAAAGTCTTGTTGGGTGTGCTGGAAGTGACCTACATATCAGAATTTCAACATAGAGGAAGTATTGATTTGATTAAACTGGGTAATTGACTATAGCTAACTGTTAGAGAGGGCGGAGAGAAGATTCCTTCCTAATGACTACTAATTGAGTTGACTAGATTTTCTCCAAAAGATACCCAGTGCGGTGTAATGGATAGAATGACAGATTAAGACTCAAGAGGCCTGGGTTCAAATCCCCACTCGGTGCTGAAAACTCACTGGAGATTTGAAACTAATAAAACCACTCCTTAAATATCTCACTTACCTTGAAAGCCCTACGAGGGTCACTATAACCTGGTTCCAACTTGACAGCACATAACAAAAGATTTTCCCTCAGCTCTTGCCTCCAAACAGTAGCTTAGTGTCTTTAATAACATACTGTTACTTGAAACATTGCGGATTTGTTGTCTTCTGGGAAGCATCACCATCTTGACTTCCTTGAGAAACCACAGGGTGTTGTAGGCAATAATGGAACATTCAATGTTGTCAGTGTTACATACAGCACTGATGTTACCTGTCTGTCATGGGTTTGGAGGGAAAGTTCCATCCTATGGGGAGTGGAAGGCGGGACATCAGGAGGAGGGGCTGTACTGTATATATATGTGGAGTGTGTGTGAAGAGTTTAGAAGATGCTGAGACACACTGGGAGACGCTAAGAGACACTGGGTTGTGACGAAGCAGCAGCTGGGAAGAAGAAGCTGTTGTGGGAGTCTGTGTGTCAGACAGGGTACTTCTGTGTGTCAGAGTACCAACCTGATAGGTTCAGGTGTCTGTTGGTTAGCCAGAACTGATAGGTTCAGGGTCTGTGCTTCAAGTTAAGGGTTCTGTGTGAACCAAACTGTATGCTTGTATGAGTGAGAATAAGCCACGTTACTTTATGTTATTCACCTGATGGTTTTATTTTGCCTGTGTGTGTATTTAAATAAACCTTATTCTTTTTATTGTTTAAAAATCCATCCCTGGTCTGTGTGACTTCTTACAGGGAATGGTTGGTGGCAGCTTAGTGTAACTGTGTGACATATCCCAGTAGGTCTGGGTTTGTCACATTGATTGGTGTCCAGCATGTGGGATACGACTGGTCCAGTTGTCCAGTGGTCCAGCAAAGCCTTGGCAAGTGTGCCCAGAGCAAGGGGGGTCTAGTCAGGGACAGTCTGAGGCGCGTAGGTAATCTTCTAGGTGTACCTCACGGGGAGGTGCGCTAGTAGAAGAACGTGCCAACTGGGGAGACTTAGATTAAGGTGCTCTGAGGCAGCCTAGTTTTGGCGGGAAAAAGCTGAGGCAAAACTGCGTAGCAACAGCGAGCTAGCTTGCCAGCTGAGAGGCCCAGCAGAGGGGGGTAGGCTCTGACTCGATACTGTTGCAAGTTTAGTGCTGAAGAACAGCAGCAATCTCTAGGGAGAGCTGGTTCTGAGGCAAAAAGGAAAAAAGTGGTCGTTTTATTTTGAGGCTTGACTTTTAAAGCAGCCTGTTCTGAGGGGGGGATTATGCCCTTGACTCGAAGCCAGATGGCCGAAATGAGTGAAGTGAAAGACCCCCAGATTGACCAAGGTTCTGAGGAGGAATTTGGCTCAGTGCAAGGTGACAGCACAGGAGAGCAAGACCCAGAACTCAGAAAAATACTCATAGCCCAACAGCATGAACTGAGGGTGAGGGAAATGGAGGAAAGATTAGAGAGAGAAAGAAGGCAATTTGAAATAGAGAGATTGGAAAGAGAAGAAAGATTGGAGAGAGAGAGAATGGCGTTTGAATTAAGAAAACTGGAACTGATGAACCAGAACAATAATAACAATAGGGATTCTGAGGGAGGCCAATTGTCTAAGGCTGACCTGAAGAAATTCCCTGTGTACCACAAGGGAGATTGTCCTGAGGTGTTCTTTTCCTTAGTGGAAAGAGCGTTTGTGGACTTCTCAGTGAGGGAAACTGAGAAGATGACCATCATGCGATCTTTAATCAGTGGTAGCCTGGCTGAGGTCTATGCCGAGATGCCTGAGGAACTGATGAAAGATTTTGCAGAATTTAAAAAACTGGTCTTTGCCAGACATGGGATAAATGCGGAGCAGCTGAGACAAAGATTCAGGTCCCTCACCAAGAAACCAGAACAGACTTTTACCCAAGTGGGGGCCCAATTGGTGAGGCTGCTTGAGAAATGGCTATCGCAGGAAGGGACAGAGACCTATGAGCAGCTGAAAGACTTGATAGCACTGGAACAGTTCTATTCAGTCCTGCATGGGGAATTGAAATTCCAGGTGAGGGAAAGGAAACCGAAATCTGTGGCAGCAGCCGCAGAGATTGCAGATTTTATTTCCCAAATAAGAAAGCCCTTGGGTGAGGGGAAATCTGTAGGTAAACCCAAAGAAACCTACAGCAAGTACTCTCAGGGACCAGGGAAAAGCCAGCAAGGGGGAGGGGCCCATGGTGAAGGGAAGCCCTCAGACATGAAACTAAGACCTCAGATTTTGGAGGGAAAACCAAAACAAGATGAGAGAGAATCAAAATACACCAGAAAATGTTATTTCTGTCAGGGAAAGGGTCATCTAATCTCAGAGTGTGAGAAATTAAAGCAGCTAAAAGGAATGGTGCCTCAGGAGTCAAGTGGGACCAAGCCAAAAGCTGTGTTCTGTGTCCAGAAAGAGCAAGGCTCATTCTCACTGAGGGAGCCTGTTGCCATGGCTACTCAGTCTGGAACAGCTACCTCTGCTGATCAGGCTGAGGAAAATGGTCCTCTTGTGGAGGTAAAGCGCTGCTTGCTGGTGAAAACAGATTCTCAGTTGTTTGAGACAGCAGGGGTGGACGTAGGAATACTTGACCGTCAGTATAGGGGGCTGCGGGACACTTGTTCCCAGGTAACCCTGTGCCATCCAGATATTATTCCTAGGGAGTTTATAATCCCAAATGAGAGCATAAAGGTGGCAGGGATTGAGGGGCAGGTAATCTCTCTGCCAGTAGCAGAGGTACCTGTCCACTTTCAAGGCTGGAGGGGAGATTGGCGGCTAGCGATTTCATCGACTCTGCCAGCAGCCGTGCTCGTGGGAAATGACCTGGCTGAACATGTGAAACGGGTGCTAGTGATTACACGCTCACAAGCCACCACAGGGACAGTTCAGGGGGGTAATGATGAGCCAGAGACGGAAGCAGAGGGGAGTTCAGAAGCTGTGGTGGAAACCTTAACCACAGACAGCAGATTTGGACAGGAGCAAAAGGCAGACGCCACTCTCCAAAAGTGTTTTGAACAGGTGACTGATGCCCAGCTAACACCTGAAACCCCAGTGAGATTTCTGGAGGAAAAGGGGATTTTATATAGAGAGACCCTGAGAAATATCTCACAAGGGGGAGATGGGATCAGAAGTCAGCTGGTGGTACCTGAAAAGTATCGCCCCATGTTCTTACAAAGGGGTCACTCTGACATGTTTGCTGCACACTTAGGGGTGAAAGGGCCCCTTGATTTGATCAAACAAAATTGGGAGCAGATCACCCAGGATGACCCACAAGACGTTGTGACATACATAGACACCTTGATGAATGACCTAAAGCGAAATCTAGAGCTGGCAGCAGAAAACCTGCAAGCTCAGAAGGTCAGACAGAAAACATGGTATGACCACAAAGCTAGAGAGAGGCACTTTGACCCAGGGGAGGAAGTGCTTTGGCTTAGGCCCTGCAGAGAGAACAAACTGCAGCTCAAATGGGCAGGACCATATAGGGTCATTTCCAAGATGTCAGACCTGAACTACCTAATAGAGCAGGAGGAGAACCAAGCAAGGAGGGTGGTTCATGTGAATGCCCTAAAACCCTACTACAGAGGGGAACAGAGGGTTTTATTCGCGATAAAAGCAGCTGAGAGTGAGGAAGCTGAATTACCCTTCTGGGAGGGTAGAGGGGAAGTAAAATACAACCCAGAGGAGGTAAAGATCAGTCCTGCACTCACCCAAGACCAGCAGCAAGAACTAAAAATGCTGCTTAGTAAATATCAACAGGTGTTTTCCAACAAGCCGGGGATAGTGAAGGGAGTGATGCATCGGATCCACACAGGGGATGCACCCCCGCAGGCAGTATCCCCATACCGAGTAACGGGACCCTATAGGGACAAGGTGCGGAAGGAGCTGGACGAGATGCTGAGGGAGAACATAATCGTCCCCTCTTCTAGTCCTTGGTCCTCTCCGATAGTCCTTGTGGACAAGCCTGATGGGAGCATTAGGTTTTGTGTTGATTACAGGAAATTAAACCGTGTAACCACTCCTGATGCCTACCCAATGCCCAGGCTAGACAACCTGATTGAAACCATAGGGGGTTGTCGGTTCATCTCATCATTGGACCTGGTAAAGGGATATTGGCAATTAAGAATTGATCCCAGGGATCAAGAAAAGACTGCCTTTTGCAGCCCTTTTGGTCTCTATGAGTTTCGAGTCCTGAGCTTTGGTCTCAGAAATGCACCAGCCACATTCCAAAGGCTGATGGACCAGACCTTGGCAGGGCTCAGTGACTTTACAGTGGCCTACATTGACGACATAGGGATCTTCAGTAATACCTGGGAAGATCACCTGATACACCTGGAGTTAGTGCTGCAGAGGTTAAGTGCAGCAGGGCTAACAGTAAAGGCCAGCAAGTGTCAGCTGGGTAGCCCAGAAATAAAATACTTGGGTCACATGGTAGGGGGAGGAATGATAAAACCCCTGGAGGCCAAAATAGAAGCTGTTCGTGATTGGCCTAGACCCAACACCAAGAAAAAAGTCAAATCATTTCTTGGGTTGGTGGGCTACTACAGAAAGTTCATCCCGAGGTTTAGCGAGATTGCGGCTCCGCTGACCGATCTGACGAGGAAGAAGGCTGATGACCGCATCCCGTGGACCAGCGACTGTGAGGCGGCGTTCCAGAGGTTGAAGGAGGCGTTAATCAACTATCCTGTCCTGCGTGCTCCAGACTTCGACCGGGAGTTCATCATCTACACCGATGCGTCTAACAGCGGGGTAGGAGCAGTTCTGTGCCAGGAGGATGAGAATGGTGACCAGCATCCAGTGTCCTACCTGAGTAGGAAACTTCAAAAAGGTGAGAGACATTTGGCAACCGTGGAGAAGGAGTGTTTGGCCATAGTCTACGCGATCCAGAAGGCCAAGCCTTACATCTGGGGAAGACATTTTGTTCTGTGTACTGACCATTCACCATTGCAATGGTTAAAGACAATGAAAACCCACAATAGCAAACTTATGAGGTGGGCTTTAAACCTACAGGACTATGACTTTGAAGTAAAGGTGGTCAGAGGGTCAGTGAACTGTGTTGCTGACGCCTTATCAAGAAGACCTGAAGAATGAAGACGGCGAAAGAATATGGACTATGTGTATATAATGATGACAAAAGTTAAATGTACCTGTTTTTCTGAATTTGGTTTGTATGAATAAAGGTAAATTGATGTAATGTATATGGTAAATGTTTAAATGCCTATTTGCTATGGTTAACTTAGAGTGTAAGGATAAGTAAGTATTATATGATATGGTATGTATAACTGTTGTTGTGTGTTTTATACAGGTTGTTTTTTTGGTGAAAAGCACGTTAGCTTTCCCCCTACAAAACAACTTATAAAGAGGGGAGGTGTTACATACAGCACTGATGTTACCTGTCTGTCATGGGTTTGGAGGGAAAGTTCCATCCTATGGGGAGTGGAAGGCGGGACATCAGGAGGAGGGGCTGTACTGTATATATATGTGGAGTGTGTGTGAAGAGTTTAGAAGATGCTGAGACACACTGGGAGACGCTAAGAGACACTGGGTTGTGACGAAGCAGCAGCTGGGAAGAAGAAGCTGTTGTGGGAGTCTGTGTGTCAGACAGGGTACTTCTGTGTGTCAGAGTACCAACCTGATAGGTTCAGGTGTCTGTTGGTTAGCCAGAACTGATAGGTTCAGGGTCTGTGCTTCAAGTTAAGGGTTCTGTGTGAACCAAACTGTATGCTTGTATGAGTGAGAATAAGCCACGTTACTTTATGTTATTCACCTGATGGTTTTATTTTGCCTGTGTGTGTATTTAAATAAACCTTATTCTTTTTATTGTTTAAAAATCCATCCCTGGTCTGTGTGACTTCTTACAGGGAATGGTTGGTGGCAGCTTAGTGTAACTGTGTGACATATCCCAGTAGGTCTGGGTTTGTCACAGTCAGTCCATATGAATCTTTACTCAGACCTGTTGAATTGCATACAGCATTGGCCTCAAGACTCAAGTTTTGGAAAACCCAATTTCTCCAGATATCAGATCTCAAGGAATGGGATACAGGCTACCTGGCAACTCTCAATTTTGGGGTTTACTCGCATGTTTCCATTTAAATATGCTCAGAAGCATAGTTTGGTCGGCAAATTCATCACAGAATCTCTACATTTCTTACCCCTCCCGCTCTCGCTCTCTCACTCACTCACACACAGAGAGAGACTATTTTGCAATTGTGCCTTGTGACATCACAAAGGAGCAACTCCTAGGTCTCAGGTTTTGGCCCAGATGAGCTGATAAACCATCATCAGAACCTAAAAATAATCCCAAATGGATGAAACAGCTTTTAATTTCGGAGGGGATGGGATTTTTCAATATTTAAAAATAAACATTAATCACATTCTGTTCTTTGAAACTCAGTTCCTTTCCATTCCAAACAGAAATAGATGAGTAAATTTCTCATCTGTGCCGATTAATTACGGAACGGACTGCTAGCACCTTAGAAACTCTGGAATCTGTTGAAAGTGGCAGTGTTTTAATATTTCGCCTCTAGTCTCTTTTGATTAATAGCTGCTTCTACCTCTTTTGTCGATAAAGTGAATCATTTCTTGTTTTCGCCTCCAAAAATGAAGAGAAAGGGTATACAGTTTCTGGTATTCTACTGCCAAAAGAACAGCATTTGGAAGAAAATGTTCACTTCCTAATTATTTAACATGAGAAATGTGTAAAATCTCCTCACATCGTAGCTCTATACACTTGACAATTGTTTTCTCACTTCGAGAGCCAAACAAGCAAGCTCGGTGACATAATCCCTGTAGCAGGGTGTCTATGGTTTTCTGTTCAGCCGAAGGAACGTACAGTACTTTTTACTAGCGCTGAAGCCACAAAAAACAAAGCCAGGGAGGTTGTTAAAATAATGAACAGTTGAAGAACAAATTTAATTCCCTCGCAAAAGCACTGGCTGCCAAAGTCATAGAAATAACTGCAGATGTCTTGTGGCGAAGACTAGCTGCTGGGCAAAGAGAAAGGAGGGATGTGGCTTTCCTCCTCCTGCTAGAGTGAAATTTGGTTAGCGTTACACCCATGGCCAAAAGGGGGGGGGGGAATCTCATGGTGAACTCAAGCATATAAATAGATGGAGCAACTTCAGCTTTTCTCCCAGCCTGCAAGCATATGGGTCCTCTTAAGTCACCATCCCACACCGATTATGACTTCATGAGAAAAATCTGTTTTGTGCTTGAGAAGGGAAAGGTTAGACATGCCTGTACCACAGGAAGTTTTCTTCTATCCCATCATAACTTGGCTCCTTCTATGGGGTGGGCAACATCTGAGGTTTCGAAGGCAGTTTGTGCCGTCTCATTGGACAGGATGGGGGGAGCACCCTATCTCAAAACCGTGAATCCCGAGGGGTGGGGGGGAAATCACTTCTTGTTAGTTTCCAAAATAGAGATTTATTTTACTGTATTCTGTTGCCATAAAAGAGGTTGGAGGAGCATATTTTGCTCAGAAAGAACTGCTTTATAACTCAGTAGTTTAGTTATCTGGCTATGGAGCCAGAGGTTGGGAGTTCGATTCCCCACTGTGCCTCCTTGATAGGGGCTGGACTTGATGATCCATAGGGTCCCTTCCCTATGGTTTGATGCTTTTGAATTGTGCTTTTGAATTGTGGTGCTGGAGGAAATTCTTGAGAGTCCCCTGGACTGCACGGAGAAATCTGTTCTGCAGGAAATCAACCCCGAGTGCTCATTGGAAGGACAGATCCTGAACATGAGGCTCCAATACTTTGGCCATCTCATGAGAAGAGAAGACTCCATGGAAAAGACCCTGATGTTGGGAAAGTGTGAAGGGAAGAGGAGAAGGGGAGGACAGAGGAGAAGATGGTGGGACACTATCATTGAAGCTACCAACATGAATTTGACCCAACTGTTGGAGGCAATGGAAGACAGGAGGGCCTGGCATGCTCTGGTCCATGGGGTCACGAAGAGTTGGACACAACCTAATGACTAAACAACAACAACAAGTGTCCCTTCCAGCTCTGAATGTAAGAAGATTATTTTAATAGAAAATTGTACTCCCTGATGGCTTCTTAGCTTTGAAATTTGACACTGTGCCTTCTTGAGGTGGCTCGCAATATCAGGAGAGGTTCCTAGTGATCCCTTGCAGAAAATGTTTGAACTCAGGCCAGGACCCACAGCGGATTAGGCAAAAAAAATGTTAATTTATCCACTCCAGGCCAGGAAATGCATTGGCCACCACTGTGGCTGTTAGAGAATTAGTAGTAATAGAACTTGTCATCTAGTCCCTACAAGGGCTCAAGCCGCACATTCATGCATGTCTGCCATGTTAACATCAGCATTCCTGTCTGATTATGCCTTAATGTGGGAAAGGGTGGCCTTAGTCATAGAATGGTTCCATTTGAAGGGTTCCCTAAGGGTCATCCAGTGTGGAAAACCCATAACTGAAGCATCCTGACAGATATCCATCTAATCTACATTTTAAAAACCTCAAACAGCAGTTAGTTCACCAGTTTTTACAGTAATCCATCCAATCATCAAAGAACTATGGCCGGAATCCCTTTTCTTACAATTTCAACCTATTGGTTCTGGTCTTATCTTCTCAAGCTACAGCAAACAAGCATGTTTCCAGATGGCATACTGTCAGATATTTGAAGATGACCGCCGTATCATTTCTCAAGAGTCTTCTCCAGGCTGAACAGATCCATGTGAGCCATTCCTTCTGGTTTCCTGTCCAAACCTTTTCCTGTCTTCATTGCCTTCCTTTAGATACATTCCAGCTTGTTCATATCCTTTTTAAGATCTCTTCTTAAGATAGGCATAGCTAGGCTGGTTCACTAGAAATGTCTGTTCCTGACACATAGAAGTAGGGGATGCTACAATACCTAAAAATGGAAGGCGGGGCTCCCTTTTAAGGGCGCAGCGTTATTTTTCCATGGTTGGCTAGGCTACTTGACACCCTGGATGTGTTCCTTTCTTCACCCTTCCTTGTGCGTTCTTCTAAAGATAGCAACAGTCATGGATGTTTTTTTCAACCCAGAGGATACTGGTGAAGAAAGAAATGTCTATGAATGTGTCCTTTCAATGAAGCACTTTTCCTACTATGATAAAAGAACCAGAAAAGAGAACTCTTGTGTTTCATTACTCCTTGAATTTCTAGTGAGAAGGTCAAAGGCAGATCATGGAACTGTAGACCCCGAATTCTGTCATCTGCTGAACCTGGGTGACAGCATTAAAATGATCATAAAAAGCAGCAAACAAACTCATCCTTGTCTCAGACACAGACTCACATTAGCTTAGTTGTTTATCCAACGGACTCTCAGGCATATTGGAAGCAGATGTCAAGTTTTGTACCGTCTTCACATCTGACCGTTTCATTAGCTGCTTGCTACCGTTGCAAGCATGCAGATGTTTGATGTAATTCAGAAAAAGTAACACGAAATTAAAACCCACATGTTCTGAAGAAGTCAGTCCAACAATGGATTCTTAATATGGTGTGATTTATCACAGTGGTCTCCAACCTTGGGCCTCCAGATGTTCTTGGACTTCACAAAAATCCTGGTCAGCAGAGCTGGCGGTAAAGGCTTCTGGGAGTTGTAGTCCAAGAACATCTGGAGGCCCAAGGTTGGGGAACACTGATTCATCACACTTAATGACAATCACACCATTTTCTGTGAAAGAAAATGGCAGAGAAGAGGAAGGTGAAGAAAGAACTTCTCCTTTTGCCCCCTTGTTAAGTTGTAAGGTATCCTACTGTAGCCAGGATATCTTGGGGGGGGCAGGACTTCCACTACCTGGAAAGGATCCTGAGCATCACATAGTCCGTCTTTCTACAAATGTAGGAAATCACAGGTAACTCATCCCTGACAGATAGGTGGCCATCCAACATCTATTCAAATCCCTCCAATGAAGGATAGTACAGCACTTTCTGAGGTGGTCTGTTCCACTGTCAAACACTCTTGCTTAAAAGAAAGTCTTCCTAATTTTAGTTGAGATCCTTTCTTCTAGTGTGAATCCATGAAATATTACTCTCTGGAGCCACAGAAAACAAGCTTGTTCCATCTTCCATGGAGCAATCCTTCAAATATTTGAAGTAGGCCATCACATTACTTCTGTAGGCTGAACATACCCAGCTCCCTCGCTGTTCCTCGGAGGGCTTGGTTTCCAGACCTTTTTACCATCTTGGTTTCCTCTTCTGGATACATCGCTTCTTCTGAATATTCTTCTTAAACTGGGGTACCAAGAACAGGATGCCGTTCTGCAGATCGTGGTCCAATAAGAAGAGAATAGAGTGGAACTATTGCTTTTCTCGATATATACAGTAAACCTCTATTGATATAGTTCTTGTTTGTTTTGTTTTGGTGCCACATCACACTGAAAGAAGAAGAGAGTTACTGCACATCTCTGTCTATCCATCCATCCATCTATCCATCCACCCACCTCAAAGCTTGGAAGTAATTGGTTATAAATAATAGTACCTGCAATCACTTTCTTTTGCCTTAGGAAAGGCACAACTAAGTTACCTTACAAATAAGTGTAAGAGCAGTTTTTGCTGCATACCATTTTTGTTTTATCTTTTGCTTTTTTTCATACGTTTCCAATAGTTTTGATGAATTGTTTTTCTACTGTTATATGTTCAACTATTTTTAGTGTCATCATAGTTTTAGTTAGTTTGTTGTTAATAACCTGTGAGCTACTTCGGGTCTCCTAATTCAGAGAAAGGTAGCATACAAATAAAATCACATTTAATACATTTTAAAATCCTGGGTGTGCTTCATAGGCTGTAAATAACAGTTGTGGGCTGGATGAACCAACTGGTCTGACTTTAGTATAAGGCAACTTTCTGTGTTCCTTGTCTGGCATTTAATTCAATATGGCATACAATTCACGGCTCCAAGCACTGAAAAATACAGCTTGCAAAAGGTCAACGAACTCTACCCAGCCACAAGGATCGGTGATCACTGCACACAAAAGACCAGCTAACGAGACCCATCAATCACAGTGACAGATCATCTCTCCCCCTTATCACAACAATACACCCACAACAAAAAACATACTGGTCACCATAATCACCCAATCTCCTGAACAGGACAAAAGCTGATCCCACAGTTATAAATACTCAACTATCCAAGCAAATGGCACCAGAACACAGACAGAGTTCTGACTCCTGTTCCTCTGAAGATGCCGAGACTGGTGAAACGTTAGGAAGAAAAAACCTCCAGAACACGGCCAAAGAGCCAGAAAAACCCACAACAACTATCAGATCCCAACCGTGAAAGCCTTCGAGAATACAAATTCAACATTTGATTGCTTCCTCGCTTGCTTTTCTTTCTTTCTTTCTTTCTTTCTTTCTTTCTTTCTTTCTTTCTTTCTTTCTTTCTTTCTTTCTTTCTTTCTTTCTTTCTTTCTTTCTTTCTTTCCTTCTCCCGATAAGGGGACTCAAAGTGGCTCACAGTATTAAAAAGAATCAAAAACACAGTGAGATATACATTAAAAAAACAAACTATAAAACTCATAGTGGCTTAGGATTCTGGCTGCAGAATCCAAGGTCGGGAGTTCGTTTCCTCACTTGACAATGGCTGGGTATGATGATCCAAACGGTCCCTTCCAGCTCGGCAGTTCCAAGATGATTATATAATAATTAAAACAGGGCACATTTGCCACAAGTCATTTTGTTGCCTGCAATGGAACACCCATTGGTGTCACTCAATGTCACTCTCCCCCTCATAGGTTAAGTCACTTGAGATAGAAAAATCCCACAAGCACTCTCCCCCTGTCAATCATAATATCATATCATTATACAGTATCTTTGTTATTTTTTTTAAAAAAAGGAATCACTGGTGACCCGTTACTTGTAACTATCTATTTCCAACTTGTTCCCCCCAAGCAGATAAATAATAACACCAGCCATAGAATAGCTCCTTTGGGGAAAGTAAATTCAAACAAAGTGCTAATTGCTTGTAATTGTCAAACTGAAGGATGCACTAACTCAAAGGAGCTGCCGTTGATTGAAGGAGGGGAATCTCCCAAAGCTCTTTGGAAGATTTTTGTGGCTTCAAAATAAATGCAAGGACAGTTTCTGTCTTATTTCAGACTAACTGCATTTCATTATTCAATGCACTAATTAAAAATGATGATGCAAATTAATTGTTTGCATTACGGAGCACTGTCCTGGTATTCTGGGTTTGCTTTTTTAAAAAGTCATAGCAAAATCTCCAACCGAGAAGCATGCCAAGCTAGATATTTTAAAATGATTATCATTAGGATACATTTGCTTTTTTCTCTTTCTATCAATAGAATAGATTTGCCATTATTTATACATAATGTGTGGCTATATTTAGATGTGAATGCAGAAGCAGTACGCACTCGGTTCAATTTCATAATGGCCTTTTCCCCATCTAATCGACCTCCCTGTTTGAAAACATATAATTTGTACAGGAGATTCCACGGTGCCACAGACCACGGCTGCTAGCCACAAAGGGAAATTATCATTTTGGGTCCCAGCAATCTCCCACTCAGATAACAATACCACTGCAAAAAAGGAGTGCTGGAGAATAAAAACCATCAGGGACAATCACAGTACTTAGCATTTATTAAGTGACAAAAGGTGCAATCCAGACCCATTAAAAATCAATGGGAGTTTTGTCACTGGCTTCAATGGGAGGTAGATTGCATCTCAAAACCCCATGTTGTAAAGGTGATATAAATTGTTGAGATTATTCAGATTATTTTTTTTCAAAACCGAAATCCACCCAAGCAAAGAAATATGAGCTCGGCAACCGTTACGTGACAGCCAACATACATTATGAAATAGTCAATCCATCCCACGGCACCATGGATGGAGGGCTCAGATGTCACGTGACACACACATCCCCGGGCATGTCATTGTGCTTTTTGGGTCTCCATGTAGCTGATCTGAATTTTAAATCTTGTACCCTGTTCACTTTTTGCCCGGTTCCATTGGTACTGGCATTCTTTCAATAGTGCCAATAACTAGGTAAAGATAAAGGTTCCCCTTGACAGGTTCACTCCGTCGCGTGGATTCGATCTTACGACTGCAGGTCTTCTGACCTTGCAGCACAGAGGCTTCTGCGGTTTAACCCGCAGCGCCACCAATAACTAGCTTCATTCAAAAGCAGCTGATTTCTTTATTGCATCTTTGTTCCATTGGGTTTGCACAACTTGCATCATCTCATGTATTTTGCTCATTTAAGGCAGCAGGAAGAGTAGGGCCCCGTCGTATGTAGATATTCCATTCATAACTCCTAATCAATCTTAACAGTTTGGGGCAATGTTAAGAGATGACAAGAGCACAAAGAACTGTATTTCATGGCACTAAACCTATGGATTTCTCTAGAGACCCCATGTGGCATAGCAGACAGATGGACACACTAGGATTTAGGAGACCTGGGTTCAAATCGCTGCTCAGCCATGAAAACTCATTGGGGATGTGGAACTGGTAAAGCTACTGCCTGGACTTCTCACTTTCCTTAAAAATCCTATTAGGGCTGCTATAAGATGATCTGACTTGATGGCACATAACACATGGCTCGCACTACATAATGGATTTGTAATTTTACTATTGCACAGACAGGTTGCAACTCTTGTGCACACTATACTTGCATATTCTATCACAAAAATGAATATGCATGCACATTTTTGTCCAGAAAAAAAAGCGACATCAAAATATTTCAAAAATTAAAAAGCCATACTTTTGTATACTCGTTCCACCTCTTATACTACCTGATAGATTTTGTAGCCATAGAGGTGTAAACAATGTTTTGCAGTTTTCTGCACTAGGGGCAAGACTGAACATAGACTGGGATGAAGGGGTTAAAAATCCAAGGAAACTTTTGACAGTGAAAATATTACAAGTCCAACTAATTCTCTATGTACACTTGACTCTTGGGCAGTTTCACAGGAAGTGTGAGAACTGTCACTACAATTCTCACATCTGGAACCACACAATGTACTTTGAGATTGTTTCTTTTTATCAATAGGAGTATAACTCTTTCACATAATGACAAATATCCTGTTACTTATCATAGTGAATTGCACTAGAGTAGGCCTATGGAATCAATGAGCATTTAATGAGTCAACTCCACCATAAGCTCCATAGCTTAAAATGGCCCTACTTCGGTTGTGAGTTACTATGTAAAAGTAAAGTACAGTTAGAGTAGCTGCATTTGAATCAATGGAACATATAGAGATGTTGATCCACCAAATCCTGTTAAATTCAATGGGCCTGCTCTAGTGCAACTCACTACACTAAGCAACTGTTTTTTGGGCCATACTACTGTTACTAAACCCACTATTTGAACAACAGAAGATATGAGTTATTTGTTTAAAATATGCCTGGTTAAACCTAATTAGTAGTCTCAACTAGAGTAAACATATTAAATCATTGGTGTTTACATAAGTGTTGATTTACAATTCAGTGAGTGTGCTCTAGCCATTGGATTTAGGCCACAGAAACACACCTGGTTGCATATGCTTTTACTTTATATACTACTTCAACTATTTTATCCGGTCTCCCTCTAAGAATGCCCAACAAATATTCTAAAGCATTTCATTAAAATCTCTAAAATATTATAAAAATGTGTGCATCGTCACAGGAGCTGATCAGTCTTTGCCTCTGTCACATTTCTAATCTGCAGAGCGACACGTGTAAACAGAGAGCGTTCAAACTGGTCTGTCGTGCTTACTTTTGCTTTTTAGAAAAAAAAACTTTAAATAGGAAGTCAGCCTCCACCTTTCACAGGAGTGGGAAAGCTTGTGCTTTTCTCTAGCAACCTGATTTTTTGAAAGCACAGAGCTGACCATAAAATGCCATTACTTAAGTAGTACGTACCCACTAGGTGCAGCGCTGGAAACCTGGCAGTAACTTAGCCTGTTTGTGGTTTCCATTTTTGTTAGACTCTGTGGAGCCATGAATCTATCTTGTCCTTAAAAACCTGGAAGGGGGGAAAGAATGGGCTGCCGTGGGGCCGTAAGGATGGAGAAAGGCTTGGAAAAGAGTATAACGCTAAATTTATGTGCCACTGGAGTAACATATCAGGGCCTCTGAGCTGATTGGAGCCAGATGTTGGTAACAATGTTGGCGTTATGGTCCAACTGCAGGTGAGGGAATAAACCCCCTTCTTTGGGACCGTCAGCAATCAGGCTGGTGGTTTCTCCTGGCGCTGGGCTGAGACATTCCAGTTAGCGCCACAATAGCATTGTTGTTCTCTAATATTAGACCGTGTGTCATGTAAATGAAGTTGAATATATCGTTTAACTTGACAAGGTGATTAAGGCCAAGGATACATATGTTCGGCATTATAACCCAGCCAAGGTTAAACAATAGTCATATTAATAATAGAGGTGGAGGGTAGGAAAAGAGAGAGGGAAAGGGAGAGAAATATAATGGACCTCGACACAGCTCCATAGGAATACACTGTTTTTGTTATTTTTTTGCTTATTAACACATTTTAATACCATCACATTTTTTTTATTTCCATCTAAAGAAAACACCATCTTACTCTGGAACAAGTCGAGATCGAAAACACAAGTCGGTTGCTTTCTATTACCTCAATAAAGAAGGTTTAAAAGTTTATTAATTTTCAACCTGATGTTTTTATACAACCGTTACCTGACAGCCACAGTGGTTCCCTCTCCTGCGCTCGTTTGGCTCTCCTGCTTTACATCTGTCTTCCTTGCTTTTTTTCCTCGTTAGTGTAAATGATCGGTACATTTGCATCTACTTCCAACGGAGGAGGAAGCACCGCACACTCAGAAGCAATGAATCTAATCTCATCAGTGCCAAGAAATGTCTCCCCGTCTCCTGTGGGCTTTGGGATATTTAGAACGTTGTATTGGCCCACTAAAACATATTAAGGACTCCATTAACTAAAGGATCCTTCTCTCTCCCCCGCCCCCCTCATCTCTACATGCACACTTCTCATTAGTGTCAGTGAAAGGTTATGACTGGCTATCAACACAACCAGACCTTCCAATATGTGTGTATGTACATGTACATACATATCCCTACATATCTCTGTAAATAGAGATAGAATAATAGAATTGCAGAGCTGGAACGGACCCTATGGATCATCAAGTCCAGCCCCTCCCATCAAGGAGGCAGAGTGGGGAATTGAACGCTCAACCTCTGGCTTTTACAGAAACATGAGATGTTCCTCAACCACAAACCGAGAACCAGACAGTCTTTTAATTTTTAGGCTTGCTTATCAAGGATGTGCGTAGCGGAAACCTTCGTTTTTGTTTCCGTTTGGTATTTTCGATCTTCAGGTTTTTGAATGCCATTCCGTTCATTTACCTTGAATGGGGCACTGCCTTCCAGTCATTTCAGTTCATTTTCCCTCTATTTGGGGTGGCAAGCAGAGGCCCCTTTAGTATAAGATACCTTCTTTAACCAGAGGTGGATCACATGTAGGCTTCTAGCTATTGCCTAGACTAGCTTCCATTAGCCTCTAGCTAGCACAGCCAATAAATATGAAAGTCACGGTCCACAATAACTGGGAAGACCAGTGATTGACTGGTCCCCAATCTATGGGGCCCCAAGCATTGTCAGACTACAGAATCCCTCCCGATTACCCTTGCTGAACTGGGGTGCCGGGAAATGAAAGCTAACAGCTTCTAGGGCTTTGAGGTTGATAAAAGTGCACTTCCATAACATCAACTAGACATAGGGGTTTGGTGTGTTTTTTTCAACAACAAAAAACTTTTATTTATTTTTTTAAATATAGTTTTGGATCTCAAATCCCATTACACTACATTCTGGAAATTCCACCTAACACACCTACACCAACAGACATCTAAATGTGGCTCACCTGGCCGGGGGCGGGGGGAGGAGGCCTAGCTCCACTCTAGTTTCCTATGAAGAAAGTAAGGGGTCCCACTGCTAGCTGGAAACTACCTTTCTGCACAGGAAGCTTAGGCAGAGTTAGACCTATGTTACACCATGAAGCTGAAATAGCAGAATTACTTTATTATAGTGAGTTTCTCCCCAGGTAGGAGAAAATGATGGCAAGGTAGTACTAAATAAAGCAAAAGATTTGAAAAGGGAAGGATCTTTGAGTCCACGCTCAAATAGATATCTTACAACATTGGCCACAAAGACCAAAGGTCGTCGGTCATGTTACAGCAAACCCTCCTGCCTGACAGGTGGGGCCTAATGAGAAGCAGAAGGCTGCCTTCTTGCACTGTGGCTCTTTCTTTTAAGTGTAGACAAAATACCGTTCAGAGTACACACAAGAATTGAGACGCAAGCCACCAACTAACACAGCGAGAATTGGAACCGATACCCACACCGGTTGGGGCTTTAATGAGTCATATCAAAGAAAGCAGAAATGCCCACGTCAAACAGACCCCTCAGTATATAATCACAAAGCATAACTGGCTCGGCTGTTTACATTAAGGGCCGCTCGTCAGGCGAGCCCGGAGGAATGAACAATAGGATTATTATACTGAAAAGTTGAGTAAATCTACCCCACCTTTCATCAATACCGTTTTATGAACCAGAGGGTCCATGGGGATGAATAGCATTATTCTACAAAGCCTTGCTGGGGGAAAAAAAAGAAGAAGGCATTGTTAACCACACAATGACTTACTGATAACCAAATAGAGGCAAAAGCATACAGGCGTATTTCATTATTGCCGGCAAAGAAAACCTAAAGAGTTCTGCAAACAACTGGAGAGGAGAGTATATGCCTTTAGCAGGCCTCTCCTTGGGTTAAAATGTAACCAAGCTCATAGGCAGTGCGTTAAATATATAGGCGATACCTGATGGCAATCACTTTGCCTTTTTGTCCTTTAGGAAACAGCTCTGTGCTGACAATTACAATTACAGCAAAACAAAAGACAAAACCACATGGCGGCTTTAAAACTATTATATTTTAATATAAGCTTCCGTGGACATGTCCACTCCGTCAGACATCAAGAAACAGAATGAAATGGAGGGAAATGTAAATGAAAATATCAGTTTCACATTCTAAATGCTGGTTGGTTACATGCAGTAAATAGGCCTATGTTTGCTTTATGGCCCTGTTGTTAAAAAAAATACTTCAAGAAGACAAAAAACAGATACCAGGTCTGAGCAGAGATGAGAATCAGGGGACGTGCAGAGAGAGAAGGGGAAGACGAGAGAGAAGGATGGGTGAGGGAGTTGAAGATTCAGTTAACTTCAAGGGGGAATGAAAGAGTGAAAGAAGGTAACATAGGTATCGTGTGTGTTAACGTAGGGGAAATAGACAGTTTTTACCTTAGAACCTTGTGATGAGAGATTTGCTTGGCAATTGTCAAGTAAATAACAGTGGCAGTGGACAACAGTAGAACTATTACATTTAATTATGGGTTAAGAAACCTAGGCTTATGTTCAATCCATTTCTATGAGTGTCTATCATGCACATAAATTTTATCTTAGCTGTTTCCCTCTGTATTCGTGATCTGTAATGATTCTGTTCTAAAACAGTGACTTTCACCTCTTCCACAGAGTGACCTGGTATATTGAAATGGTTGGAGATGGGTTTCTGTGTATTGTGGTTTCTGATGTCTCATTTGTGGCCACTGATCCATTTCCATAGAGATTGTCCCATTTGTCCTATGTAGAGTGCAGAGAAAATCAACCCTGAGAGCTCACTGGAAGGTCAAATCCTGAAGCTGAGGCTCCAATACTTTGGCCATCTCATGAGAAGAGAAGACTCCCTGGAAAAGACCCTGATGTTGGGAAAGTGTGAAGGCAAGAGGAGAAGGGGAGGACAGAGGACGAGATGGTTGAACAGTGTCATTAAAGAGACCAACATGAAATTGACCCAACTCCGGGAGGCAGTGGAAGACAGGAAGGCCTGGCATGCTCTGGTCCATGGGGTCACGAAGAGTCGGACACAACGTAATGACTAAACAACAACAACAGAGTGCAGAGGAGCATTGTTGGCAAAAGATATTAGTGAGGAACAAGTGAAGCTGCCCTTGATATTGGGAGTGGCATTGTTAGGTCCCATGATTGTGTTGCCAGAATAGATGTGTGGGCAGAGCTGGCATCCGGGTCTGTGGCAGGGTGTTGTCCCCTTGTCTGCATTGCTGTCTAGTTTACAAAGTAGACAGGAGAAGTATCTCAGGTTGGATTTCTAGGTCTTTTTTTCTTTGAGCTTCATCTTTCTGGCAATCTCAACCCTTTACTTATCAATGCACCTCATAGAGGCACCAAAATAAATCTGGTGCAGCGTACAGCATAATCCTGCATGTGACTCAAAAGTCCGAACAATTGTGTTCTCCATTAGGAGCTTGCCTTCGTTTTCAGATCTTTGAAGGAAGCTCATTTGCTCTGCTCTTCAAAGTGTGTTTGGTGGAAAGTCACAACAAGGTGTTCTTGATGGGTGCTCCTATGCTTTGTGACTCCTTGATAAAGATAGCTAAGCAAGCTCATCCCTGTTGTCCTTCCAAAAGCAGGTTAAGACAAGGATGTCGTATTAATCAGCCGGCCAGATTCTGCCTGGATTTTAGCCATGCCACCTGGTTGGTGCCTGTGTAGTCAGTCATCTAGCCCTGATTCTAAGTTTTCTTTTAAAAAAATCAGTGTTTAACCTTTAGAAAACCAGAGTTCTACACGTTTGGCTAATTGTTCTGTGAGAAACAAGCTTTTTGGTGTGGTTAACCAAGGAGGGAAGTTGTCCACACTTAACAGGAACACACAGTTATATCAACCAAAGACTAATGAGTAAATTTTGCAATAGTGAGAACACTTAGTCCTTGCAGACTTGCCTGCAAAAATTCCATACAGTAATAAATAATATTTTATGGCACTTTAATAATACTAATACTAATACTAATACTAATACTAATACTAATACTAATACTGCTAATGCTAATGCAATGCTAATGCTAATGCTAATGCTGCTGCTGGTGCTACTACTACTACTACTACTACTACTACTACTACTACTACTACTACTACTACTACTAATAATAATAATAATAATAATAATAATAATAATAATAATAATAATAATAATAATAATAATAATAATAATAATAATAATAATAATGTGCCATTAAATCAATTCTGATTTATGATTACCCTTTCCAGGGTTTTCTGGTTATAAAATACACAGAAGTGGTTTACCATTCCCTTCTTCTGAGGGTACCCTGGACCTTGCCCAAGGCCATATAGGTTGGCTCTTTTCTTCAAGTGTGGGAAACTGAACTCCCAATCAATGATTCCACAGCCAGATACCTAAAGCCACTGAGCTTTTCCATCAAATTAATGACATTTATTCCAAGGTGATTTACATAGGGTTGTAGTTCTGTCTTGAAGGCCAGAAGTGCACAGTTAAAGCCATATGTAGTTTGTCTCTGTTTTGTTGGTGACAAGGAAACAGAGAGGAGAGATGATGATGGGGTCCTTGAAGGCTTTTTCTTCTGTCAGGCAAAAGTCCTTAACTTCTGCTGATGTCAAACGTCATACACATCCTACCTCAGAGTTCTAAATCGAACTTTTTGCATTACTTGTTGCTTTGAAGTTATCCTTTCTTTGTTCATCCAAGTAATTTGTCATGCTCTGTTCTGTGATATTAATGCGGCCTCGGGGCTTGTTCAGATGGGCTTTTGTCTCGCTGTTCGGTGTGTTGCAGGGGCAGATGGTTTCACTCTTTTTTCCTGCAAGCACACAAAATAATTGCTAGAGTGGACCAACTTGCTCCCAGGATACCCCAACCCACAACTTTTTGAACCCATCAGGTGTGGGTTGGTGTACTCTAGTTTAGTTCGTTCCCAGCACATGCAATTGCTGGGAACAGACCAAACCGAGTCCTATAGCTGTCAAAGCTACCAAGGCTTCTTCTGGTGTGAATTTCTGGTATAATGGCTTAATATAAATGAGTTATTTCAGAACACCAGCAAATTGAACACTTCACCTTCTCCTCTGCAGAGAAGCAGGGGAAGTGCTTTTTTTTTTAAAAAAAAAAATCTGGTAGACTAGTGCTATTGCATTGGATCACTTAAGTTATTTTTTTTCTTAAATATTTTTCTCTTTATGTGAAGTGCCATTTAAAATCAAGACTGCGGGCAGTTTCTTAATCAGCACTACACATAAGAGAAAGATTTTTATTTTTATTTAATCTAAGTGATTCAGTGCATCAGTAATGATCTAGCACAGGCAAACATAATAATTTCACTTCTCCTGCTCCTCCATAGAGGAGTAGAAGTGTTCAACTGATAGCCGAAGGAGCCAGAAAGTTGCTTGAGGTAGGTATGTCATCTGGACGCAAGGATTGTGCCAAATGCATATCCCTCCTCCTCCCCAAACTCAACCAATCCTATTTAGACCTCACCAACCTGCACCAAAAGGGCCAGTGTGATTACAACCTTATCTGATCGATGGGAAAATACAGGAAATACTCTCAGGTTCCTTTTTGTGGTCAGTTCTGATTTAGCACCTAGTAAAATACTAGCATATACAATTTATTTGTTGGTTGTAACTGAGGATTGATAAAAGAATGGCATAAAAATTGAAAAACTCCTGCCTAGGCTCTTTTAGAAAGCCTTAAGTGTCCTTTAAAGGTGACTTTTGAAAGAAACTAGAAAAAGTAGCCTTGGGCAAGCTACACGGTCCAAAAGTATTTTTAGAAAAAGGTAATGATAAACCACTCCTGAAATCTCTCTGAGAAACCCTTTTCAGGAGTGGTTTATCATCATAAGTCAGAAGTGACTTAATAGCAGAATTGACTTTATAGCAGGTAATTATTATTATTATTATTAAGTTTCACTCAAAGCTTCCTTTGGCAATTAATTTGGTGAGGATTAGGACAAAGCATACATGTGTCCTGAGTCTTGTTCTAAAAAGACTCTAAAGCCATGAAATCATGTGTTTGCATTGTTACCACCAAACTACAACTCCCACAAGGCATTTGAGCTGTAGATGTAGCGGAATGTGCTGATTCAAAGATAGATGTATGGAAATTTGGGGTGTAAAAGCACCTGGAATTTTGGCGAGATAGCAGAGGTTTGTGAGGCAGGGATACTATCACAGATTTATGATCATTTATAGAGAATAGTCTGAGTGTTCCTTTGTAAAGAAGAAAATGTACCATTGTAAACTTCTCCTATACAGTAAGTAGTTGTTACTGCTGCTGGTTTGCTCTCCTGTTGTCACTGACATTAGTTCAGCTGAATACAAACGTAAAAGGTCGTTGTTGTGAAACCCGAGGTAAAGTTTTCTCCACTTTAGGGTCAGCTTGCGTTTTCCTTATGAACCCCTTTATGAAAGCTTGCAGTGGTTCATCACCCAGCCATTAACGTTTGTTCCAACTTCTAAACAAAAGGTCTCGTTCGGGGCATTACAAATTTTCGTTTTGCTGTTTGTGACATGTTTTCCGTGAAATCTCTCAGGTCATCTTAGCACGATAGTGGTATAAAACAATTTGATTGGCTCTGGACTCTTTTAAGAGTTTGTAACTTATTTTGAGAGTTTTGTAACTTATAAAAATGCCCTGGGCTTTTATTTTCAGCCTTGGGTGATTGTTCTGTGTGTCTGGGGTTTGTTTTGCTCCTTAACTATTATCCTCGACTCAGTTTTAAAGCCACATTTGAACTTTACAGCACTGTTTCACAATTGCCACCTCCCCTTCTTTCAAGCACTGTTTTATGAAATCGGGTTCCTTGTGAAGCAAGGGTACTGAAGATTTACAGAGCCTGTTGTAATCAGGTATTTATTTTCAAAGAGATACATTGAACAAGTAGGACCCAAGTTATATGGCCAAGCACTACTGGTTTCAAACTAGAATCATGCCAGCGCTGCAATATTCTAGAAGCTAGCTTTTGTCCATCAGAATTTTTGGCCTGCTGATCCAAGATTCAAAATGGGTTCTTTCTTCTGCCATCCCAAATTGAAGATACCACATTTTTTCCTTCAGCATCCACCTCGGCCACTATTTCCCAACCCGGGGATCGCAATTCCCAAAAGGGTCACAAAGTGTTTTCTGGGGGCATCACAGGTTACGTTATATGTGTTGTAGCCCTTGTTAAGCAATTTCTTCCTTGACCTTTCAGAGCGGGATGTTAAAGTTAGTGTATATGTGTATGTATGAGAAACAGGCCCTTCGAGGGAGAAAGAAGACTCTACTTTCTGAGAAAGGATGAGTTTACCCCTATTAAAAATCTCTTTTTATGCAAACATGGCAGGGGAGTCGCGTGTTACTGTGATACTGTATTATAAAAGGAGGTCGCAATTCAAAAAAGATTGGGGACCACTCCCCTAGGCTGTATATGGTATATTACGTCCAGTGTGGTGACTACAACCACCAACCCTCAAGGGCATTTTCAGAAGAGCTCTCTACCAAATGGATAGTGACAGAAATGTTGCCTGAGATACAAAGGTTTTGTTTTGTTTTTTACTCCCCCAATCCTTATCCATCGTGGTTACAAGTCACATTTTTCACCTTTGCCATTTTATACATTCAAATTGCAGTGCCTTTGTAATTTGAACGGCAGCCATATTGACTCAGCTCCAGCCTAGTCATGGCCTTGGGCACTCTACGTGGGTCTACCTTTGAGGCTGCTGCGGAAACTACAGGTGGTGCAGAACACGGCGGCCAGATTACTTAGTGGAGCGAAAAAATTCCAACGTATTTCACCCACTCTGGCCGCACTGCACTGGCTGCCCATCCGTTTCCACATCGACTTCAAAGTGATGATGCTCACGTACAAAGCCCTAAACGGCTTAGGGCCTCGATACTTGGCGGAACGCCTACTCCCACCAAGATCTACCCGTGTCACTCGTGCAAGCCAGGAGATGAGGCTGAGGAGCCTAATGCCGAGGGAGGCCCGGAAGGAAAAGACAAGAAATCAGGCCTTCTCGGCGGTGGCTCCTCGCCTCTAGAACAACCTACCTCCTGAGATTTGCGTGGCCCCCTCGCTGGGTATCTTTAAGAATCAATTAAAAACATGGCTGTTTCGACAGGCCTTCCCTTCAGATAATCCCTGACGCCCCTTGACACCTTTTTTCCTCTCTTATTGTTCCTCCCACCTTGTGTAATGTCTTACTATTTAATAATTGTTTTATATATCAATTTTATTGTATTATTTATGTTGTTAGCCACCTAGAGTGGTCCTGACCCGACCAGATAGGCGGGATATAAATAAAATAAAATAAAAATAAAATAAATAAATAGGCATATGACAAACTGATCCACACTGGATACATATCAGTGAATAACGTGAACATGTCACCTTGCTTCTGGTGCGGACCAAGATCCAGCTGTTGGTTGTTTGTTTTGTTCTTGTTGATATTGTTTGCCCTAACTGCTAGGTTAGCCACCAGGAGTCAGGGGATGCCATTTTGATTTCCCACAGTTTCTTCAACATTGTGTTACTCCAAGGCACTAAAGGAAATTGAAAGGGGAGTTTGCTTCCTGATATTCATTAGCATGTGGTGGTTAGTTTGTTGGTTTTCCGCCATAGTCAAACTGGCTCACCCATGATACTCATGACAGAAAGTTGAGTTCATGATGTTGAAAACACATCTAGTTCAAAATTCACCTCATCACAGATCATTAGACTTAGGAAAGTCAAAATTCTCAAATACCTGAGAAACAGTGCATGAACTGGACTGGTAGCCACTGTTGTGGAAGTTTGGAATAGGGTGGGATTCTACGTCTTTAAATAGTCAATACTGTATTGCTCTACAGTGGGGTCTCTACTTAAGAACTTAATCCGTATTGGAAGGTGGTTCTCAAGTTGAAAAGTTCTTATGTTGAATCTGCATTTCCCATAGGAATGCATTGAAAACCATTCAATCCGTATCTGCTCTTTTCCGTCCATAGAAACTACAGTGGAACCTCTACTTAAGAACTTAATCCGTTTTGGAATGGTGTTCTTAAGTTGAAACGTTCTTAAGTTAAAGCAAAATTTCCCATAGGAATGGACTGAAAACCAATTAATCCGTTCTGGCTGTTTTTTTGTTATGCAGAGGTGCGTTCGTACATTGAAGCATTAGTTCCCATAGGAACTAATGCAAAGCTGGTTAATACGTACTGTACCACTAGGGGGAGAATTTTTTTTTAACCTAAGATGACCTAAGGTTAAAAAAAGAGCAGGAAAGGTTTTTTTTCCTGTTCTTATCTTGGATTTCTGTTCTCAAGTAGAAGCAAAATTTAGCAAATGGAGCTGTTCTTAAGTTGGATTGTTCTTAAGTAGAGACGTTCTTAAGTAGAGACCCCACTGTATAAATCTCTACATAAAACAGTCAAGGGCTGATGACCTTACAGCACTCTCTTACTGTGTACAAGGTTGCATCAGCAGTATGTAGATATATAAAATGTTTCACAAAATATAGAGCGCCTGGCAGGTCATTAATAAAAACTGGGAAAGTAAAAGCCTTCTAATTAGCTTCTGAGGTAACTTGGTGCGTAACATTTTCACCTCAGATTCAACACCATTAAACAAAATGTCTGGTGTTTGCTCACTAATGTAGCTGAAGAACAATACCCCTTATAGTTAAACTCTACCAAACCAAGGGAGATGTAGAGAGCAGTGGGTCACGATTTATCAGATCAAAGGCCAGAATTAAAAAAAAACATAAGCACTTCCTACCATCTCCCCTTCCCTTGGTAGTGAATGGGGTAAAACAATATCATCAAGGTTACCTTCCAAAATGCAATTGAGACCCAGCCTCCAAGAAAAAGAAACGACCCCCTAAGATGAAAAAATCATCTAGGATGAAAAAAATGAATGCATTACCCATGAAAGGAAAGCTTATGAATTTTAGCTGTTTAGATAGAAACAGCACAGCCATGTAAGAGCTTACAATTAAACCATGTGAGGGCTCTGGTGTAGCATACTTTGAAAGCAGTGGCCATCTTCAATTAAGATGGAAATATTTCGGCAAATGCTTAGCAACAGACCGCGGAATAAAAGCACACCTTCATTGGGCCCGTCCCTCCAAATTTCCATTCCCAATACGGCCATAGCAGAAAATGAAGAGGCCCTCTTCCCAGAAGCCATTACTGCTAGCTGTGCTGACCAGGATTTCTGGGAGTTGTAGTCCAAGAACATCTGGGGACACAAAGTTGAGAACCATGGTCTAGAGGGGCGCGGTATAAATAAATAAATAAATAAATAAATAAACCTATGTTATAAGAACCCATCTATTATTATTATTATTATTATTATTATTATTATTATTATTATTATTATTATTATTATTATTATTATTATTATTATTATTATTATTATTATTATTATTATTATTATTATTATTATTATTGCCGAAGCGTGGTGTATATATGCAATGACTAAATAACGGATTCATACAAGTAGTTTGGAGAATGATTTTTTTGTAAAAAGGTTTTATATTAGGAATTTGCTTTTTTTCCTTTTGTTTAGCAGAGCATAAGGCACAGAAATGTGAGCCCAGTCTCACCAGCTCAATACACAAATGTAGCCCTTTGTGTAGCCAAAGGGGGGGAAGTCAGTCTAGATGCATCTTCAGGTAGAAAAAATGTAAAAATGGAACCCCCTAGAATATAGGAGCCCATGCATACCTAGCTGCTTATTGCAAGTTGGTTAAACTGCTATACTGCACTCAAGACTCTGCTCACAATTGAAGTTCAATCCCAACAGGCTCAGGTAGATAGCTCAAGGTTGACTAAGTCTTCTATCCTTCCAAAGTTAGTAAATTGCGTAACCAGCTCATGAGGTGGGGTGGGGGAAGTGTGTAATCTGCTTAATTAAATTATAAACAAGTGCTTTAAGTGCTATGGAGTGTTGTATAAGCAGAACACTTCACTTTGCTTCTCTAGTGGAGGTCAAGGAAGAAACCAATCAATAATACGAAAGGAATCTCAGATAAACAGCAAGAGAGGCTGACACCAGTGCCGGAAATGGGAAGAACTTTGCCAATCAAATTAGTGGCAAAGAACATCTTGTTTAGGCTGCAAGCCCCCTCCCACAGATGCTCAGCATTAGTGCATTCCTATTTTTCCAACAGATGAAGGGTCTCACCGATGACCCTCACTGATATATCTGAGTGAACAGTGAGGGTGTTCTAAGCTTAATGTACAGGAAAATCCCTTATATGTGAGCTGTGAGCCAAATAGTGCCCAGGTCAAATTTCACCCTGACATGCAATATGAGAATGACTTAGAAAATGCTAAACAAATGTAGAGACATATGTATGTGGTTACCTAATTATGTGTAGTTGTTAAGGGAGAGCATGAGGCCATCTTTAAACAATGCGCTGTGTGAGTTCTATTGGTTACAAAGCGAAGGGTGAAAATAGATCTTCATCAGAAACCAATACAGTGGTGCCTCGCTAGACGATGTTAATCTGTTCCATTTAAATCGCTGTCTTGTGAAAACATCGTCCAGCGAAAAGCATTTCCCGACTGGGATGCATTGAAACCCATTTAATGCGTTCCAATGGGGAAAATAGTCGTCGTCCAGCGAAAATCGCCCATAGGGAAGCCATTTTGCAGAGCCGTTGATCAACTGTAAAAATCATCTTGCGAAAAAATGGTCTGTGAAGCACGGACCAAATCATCATCCAGCGAAATCCCCTATAGAAAAAACCATTTTGCGAATCGCTATAGCGATCGCAAAAAGCCAACGTCTAGCGAAAAGAACGTTTTGCGGGTTAATCGTCTTGCGAGGTACCACTGTATTTGTGTACAGCTCAACAGTGCCCCTAGAGAGTATGGAAAAGAGGCACCATGTGGGGAAGCCTCACTTAGCCCATGTTCTGTCCTTCATCACTGAATATAAATTCAGAAATCAAGCTGTTTTTTAAACTTAAGTGTAGGGCCATTAAGAAGGTGGGTCTAGCCACTAGGTAGTTTTCTAATTTTCTGGCTAAACTACTGATTTCAGAAAATGAAGGCATTGAATTGTTAGACAAAACAAGAAACTGCCCAAAAGAATGGCTTTCGCTGATCTAAGATTCTCATAATCACTGGGAAGATTGTTCTCAGAAATGTGTTAAATTGGCTATAGTCTTCAAAAACACACTGAATTGAAATTCTTACCACCCAAACTACGTTTTACCTAGCTGCCGTATCAGCTGACTATCAGATGACCATTTTGGTTTCATGTCTGTTCTACGTTTCCTTTTCTTAAGGGATGAATGGCTGTAGGAAGTATATACATTCAAGGCTGCTGTTTTCTTGTCCTGCCAGCAGCAAATACCGACAGGTGGATTCATGCCTTTTTAGCAGGAGATTTATGTTGAAATAATAACAATCTTGCATGCTTTCTAACACTTGGTATCAGTGGGAGAGTGGTTTTTTAGATCTAAAGGGATTTCCCACAAACATATTTTTGTTTGTTTGTTTGTTTAGTCATTTAGTCGTGTCCGACTCTTCGTGACCCCATGGACCAGAGCACGCCAGGCCCTCCTGTTTTCACAAACATGTAATGTTTTCCCCCGCAATCCCTAGCTTGTCCCTCATCTCTTTTTGTTTTGTTTGCTATGTTTCCTTTCTTTGTTAGTGTCTCTTTGCTCCTGATTTCTGACCACGTGGAGAGCATGGAGGGTCTGTCTCCCATATGATTTAGACTTACCTCTCCCCCCTTTTTTCTATTTTATCTTTCTGACTGTTATCCTTCTGACTGTAGACAATAACTGTAAGTAAAGGTATATTTTTTCCTACCTTAAATGCTTCTCTGTAGATTTTAGGCCCGAGCTCTTTCTGTTAGGTATAATACTAGAAAGTGTTGATAAACAAAATGTATATTTAATACTGCATATTCTAACAGCTGCGAGGATTATTTATGCACAGTACTGGAAAAATGAAGGAACTCCTACGGATCAAGAAATAATTAAAAAGATATTGGACTGCGCCGAAATGGACAGACTAACACTGAAAATCAAAGGAAAAGAAGATACAAAATATTATCAAACATGAGACTTATTCTATCAATGGTTAGAAGGATGTTGTATAGATTAGGAGCGTTATGTGTGTAGTAGTTGTTTTACAAATGATTATAAGCTGTACCCTGGTGGCACGATGTTAAATCAGTATGGATGGATTTATATAATAAAAAGAAAATTTAAAAAAATGCTTCTAGAGTTATTTTATACCAACAAAGTGCTAGTGTGGGGGTGGGGGCAGTACTTTGCTGACTGAAAGGGAAAACCAAAATAATTTTCCCAACAATTTTTGGGGGAGCTATATGTCAGCACCCTGGTTCAAAACCTCAGTCGCCCTGCCCTTGTTACATCTCTGCTTCTGTCCCCCACAACAAAAATGAGCTGACTGTAGGCCAGAAATGTCACCAGACTTCCTAGATCTTTTTCCCTACTTGTACATTTTTGCTTTTCGATTCCCACCCATCCGCTGGCCCTCTGGATGAAAGATTTTGTTTGGGGGAAAAGAAACACTACATATTTCTTCTTCCTTTTCTTCCAATAAACTTCTTTGCCATTTCCACAAGCTTGCCAGGAGTATCCAAAAATATGGAAAATATCAAAATTCTAGTATTCTTTCCTTAAAACATTTGACATTTTGTTTCAGCATCATTGACGCCAAAAGTGATGGCCATGTCAAAACAAAGTCTCAAATTTGTCATAAAAATGGCATTGCTCTTTTTAACCAGCTCAGCTGCCAAGCTGACATTTTTTTTGTCTTATAACTAAACTTTGTTCCTTCAGCAGTTGATCTGAGGAGGAGAACACAGAGGGGGGGAAACTGCTAGAAAATGGAAAGAGCAAGATGCAGTGTAGAAAGTCTGTGGTAACTTCTGTTGCAACTATATATATATATACTATATATATATCACTGTTCCTTTGTTCCTTTTTTTTAAAGCCATGACATTACAGCAACTATATATATATCTCACTGTTCCTTTGTTTCTTTTTATTAAGCCATGACATTACAGCCATTATATATAATATAATATAATATAATATAATATAATATAATATAATATAATATAATATAATATAATATAATATAAAAACATATATAATGGCTGTAATGTCACGGCTTAAAAAAAGGAACAGTGAGATCTGTTCCATAACTGTGGTTCATCTGATGATAATTACTAAATAAGATCCAAAGCTTGTAAAATTGATCCTGTAACTAACCTGGCTCATTGATGAACACGGAGGAGGCTCTTCTGGACACACCATTCACCCTCTTGACCTCAGTCTTACCCATTCTTATCTGCAACATGGGGATAATGAAATCAACTTAACTAACAGGGCTGTTAGAAGGAATGGAAAACAGGACACGCTATTTGAGGATTCTATAAATGGAAAGTATTCTTATCACCATCATTGTCATCATCGTCAATCGTAGCTGTAATATATACTTAGGCGCATAGCAACCTGAGGTGTTATGCGGCCACAGGGACCAAAGATCATGAGCAACATAATTCAAAGAGAGGGGTGGAGCAGCTACAAGACGGTAGAATGGACTATACCATGCCATAGTATGCAGCAAATGAGGCATGCTATTTTAAATAGACCATATACTGAATAATACTGGAAAAAGTTGAAGCAATAGGAAAAGAGGAAGACCAAATAAGAGACGGATTGACTCAGTAAACAAAGATGCAGCCATGAGTTTGCAAGAACTGAGCAGGGCTGTTGAAGGTGGGACATTATGGAGATTGCTCATTCATAGGTTGCCATAATGTGGGAGTAACTTGATAGCACATGGCAACAACAGTATGCTTGAAAATATAAGCTTCCTCTGGATAGAAAAGAAACACACACAAAAATAGAACAGAATAGACTGTCACACCTTGAGGCTGCTTTCTGTAGCAGAACTGTAATAGCTAATAGATTATGTGCAATAACCTCAGATGTTAAAACCCCATGCCATTGTACAACATTGCAACCAAAGCACTAAACAAAAACATTGGGAATCTACCCATTAGCTTTACAATCAAGACATGTGAACCTATAAAAAGATGAATTGCGATATTTGTGAAATATCGCTGATTCCTGGGATATTCATCCCCTTGTGCTCATCAGGTCTGGAGACCCTGATGAATATGGAGGGATGAATATTTACTCATTTTTATTCATCCCTTCATACAGGCTAACTGCAGGAAGGAAACCCCCAGTTTCTGTTCCTGCATTCAGCCTACTTGCCAATGTCCTACTGATCAGCTGATGGTCAGGACCTTGACACACAGGCATCCAGCTTGTCAATGGGACACCGATCAACTGTTCAGAGGGCCCTTGTGTTTTAACAACTAATCTAAGAATATTTGTTGATTCATCACTAAAATTTGGTTCTTTGTTGATTCATCCACCAATCAACTTTGACAAATAACAAATTTGTGATGAATCACCATTTTTCCAATTTGTCTCCATCTGTAATCAAAACACCTTGTTTTTTTCCAGGTAGAAACATCCAGTTGCCCTAGAAATGCCACTATCTTCCTCAATTTAGTCTATTGCTGTTACAATGATCTCCAAGTTATGGCAACCCTATGGACCAATAATTTCCAAAAGATTCCGTAACTGGCAACCTAGAGGACATCCACACTGGCATATCGATATTATATATGGATCACTGATGGCACAGCTTAGGGTGAAGAAAAAAGCTCATGTCTGCATGTGTTTCGACTTAGATTGAGCCATCCTTCCCCTTTAAGAGCTGTTGTGAACCTTACTGGCCTGGCAGTAGGGTGTGCATTCTTTTTGGCGTGCTTGTTATTTAGCCTGTTTAGCCAGGAGAGAGCCTCCAACAGCCTCAGCTTCCAACTCCCATTGCGGGTGCAGATTCCAAGGGAGAGAGAACGTGAGGGAGAATGAGGGAAAGGGAGCAGGAAAGGAAGAAGGGAGAAAGCAGAACAACAGGAGCTATGTAAAAACACAATATACTTCCACTGACCTTCTGTAGACAATCATGAGAAGTGCTTAATTGGCAGTTGATCAGTCTACAAGGGGCTGTTTTCTGTTCAAACAGGAGGAGCACATCAAAGCGCACTTCGCTTCTCCCCCACAACCTCAACAGACCATTGTAGCCCGATCCACCCCACACCCAAAATGGCAAGTTTGGACAGACCCCCAGCCTACTTCCTCTTTGATGAAACAAAACTGTGGTTCACCTGAGGATAATTACTAAATAAGATCCAAAGCTTGTAAACCTGATCCTATGACTAACCTGGCCCAAAAAAAGTCCATCTTGTAAGATTTGGTGCCTAATATATTGGCGGGATTACTTTTGTCACCTGCTGTCACATTGTAAGCTTTTGTGGAAATCTGATACCCATGTTTTTAGTCTGTAGATTAAAATCTCAGGCATACAATATAATAACATTGTGATAGGGCTTATGTATCAATAAGGTCTCTGTTGTATAAAGAGGAAGTATGTCAGCCATAATTAAATTCCAAATATAATTATAATTTAAGGAGTCCTTTTAATTACATTGCAATGTTTTGCTTTTTCATAGGACGGCAGTTGCTACAGCATCTTTTTTGTTTGTAATTTTCTTTTAATTAAAAAAATGTAAATAAATCAAAACCACCTACTTCAAACTATTTCCTTCACAAATGGAAAAAGAACTTTTTTTGAAAAAGAAGCAGGCAATATCATTTGAATTTGAATCCGTCTCCTTTTACTATTATAAAGTGCTGGCACAAATAATACATTTTGGCAGAAGGGAACTTCCCCATTTTACACCAGTCGATGCAATTCTGAGCCACCAAATTGGTTTGTTTTTTTCACCATTTAAGGTTACAACCCCGGTAAAATCATCCAGATTCGTTTCTCCTGGTTCTTTTTTTAAAGGCTCAACCAAGAAAGTTTAGCCTAAATTGCCAACTCCATGGAAGCTTTTTCTTTCAGCGCAGCTGCTGCTCAATCACATTAGAGCAGTCGTATAAAAATGTGGGCCCCAGGCCCAGTTCTAATCATCCTGGGGCCCCGATCCAGCTCTCTGGGATTCCCCATATCCTTCTCTCCTTCTTCCCATACCACCATCATTTGATGATTTCCCACTTTTTTATATGGCTTTTCCCTCAATTCTTAAAAAAAGATTGAAATGTCCCCTCATGGTTTGTTACTAACAATCAGATTTTTAAGATAAAATATGCCACCATTTTTGTGCCACCATTTGGCCATTTATTTGTTTGTTTGTTTGTCTGATTTCTAGGCACCTTTCTCCCAATAAGGGGATTCAAGGAGGTTCACAGTATTAAAAAGAACAAAACAGAATTAAAAACACAGTAAGTTATACAGTAATGCCTTGCAAGATGAATGCCTCGCACAATGAAAAACTCGCAAGACGAAAGTGTTTTTGCAATTTTTTTGGTGACTCACAAGACAATTTTTTCCTATGGCCGTGCTTCGCAAGACGAATAGGAATGCATTAATTAAATTTCAATGCATTCCTATGGGAAATCACGCTTCACAAGACGAAATTTTTGCAATATGAAACAACTTGCAGTACGAATTATTTTCGTCTTGCGAGGCATCACTGTACATTAAAAACGATTAAACTGTAAAACGGATTCAAATACATTAAACATGTCTAACATTAAAAACCTAACTAAGAAACAGCATTCAGGGATTTAGCCGTGATAGTTAAAAGCCTGCCTAAAAAGGTGGGTCTTCAGCTTAAAAGGGAGGGGGGCAACCTGACCTCCCAAGTATTCCGTAACCTGGGAGCCACTCCAGAGAAGACCCTCTCTCATGTCCCATCAACCGTGCCTGTGGTGGCAATGGGACCAAGAGGACAGCCTCCTCTGAAGTCATACTGTGCCTAGCATGGAATATAGGCACCACAGAGGACCTCATTGATAATGAATTTGAGCCTCATCTCCTCATCTAAGGAGGAAAATCATTGACTAGGTGGGTTTTGTGGAGGCATTAGCAGCTTCCTGACTTTCTTCTCCTTTTCTTCCTGAGTCTTTGTTGTGCCCAGTGGTGTAGTGGAGCCAGGGCTCATAGTGTTGAAGATCTGAAATATCCTGTGTATCAGGGACTGTGGCATCATTCTCCACCGCCTCCACCCACTCAGGTTTCCTTCTTCCCTGTGAACTAACCTGGAGTCCTCATAGATATTTCCGAAAAATACTCTGTGATTGCATGCTGTGCCTGTTGCAATGTAAAGCATTTGAGGGTGGTTTAAGTTGATTTGGAAATTAAGAGCCATTAGCTTTACAAATGACCTACTCCTGTGGGAAACAAAGCCAGTAGAACTCATTTGCTGATATGGATCGATCTAACTGCCTGTGGTTCTTTGGACTTTCTTTGCATGTGGAAGAGATTTGCTATCTGGATGATCATGTCCATTGTCAGCTTTATCACTCCTCACTGGTTGCACCAAAGACCCCATTGAAAAGCTGGGGTCTGTGAAGGTTTGTGAAGCTCCTTGTCTTAAGACAGTCACCTGCCCTTCTCCTTTTTTGACCCTCACCGCACATCAGCCAACAGAATCAAAGGAAGATAAACCAAGCAGAAAGAACAAAAGAAGTTAAGGGGGAAAGAATATAATTTCATGATTTATTGTACAGAAGAGCTACTTGCTACTCTTGCATACATGCAGCTCATAAATGTCACAGTCCAAGATATCCCAGACAGCCCCTCACCAAGGGCAAGGGCCTCAGGGCCCAATCCACCACACAGAGGATCAAGTCCAAAGGCACTCACTGTGCAGTTGGTTGTGACCAAGCGGAGGCGGGACCACAGGTCTGGGAGAACGGAGCGGGAACAAGGTGCCGAGATGCAGGAGGCACACAGAGGCAAGAGCAGGGGCCAAGGTGGAAACAGAAGCAGGTGCAAGAACACTGGAGTCCAGACACAGAGATGTAAGAATACTGGAATGCGGGGACTCTGGAGCTGAGGAGCAGCAAGGCAATAACCACTGCCAAACACCTTGGTTGCTTAGTCACGTTCTGGGAGGGAGAACCCCTCCTTCAATAGGCCTTCCCTCCAGGTTTCCAGGTGAACCTCATGACTGGCCCAGCAGCTGCTACACAGGCCAGGGCCTGATCCTGCAATCACCAGGCCATTCCTGGGTCAGACTGGCCCCGATCCTGCAGCTGCCAGGGCTGTGCGAGCCAAATTTGTAAACATTGGGTGATGCCATCACACATTTTCACTGTGTTACCTCAAAATTATAGACATGAATGGGGGCCCAATCTTCTATGGCTTGTGCCAATGCAACTTAGTTTATGATTTTGTTTTAAAAAAATTAGAAGCATTCTGCATGGCATCAGTAGAAGGTGCTAAAATAACGGAACAGCAGGCCCTAACATCTAATTATTTAATGAACATTCTGTGGTTGCTTATTTCCTCACTTGGACTGATGCATTTAAGACTTCAAAAATAAGTGAATTTTTACAAAAAAAAAAAAAAAAAAACACCACCAAAGATTTTTCTTCTGGCTGAAGTTCACAAATGAGTTCTGAACTGGAGAGAGAGAGAGCCAAAACATGACAGCAAGAATTGAACATGGGAGGAATGCAGGTTTTTGAGGATGCAAAGAGAGAAGAAGGGAGATGAGGTGAGAAATCCTGGAAATGGAAATTGCTGTCCAGAAGGATTGAACATGAGCTCTCCACACCACAATGTCTGGATGCGGGTCCTGCTTGTAAGAACGATTCATGAAGTCCTGATGTCGGAGATATAGACCAAGACCTTCTGATGCCCAAGACAAAAAATCCAGATGGAATTACCATGCTGGTTTAAAACGAAACCCTCAGATCCCTTTGCGATTTGCTGCCCCTCCATGGAACCTTATAGCCAGAGGTTTTTTTTTTTTTTTTAACTACAACTTTCAGAATTCTCCAGACAGAGAGATTCTGGAAATCCAAAAATAGTCATCTGTATAATAATCACAGTGTGCCGTCCAGTCAGTTCTGACTCACAGCAGCCCTTTCAAAACAGAGAATACACAGAAGGGGTTTTCCACTCCCTTCTTCTGGAGGTCTCCTGGAACTGTCCAGCTTGCCCAAGGCTACCCAGGCTGGCTCTTCTGAGATGCATAGTGGGGAACCACCGGCTCCACAGCCAAGTACCTAATATATACTTATAGACTTTTGCCACCTGAGATGGCCTGAGATGACCCAACCAAATGCAAATTCCGAATCCTAGTCCTACTCTGAAACAAGGATGGACGCTTCAGAATCAAATACATCCATCTATCCTGTAAGCAGTGGAACCAGGACAATGCTAAGCTCTTTATAAAATGGTGCTTTTCACACCGACTACAAAATGCAAAGGAGATCACGCCGGTTCTCCCCCCCAATCATTTCATTTTCTCTCTATAAACGCTTGTTTGTTTTCTAACATGGCTGCTTCCTTGTTATCACATCTTTGGAAGGATGAATTGTTCTGAATATAACTCTTCTCTTCCCACTCCCGCTCTCTATTCACTGCCGTTCCTCCCCACCCCTCGTTGTGGGACATTCCTTGGATCTGATCTCTCGTTACCATAGTGCACTTTCTTAACTCGGCTCCCGTTGATCTCTTGACCCTCAGTTGGCCGCAAGAAAGACGGTATTCTTTAGGGGTGCTCCTCCTTCCTCCCCCTACTGTACCACAGTGCGGGGTGATGCATCGGGTGCTCAGGAGTTTCCTTGTGTGCTGTTTGTCTCTTTGCCAGTCCCTGCTCTCCCTGCAGCACTAGTAACAAGGCAGATTGTCTTGCAGCCGGTGAATACTTTCCATTCTAGGACTGGATGCCAGATTTCTCCTCCTGTTGCCTCCAAGTTTCCTGACAAGATACTTGCACAGTAGATTTGCATAAGTCTATCTTCTGCCAGATTTCCTCGCTGCCTCGTTCAATTTTCTGCACTCCTTCCAGATTCGTAACATCAGAAACTCTCGCACACATATCGTTTCCACCTCCCCCCCCCTCCAGCACAATCAACCAGATTGCCAATACACAGCGGGAAATTATAATAGCCTCAGTCTGTATCTGCAACAAACTCCACCAACTTCCACAGATTACAAAAGAAACTGAAAATGTACATTATAATTCATGACATTCCAAGCTTGAATGATCTGGAGAGAGAGTTCAGCTCCGTGGTAGAGGTTTACATGGAGGAGTCTCCGGGTTTCATCTCCCATTAAAGGATCAGGTTGCTGATGATGACGAGGGAGGGATGGTGCTGTGTTTTCTCTTGCATTTAGAACGTTTCAGGTTCTTTCCATCGTTATTATGAAGAAACTGGCAAACATCTGAAAATTCTTACCACAACCAAACGGAAATCAGAGCCTTTCCAAATCTCGCCATACAGATTCAACAGATATAGTTATGACCCCTAGAGAGCTTAAGAAAGTTACTTTTTCAACTATAGTTCCCAGAATCCCCCAGCTAGGCCTTTTGATATTCCGGAAGCAGTCATCCAGAAGTGTAACTTTTCCAGACCATGATTACCAGTAAGTTGCACCTACCTGCTGTTTCTTTATATCCCAGAAACTGGTGGGGTGGGGAGGAGAGAATGTAGACAACAGAACAGGGGTAGGCCATTTCCAGTTTTGATGTGTTACCCAAACCAGGTAAAGTTATTACTCCAAACATGGACCTCAGAACAAAACAAGAGAGAGAGAGAGAGAGAGAGAGAGAGAGAATTTCCAGGACTTGGGGCAGAGAGACAGGCCTGACTTCTTATTTTACTCATGTTCTGCTTCATGCATCACCTAAAGGCCTTCAGCAAAGAGAAGGAGAGAAAATGAAGCAATGCAATTGGCTTTAAAGGATCCATTAGCTCACAAGAACAACACCACTAAAATACGGTTGATCGACACAATTTTTCAACTCATTCTTTAGGGCTTTGGAGGTTTTTGGGGTGGGCGGCCCCAGGGACTCAATCAATGCAAAGCCCATCATCCAGAGCATGGAGAAACATTTTGAGAGGGGGAATTTCTTTTTTCTTTTCTGTAGGAAGACAACAGGGGCCCTCAAAAATAGCTGTGAGACCTACAGGTGAAAAGCAATGGTGGGTAACAGGCAGTCCATGTTCACCCTCTGCCCATGTCCTTGGGAGATTGGACCTTCCGAAATGCCCCCATGAATGGGCTTGACAGAATCACACTGCCATGCTCCATGTTTTTATATCTTTCTACATGTATAATTGTGTTTACAAGACTCCCTGGAAAAGACCCTGATGTTCGGAAAGAGTGAAGGCAAGAGGAGAAGGGGACAACAGAGGATGAGATGGTTGGACAATGTCATCAAAGCGACCAACACGAATTTAACCCAACTCTGGGAGGCAGTGGAAGACAGGAGGGCCTGGCGTGCTCTGGTCCATGGGGTCACGAAGAGTCAGACATGACTTAATAACTAAACAGCAACAAAAATTGTATTGTAATTTTATCTTCACTGCACTTTATGATTTTTTATTTTCAACCCCCCCCCCATGTTTTTATGTTGTTATTTGCTATTTTGTTACTTTGTTGTTTTATATTATTTGTTTTAAACTGCCCAGAGTGGCCTTAGCTGCCAGATCAAATAAATAAATAAATAAATAAATAAATAAATAAATAAATAAATAAATAAATAAATAAATAAATAAATAGACAGGGACTTCCAACTCTGGTTTCAGTTTTAGGAGCAGGGTGGAGAGCATCAATGATGAATAAGTGTGAAGAGTTTATGCATGAGATCTATACATTTATATCTGTGTGTTTAATCTCAAGGCTCTTCTAAATGAGGTGTGTTATTTCAATAGATGTGGGCTAGAACTGTGATCCCTTTTCCCCACTGATCCAGAATGATTCATTCCAAGCATCCATAGCTGTTTTAATTTTTCCTTGAATGTAACCTTAGTTGATTATCCACACTTACACTCCTTTCCCTTCCTTCCCCAGCTCTTCCCCTTCTTCCTTCCCAGTTTTCCACCCTGTCTCCACTCCTTGGAAGAGATATCCATAAACCCTGGCCTTTTAGGGACAAGAGGGGAGGGAGGAATCCCATCTGAACTTGAAGGGAAGGAGACAAAATGAAAAGTATAGGAAACAAAACATCCAAGAAAGATCTGCAAATGATGTTCATGAAGCAGAGGGCAAGAGGCAGCTGTGCTGGGGAAGCTTTACCAAGTTCTGGTTGCTTTCTGGAGAAAATTACTAGCTTTTCAAGTCATTCCAAGGCAGGAAGTGGGGGCGGATCTTGCCATTTTCTTTTGCTCCCTTCCCACAGCTGACCTCATAGTTCAACTCAAGGCAGTTCTAACTGTACACACCATGAACCAGCAGAGCTGACACAAGCCAAACAATATACCAAAAGGGGAAAAAATCCCAAGTAAGGCAAAATAATCCAGAAGCAGAAAAGAAGAGGGAAGGATTGATTTGACTTTGCAGTAATGTCATGTGGATATGCTAAACAAATCCATATCAATGTGTTACAAAACCACCTCTTAAATCCAATGGGTCAAATCCAATGTGTGGATGATCTCTCAGAGGAAAATGAAGTGTATATGCTGGCAGATGTCATGGCAGTATGCACTGAGATTTACATTTTAAGGTATTTGCGGGTGGGGGGGAATCCTGGTCTTGGAAACAGTCCAATTTGTGGCCTGGAAAAGCTACCATTCATTCATTCATTCATTCATTCATTCATTCATTCATTCATTCATTCATTTATTTATTTATTTATTTATTTATTTGATTTATACCCCACCTATCTGGACTACCAGTCCATTCACAAAGGCAGTGCCGTCAAGAACATTACACTCTAGGTTCAAAATTTCTATCACTCTGCAGGAAATATTGCAGCTCTATCCGGACATGGGGAAGGGGAGGACATCGGAAGAACAGTAGCTAACAGAGAGAATTTGATAGCCTCATCATGCTTGTATGAACCACGTGGAGCAAAACTATGGTGGAAACTCCTTTAGCAATTTAAAGCAGACCTGCTCTCTTTGAGACTGTTTTGACAACTGAGTGGTTTGGATCATTGCCTCCGGGCATTATTTTTGCAGGAAACAAGAGTTTTTACTGGAGCAACAAGCCAAAGACAATTCCTTGCAATTGCTTAAAGTCCGAAGACGTTAGTACAGTTGCCACTGTAATCCATGTTTACCCTTCAATGACCAATCAAAACTTCAAAAAACCCTGCTGTGTTACTTGTGGAACTGAGGAAACCTGTGGTAACAGAGCTCTACTTTAAATTATGCGCTAACGATACCATATATTTAAATGGGTGTCTTGTGGTGCTTTAGTCCACTGCTCTGGGAGATAAACTACTTCAGGAAATCTAGAAATAGAGCTATATTATCTGGTGTTTGTGAAAAAAAATACAGTTTCCAGTCTCTTTCTCCCTTCCTGTTCTTCTTCCTCCTCCTCCTCCTCCTTGTTCAACCATACCTAATAGTTTGACCCCCCATGTTGCAACCTTAAACATCCCTTAAGTGCAATACAACTTACCTTGGAGCAGTTATAAATATGGCTAGGATGTTGCTTCTTAAATCCTTTGCTTCTGCTCACTTGATTATTTGCATCTACTGTTAAGTTACTTCTATTAAGCAGGCGACATATTTATGCTGGCACTTACCAGTTTACAATGCAATGAGCAATCAAATGCCTGCGTTCAAGAGCTGACTGACACACGCTGTCTGTTGGGTTTGTTTTTTTAAGGGGGAAAAAAGTGATGGAATATTATCCGCTATTGCTCGTACCCATATAATTTGTCCAAAGTTAGACATTTCATTTCACAAACTTTATTTATAACAGCTTTGTAAGTTTTCTCGTGAATTTGACACAAAGAGCTTGAGTTTTCTTTAAAAGGAAGAGAACGCGAGAGGAGGCAAAACTCAAAAGAGTTCGTACTTGAGTTTTTCAGTAGTAACCTTTCAACCTAGTTCTGACTTTAATGATAACTAATCATGTGCTATCAAGTCGATTCTGATTTATGCCAACCCTTTTTACAGTGGTTTGCCATTCTCTTCTTTTGAGAGCACCCTGAGACTGTGCAGCTTGCCCAAGGCCACACAGGCTGGCTCTCCTTGCTGGAGGCACAGTGCTGAATCGAACTCGCAACCCAGATACCCAAACTACTGAGCTATCTAATTAGGTAGCTCTGGCTGTAGTATGGGGAAAAAACAACAACAACAACAGAATTCCTCTTAATCAGTGACCATTCTGGCTGAAGGATTCTGGCAGCTAAAGTCCAAAATAGTCACTTTTTCTGGTTCTGACAGTTCCTTCTGTCCAAGGCAAGTCTCTTATAATGTTGCCAATAGTTCGCCCAAGAGGAAATACCATGAAAAAAGAAATAACCGTGGCCAAACCACTTAAATATCGCCAAACTATCAAAGCCACGGATCTCTTGATAGAACCTTACAAATCTTATAATCGACCATAAGTAGCAGCTAAGACCTTGGCTTCCCCCACGTGTCTGGAAATGGAAACGGACCAAGAGGATAATTTATCCAAGTCCAGGGTAATGAAGTGTTAACCAAAACCAGATGAAGTTATTACTACAACCACAGGCCACAGAACACAAAGGGGAAGAGAGAAAAATCTCTAGGGCCTGGGAGGAGTTGCGGAGACGGGGATGGGGGGGGGGGACTCCTTCTTTCAGTTCTTTTTTTTCCTTCACAGATCACCTAAAATGCATGCGCCAAAAAAATAATGATGATGAAAGGAGGTGCGGGGGGGGGGAAACAAAGCAAGGCAATTGACATAAAGCGATTCACTAGATCTGACGAACAACGTTGATGATGTTGTCTCTAAAATATGGTCGACGGATGTTGATGTATATGCGCCTTAACTCATTCTTCCCAACTTTTATTAGGTACATATGTCTACAGCAGACACGAGTGAAACATTCCGCAACTCGGCTCCCAGCCAAAAACTAATTTGTTCTTTAATGTGGTAGTGATTACTTGGTGGTTCCTTGAGTAGAGATGACAGGTCTGGACTAATGGAGTCATACTGTAAGTTAATATAAATCATGACAGAGCAATTAATTACAGAAACCGCTGCAAATCCCTTTGTTAGTTTTCCCCATCACCAGAAGGATTTAATAACGTTCATTTTGCTAAGTTCCAGTGACATTTACAAGTCTTAAACCATTTTTAATCAAATCAATATCACGGCGCAGCTGACTTCGGCTGTGCTACATTCGCAAGTCTCGGAATGCGTTGATACGAGATTTCCTTGCCTTCTGTTTTGATTGAATCACGCTGAATCCACGCCACTTCCTTTTGGTTGGGTTTTGCTGGATAACTGTTTTGCTTGTTGTTGTTGTTTTAATGCAACAATGCCAGTCGGAATGACTGCTCCTATAGAGGTGCAATTTAGTAATTGGTGTAGATGTATAACATACATCTTTTTGCTCTGATACCACCCCAGCCTTCAACGGTGTGCATAGATAAATGCACCTCTCAGGTCATACTCCATGGATTGTAATTTACAGAAGCTAATTCTATAACAAATATGTTTGTCTTCACTGTGCCGCGTGTGCCTCTTTGTTTGATTGCAACAGACAGGCAGTGTGATCCAAATGCAGAGATGATGCTCGCTGTAGCGGTTTGGAAAGGACAGAAGTCTCTTGTGCCAGCACAACTTCCTTGTTGCTGGCTGATCTCAGATGTGCCAGCACAACTGGATCTGCTGGCAATAGCGCTGAGCCGCCTGAGATCAGCCAGCAGTAGAATCAAAAAGCAAAGCAAAACGTGCTCCTCCATAGCACTTAAAGCACCCTCTGGGTGGTTTACAATTTAATTATACAACCTGCCTATTTCCCCCATGAGGTGGGTACTCAATTTGCAAACCTCAGAAGCATGGAAGGCTGTGTCAACCCTGAGCCGGCTACCTGAGTCCAATGGAATCGAATTCAGGCCGTGAGCAGAGATTAGACTGCAGTACTGCAGTTTAACTGCAATGCCATGAGGCTCCTAGAAGGGAGGGGGAGAAGGGGAGGAATGGATGAGGATCCAAGTTACGTCAGAACCAAATCCCTCTCAGCACAGATCCATGGCCATTTGTGCTGGCACAAACTTTGGCCAAGGTCAGGGGAGTCCTAAGTAACTTCTGATACCTTTAGGCTGGGCAGGATTTGATTTCAGCATCATCTCAGCTGGCTTAAGATCAGGTGAGCCGCTCTCTGCCATCTTATCTAGTTAGAATTGCACCCTAACACAACTATGCTTTGAAAACATTCATGCAGCTCTTCTCTTGAAATTCAACAGGCGTAAGTAGCTTTCTTTCTTTCCCGCCAACCTAGTGGTTCGAAAGCATGCAAATGCAAGTAGATAAATAGGGACCACTTCGGTGGGAAGGTAACAGCATTCCATGTCTAAGTCGCGCTGGCCATGTGACCACGGAAGATTGTCTTCGGACAAAACGCTGGCTCTATGGCTTGGAAACGGGGATGAGCATCGCCCCCTAGAGTCGAACACGACTGGACAAAAATTGTCAAGGGGAACCTTTACCTTTACCTTTACTTTTAAGTAGCTTTCTTATATTTGGTCACATTCTTTGACCATCTGCCCCAGTATTGTTGTTTCTAAATGTGTTTTTAGTGTTATTTTATTGCCCATTTTTAATATAAAACTTGCTTAATTTTTTTTCTTTTTAATATTTGTATACTCGCTGTTTTTAGCTTTTAAATCTTGGTTTTAATGGTTGTAAGCTGCCTTGCATTCCTTTAAGGAGAAAGGCGGGGTAAAAATATTTTAAATCCATAAATGTGTTTCTGTAGTTCTACAGGGCAGCGCCAAAACGAACTGATTAAAATTACAAGAAGGGAGATGTCAAATATTACAAGAGGATTCCTGAAAATTAAGAGCTGTTTGATGATGGTAGTCTGTGGATATGGTAGCCTGTTTTAAACAAAGCTTAGAAGGGCCAATGGCAAAGGATGCTTTACCTGTGGATATTTCCCTTCTTCAGGAGTTTGGACTCAATGATGCTTGAAGTCTTTTCCAGAGCAACAATTCTGTGAGTCCCTATTGTCCCTTCCTGGTATGTGGGTGTTGGAAGAAACAGGAGGCAACCCTAATTCTCCAGTAACATGACTGAACATGCAAATGCAGATATCTGTGAAGATTCCCAGTCATCCAAGTGAGGTTATCTAGAAGTTGGGTCATGGCAACCGGACTTCATTCCTGTTAGGTTGAAATATTTTGCTACTCATCCAAGTAGATTCTTCAGTCTGAGGAGAGTTAGTAGGAGATCCCTGATATATCTTCCACGTTGGTTTCGCTTCTCCCTGGTCTGAATAGGCTTGTTAGATGGACAAAGGAACAGGGGTCAGTGAAAATCCCAATTCTGCCGTCCTTCTCCACCCATTGTCATGGGCCATTAACTCTCCTCAGACTGAAGAAGCAACTTGGATGAGAAGCGAAACATTTCAATCTAATAGGAAAGAAGTCCGGTTGCCATGACTCAACTTCCAGATACAAATGCAGACTTTTAAGGGGAAAGCACTTAAGGATTTATGAACCTGTCAGTTTCTGTTTCATCTTAGTTCAGTTTAAAAAAAAAAAAACCAATCTCAAGTTCTTTCCAACCTAGATATGAAGGCCTCTGTACATTTCGATTGTCAAAAAAACCAAACAATTTGCACCTTGTCATCAAAACAAACTTCAATGGAGTTCTCAACATTACTTGGGCTTTTTCTTAAATATGTTGATACTACATGCTTTTTTAATGCAACATTACTGAAAAGGTGAGGATTCACAGCCAGAATGTTAGCATTTGCTCTCTTCTGCATAAAGCACCAAAAAAGCAATTTAAGCATGAGGTAAATATGGTATAATGAGGTAATATGGTATAATGAGGTAAATAAATGAGGTAAGAAAATACGCTTCCTTGTGAGAAAAATTGAGGTGGCTTCCCCACCCAGCTCCTGTCACAGTCTATTATCACCTTCATAAGAATATAATCTGCTTTTTTTGGAGGTGCCATCAAAGGGGGTAGAAGGTCTTCTTGAAGATGGAAGAACCCATTGATCCTCTCCTGCCTCCAAATGGCCAGAAGCCCAGAATGTTGTCAGAGCAGTGATGCTGACTGAATTATTTCCCACTGGGATTGGGAGGAAGGGTTGATTTAACCCTCATGCTCCTGAGCAGAAAAAGGTGCCAGTGTCGCAGTCGAGGTTGGGATGTTGTTATACAACAACCTCATCATCATTTGCCATTGCTAATTGGGTATCTCTACTGACCGTACAAAACTATGCATAACTCTAACGTGTGTGCCAGCTGGCTGGAGAGCTCGGGGTTCAGGTATCTGGCTATGTAGCCAGAAGTTGGAAGTTCGATTTCCCACTGTGAGTAGAGCCTTGGACAAGTTGTACAGTCCTGAGATGCTTCCAGAAGAAGTTAATGGTAACCCACTTGTGAGAACTTTCTACCTGGAAAACCCTGTAAAGGGTCACCATTGACTTGACGGCACATGATTTTAATCTGGGTGCCATGTAGTATACTGGGAATCGGTTTGGGCTGGTGAATGATATACCACATTTTTCCATGTATAAGACTATACTTTTGTCTAAAATCTTTAGACTAAAAATTGAGGGTCGTCTTATACATGGAAGTAAGCTGAGGAGAGAAAAATACAAGTGGAGGGGAAAGCAGGGATCAAAGCGATCCTGCAGCACTTTGATCCCTTTCCCCCTACACTTGCTAATCCCCACTTATTTTTCTTAATTTTGGGTTAGAAAAGTGGGGGGTGTCTTATACATGGGGGTGTCTTATACACAGAAAAATACAGTAGTTTGCGGGTTTCAGATTTCTAGGACCTGCGTGTCTGGATGCACAACAAAGCACTCAGGAATCACTTGGAAATATAGTTATATATTGCTGACATGCTGTTGTTTAAATTTATATATATATATTCATATATATTTTCCACAGTTATGCTGAGATAAAGGCTTTCCCTTCATATGGAGATATCCAGGAAAGGATTAAAACATTTATAAAGTAGATTAGAAAATATCATGCTTGGCACAAGGGTGTTTTTTTTCTTGCTGGGGATATACGATCCTAAAATGACTATGATGATCATGGAATCATAGAATCATAGTTGGGAGGGGCCTATAAGGCCATCAAGTCCAACCCCCTGCTCAATGCAGGAATACAAATCAAAGCAGACCTGACAGAGGATTGTCCACTTTTCTCTTTAATGCTTACCTCCTCTCCAGGTAATTGGTTCAATTGTCTTTATGCTCTAATAGTTAAGAGATTTGTCCTGATATTCAGCCTAAATATGGCTTCCTGTTAGCTTGAGCCCATTATGACAAGTCCTGCACTCTGGGGTGATTGAGAACAGATCTTGCTCCTCCTCTTTTCGACTACATTTCAAATATTTGAAAAGTGCTATCTCAGTCCTCTTTCAGTCTTTCCTCACAGGGCTTGGTTTCCAGTTAGTTTTTTTCCATAGGGCTGGGTCAGAGCTTGGACACATTTTATTTTGAGATTACAACTCCCCGAATCTGCCTAGCCTCGTGACCATCACAGCTGGGGGAATTCTGGGTATTATAGTCAGAGAGAGAGAGAGAGAGAGAGAGAGACTTTCCTGAATACAGTGGCCACACAACCGACTTAGAGTTCTTAAGTGAAACAAGGCATCAGCCGCAGCCAGGAGATGGTAGAAGGCAAGACGGAACAAGAAGGGATTATCAGAAAAAGCAGCACATCCTGGTTTTCAAAATAGCCTCATGCCCATTGCTAGTGCTCAGGTAGGGTCAGCTTTGAATGGAGGTGGCAACTTACTCTTCTCAGGCAACCCAAGATATTCTGCCAGACCTGTCCACTTACCTCTCTTCCTGAAGATTTGTTGGATGGAGTCCCAGATCATAGAACAGCCAATAGCATCCATGAAATGCCTTGGGCTGTACTTGAGAGCATTGCCCCACTGGGTTTCACAAAGGAAAACAGAGATATATATACTGTGTCCCACATCACTTCCATGTAAACCCCAGCCCCATGAAACTTTGTGCGCCTCAGCCACACCAGCCGATGCATTAGAAACATTTCAGGCTAGCATCAGATTTTTCTCAGATTGAAGGCAACAGTGGGTCTTTTGAAGCCAACTTACAAAGAAGCACAACAAACCCTCTTACCTTTGAGGATGCAGTGGCTTTGATATTGTGGCCTTGTTTCTATCAACACATGGATTTCTGAGCTCTTTGATGACACAGCTTCATGTCCCTGGGATATTTCATTTCACAGTGCTAGAAAATAAAGAAGATTTAGAACAAAAGAAAACAAAGGAAAGCATAGATCTTGCAACTGTTGTTTGGTGCCTCTCAAAACAACAACCGCAGCAGCAACAACAACAGTCTGAAAGGCTATGACATTGTTTTTCATTTAGAATATTTTCCTTTTCTCCCCATAATGACCATATCCATATTGGCAACAATAACTCTCAGACCTCCATTTCCCCCAGGGAACCAACCGCTGGTCATGGAATAAGAAGACCAAACGCTACAGCAATGAATAATAAAAGAGCAGCAGAGGTAAACCTTCAAAATCATCGCTCGCGCCGAGGTCTGAAGTCTTTGGAGACCTTGTGTCACATCCCTCCTGTTTATCTTGTTGGTTTATTCATTCATTTTGGTGGAATTCAATCACAACAACAACAATGCCGTCTCTAGTTCTCAGATGTCCCTCTAGCACGCATGGAGTGAAAGAGGCCGAGCAGCCCTTTGTTGTATCGGCTGGTTGGCATTAAACCAAAGCATCAAAATGCACGGGGGCAAACAATAGGAAGGACATCTGGCTTTAGAAAGCCAAGGCTGTAAACCTGAGGCTGCTTCTCCTTGTTGAATCTTGCTGACTTCTGAAAGAATTTATTCCTGATATACAGTATATGCAAATCCAGCTGTCCACCACCATTCTTTCATCCTAACGCCTGATTTGGCTAGTGCTTGGCTTCGGAAATGCTGGCACTGCTAAATGATATGGATCTGAGGAGTACATGGCTTGGGTTCCTGAGCATTAAGGGTGGGGTGATTGGGCAGTTTTCCTTTCTTCAGCTGTGGTGGGTGAAGTGTGGCTTTTCTCATGTTCATGGAGCACACGGTCCATGCGCCTTAGCCAGCAGAGTAGAAGGTGAGGCTTGCTGGGAGCAGCAGTCTAATAAAATCCAACATGAGGCTTTGGAATAGATCCAAATCCAGTCCTCAGCAATTTGCAACCCATGCAATTTGATTTGGGCCCAGATCTGACTTAACTTGTAAGTCTCTCGTTGACTTGCATTGGAAAAAAAAAAAAAACAGTTCTAACTTTTTTGTTTCCATTTTTATGTGTGTCATATTTTTGTGAGTGAACAGATGCATCTTGATGTGGAGTAAATCTGCCAGAGGAGGCTTTGGGTACTCTGTATCTTTAAATTTTGCTCTCTCTTTTTTTTCTTCAAAAAATAAAGGAGAGAAAAAGGCTGAATCAATCTGAGTGCTGTCCTATTTGGTCTGAGCTCTAGATGCAAACCGATTTGTAACTTTGCTTCACTCTGCAAATGAATCTCGCCACGTCACTTCCATTCAGTCTCCTTCAGTTTGTCAAAATGGGCCACTTCTCTTTGGGGATGATCTGAAGTACAGAGTGCCTGATAGTGACCAGGCATGAAGTGCCCTGCACTGAAAGTTAGACCCATTGAAAACAGGATTGGGAAGAAATAAGGCCCAGCGTTTTCCTGAACTTACCAGCTAAAGCGGGGAAGAACAGAGATGTGGTGTGGAGAAGGAGGAGGTCCATGGCTGAGACTACATTAAAGTTTTAGCTTGAACCATGATGCTAATCCTATTTCCAAAAAGTAGGTTCAGCACTTGGATAGCTCCTTGAAAGGTGGACTAAAACCCATCTGCATTTACTGCCCAAGCAAAACTGGGATCTCTAGCCTCCACTGCAAGACAAGAAACTCTTTTTGTTCCTTTTAAGGTCTCGACAGGTCTGCAAACTGTCTGTGCAACACTAGTGTCCTTTCTTTTTGAGATGCAACACATAGAGAGACAGCAAGCAAAGAAAGCCTGGGCAATTGTTGAAAAAGACATGAACAACCCATCCTATGCCTCTAATCTCTTCCTTCCTTCCTTCCTTCCTTCCTTCCTTCCTTCCTTCCTTCCTTCCTTCCTTCCTTCCTTCCTTCCTTCCTTCCTTCCTTCCTTCCTTCCTTCCTTCCTTGAAGCAGCAGCAGACATACCTTTGGATTAATGATACTACTTGTTCAGAAAACATTATCGTAAATGTGAAGAATCTCCCTGAGACTGACAGAAAGGTGAGAAGAAAAAAGCGTGCAATTCCTCATTTTCAAATAAATACACACCAAACTGGAGCATATCACAGATCTCCGATAAATGCCAAATTAAAGTATGTTGCAGGTCAGTAAATCTATTTTGACCCATTGCTGGCCCTACTTAATTCATCCTTAGGTGTAAACAATATATTAATATCTCCGCTTGTGGCAGCATGACAAGAGCTGGCACAAAAATGGAAAGATGATAAAGAACTGTCTTTAAATAGCTGGTATAAACATGTTTGGGACATAGCCCTTGCTGAAAGGCTAACACAAGAAATCTGAAGAGCTAATGAACCAACAGATACTAATGAGTTCAATGCAATATGGCTTCCATTTAGTGTATTTATGCAACCGAAGAGAGAAAATAGACAACAGTCTCCAAGTTCACACAGAACTTTATGAAACAGTGTATGATGATATTCATTGTTTAGATGAAAAGCTAGTGGGCAATTCTAGAAAGATAAAAGATTGTTTCATTGCTGCTGTTATTGTATTCGTTTATTGGTTTATCTGCAGAATATAGACCTACAGTGGTGCCTCACATAGCGACGATAATCGGTGCAGCAAAAATCGCTGCAAAGCGATTTCGTTGCTATGCGATATTAAAAACCCATAGGAATGCATTGAAACCCCTTCAATGCGTTCCTATGGGCTTCAGACTCACCTTTAAACGAAAATCCTCCATACTGCAGCCATTTTCGCTGCCCGGTAAGCAAGGAATCCGTCCCAGAAAACAGTGGGTGGCCATTTTTTTACCCGGCAGCCATTTTGGAACCACCGATCAGCTGTTAAAAAATCATCGCTTTGCGATGATCGGTAAGCGAAACAGGGTACCGATCATTGCAAAGCGATTTTCCCCATAGGGAACATCGCAAAGAGATTGCAAAAGTTAATCGCTATGCGATTTCATCCTTAAACGGGGCGCCCATTAAGCGAGGCACCACTGTATACTGTATTCTTTCAATGCACAATAAAGCTTTCTTTAATAAATACAGTGAATCAAAAAAGGATTTATTAGGGATGGGTTTTTCAACTTTTTGAACTACAAATCCCATATTTCTCCCATTCTGCCTGACTTACGGACACCTGAAAGACTCACCTGAAAGAAAAGGTCCAAAACGGAAGGCTTTGAGGCTACACCAGGTCTCACTGTACCCAAGCTTTCTATTCCTGCCCTAGTGCTACCTGGGGGCTTCTTTTTTGAACAGGAAACTAGACAGAACTAGCACAGGGAATACTTTGATCTTTCAAAGGAGTGCTGGTGCACTATGTCAGTTCGCAACCATTAAAAAGAAACGGGATTCTTCCTCTCCCTTCCCCTCTGCTGGCAATGAAAAGGAAGCTGCTTATTTCTCAAGAGAGTTAAGTGGCTTAGGCAAAGTGGAGAGAAGACAGGAGACAGATCTCTCTCTTTTTTTCATTTTTGTTTCTTTCCCTTTAAAGGGAAAGAACATCTGTTTGAATCATGCCAAACAGGATCACCTGAGGTGGATTTTTGTGTCACCTCAAAAGACATACCGTACCTCAAAGTGGCCCTGTTTAGTATGATCTATACCAGTGTTTCTCAACCTCGGTTCCCCAGATGTTCTTGGACTACTGCTCCCAGAAATCCTAGCTAGCACAGCTAGTGTTGAAGGTTTCCGGGACAATAGGACCAGCCCCATTAACAGTGGGTTGTGGTAGTGCCCCAGGGGGGGTTAGAAAATTGCAGCAAAAGAGGTTTGCCAAGAGAGAAAGATTTGTCTGTCCAGAAGACAAGATCAGGGTGCATCTTGATTTACTGTACAAAGCACCAACTGGTCTTACTCACGTGGAGCACACTAAGCCGCTCAAATATGTTGAAACACTGTGCTGTAACGCGGGGGGGGGGAGTGCTTCATTAAGAATGCTGCTAGGCTGGAGACTCAGACCAATTTGGAATCCTGTTTGCATAATCATTCTCAAAATAATAAGGCTCTAATTAGGCTATTTGAATGTTTACATACAAAAGTTCTGCTTTAAAATAGAAAGGCCCACAATAGAATGGGCTTAGCTTTGCATAGCCTAGGAATGAGTGTGACTGTGACGCAGGGGGAGGGAGGGGTGAGAAGGAAGGCTTATTAGGGGGGGGGAACATAGAAAATGAACACTTTAAAAAAAACTTATATTTCATTTGTAAGTTGTTGGAAGAGACCCTAACATAAAAGCTGTTCGTGAGGGCAGACTGGTTCTGCTTCAGGATTTGCCTTTGAACAAGTAGGGTATACAACTTGGAAAGAACTCTTGCAGAATTTTTCCAGCTTGGTCACAGAATTCCTAAATCGATGTTCTCATCTCATGTCCTTCCTGATCCACTCCTGAGTAAAGTAACATCCTAGACCTCTCAGTCCTTTAGGGCAGCCACCGTAGCATTCTGTCCTTAAGCTCGGGAGACCTAGTTTCACGTTCCCTTCTGTTTTTCTTTCTTCTTTGAAAGATGCAGAACTAAAAGTGTGTCTGAAAAATATGCACCAGCATGTTTTAATTGACAGGGAAAACACAGGGAAGAAGAAAAAAATCCTGCCTTAGGGAAAGTACTTCCCCAATGCATATGCATTTCCATGTGAAAAGGAAATAAAAGTCTCGCAACCCTGTATGGTGCAAGGATAGGAAAAGAAATGCAACACAATGCGATACTTTTTTCGTATTCCTGCATCTGAGGTCTTGTTTCCATATGCATCCTCATTACCAATTTCCACACCATTTGATAGCCAGCTTAGGATCTCCAGATTTTGGAGCCAGGGGACTACAGCTCCCAGAAATCCTGAACAGCACAGCTAGAGTTTTAGTCCAAGAACATCTGGGGGCCCAAGGGTAGGAAGGAACCACTGTTCTAAAACAATAATACTGATGGATCTGTCTTTCTAGAGCTGTGTTGTCCCATTCTGAATTAGAGGACATTACTAGATAATTTAAAGATGAAGGGAGTGGTCTGGTAGGCCAGATAGGTGGGATACAAATCAAATAAATCAAATAAATAAAAAATAAGGGAGGCATCTTCTAATTTGGGAGAGAAAAGGAAAGGGAAAAAAAATTCCTGTCACCTGGCATTCTCCCTCTGAAATTTACCTCAGAGCACTGCTACATGATGAAGTAGCTTCATTCTGAGGAGGCCTCCATAGCGAGAAAGCATGATCACCAACCATGCCCTTCTTTCTTATGTCCATCTACAGTGGTGCCTTGCAAGACGAATGCCTCGCGGGACGAAAAACTCGCAAGACAAATGGTTTTGGCGATGGGGTTGATGACTCGCAAGACGAATGTTCCTATGGCCGTGCTTCACAAGATGAATGTTTTCCTTTTTTTCCTGCCTCATGTTTGCTGATTTTTAAATGTTTTTCTATGATGTTTAAAAAGTTAAAAGTTTTTTTATTGAAATTTTTGAAATCATCTGCACAATATATACGGCTTTAAAGAGCACTTGGTAAACCCTTTGTAAACCAAATTTGACTTTGTTCTGACTTTTTTGCCCATAGGAATGCATTAATTGGATTTCAATGCATTCCTACGGGAGAATGCGCTTTGCAAGACAAAATTTATCGCAAGATGACATTAAGCGCAGAACAAATTCGTCTTGCAAGGCACCACTGTATTTGAATCTCTGTTTCTTACTGGAATAGTAGGACTTTCTCTCCAGCAACGAGTGTTAGCTTTTCAGCTTATTAAAAGGTAGGCTACCTAAAACTTATATCAGTATCTTTATAAAAAAAAAAAAGCTGGGATGTGGGGAAACCCATGTCAGCCTGTAGTGGAGAAGACAAGGCAGGAGAGATGGGTGATACCTTAAACATAACGTTTATTTGACACAAGCTTTCATAGACTGCAGCTGACTTCATTGGATACAGACATAATATACCAAAAATAGTATATTGAAGTTCATATTGGTGTTATTCGCACCATCACCTTGCTTCCAACCTCGGGCAACCCTATGAATGACTGGCCTCCAAAAGTACCTGCCTTGCTCAGGTCCTACAAAATAAAAAACCATGGCTTCCTTTACCCAGTGAATCCATTTCATGTTCGGCCTTCCTCTTCTCTTATTGTCTTCAGCTTTCTCAACATTATTATCAACCATCAAATCTTATCTTCTTCTGACATACCCAAAATATGATCATCTCAGTTGCATAATTTTAACCTCTAGGGGGGGAAAGCAGGCTTGATTTGATCTAGGTAAAGGTAAAGGTTGCCCTTGACATTTAGTCCAGTCGTGTCCGACTCTAGGGCGTGGTGCTCATCCCCGTTTCCAAGCCATAGAGCCAGCGTTTTGTCTGAAGACAGTGTCCATGGTCACGTGGCCAGCACGACTAGACACGGAACGTTGTTACCTTCCCACCAAGGGGGTACCTATTTTATCTACTCGCATTTATATGCTTTCGAACTGCTAAGTTGGCAGGAGATGGGACAAGCGATGGGAGCTCACTCCATCACGTGGATTCGATCTTACAACTGCTTGGTCTTCTGACCTTGCAGCACAGAGGCTTCTGCGGTTTAACCTGCAGCGCCACCACATCCCTTGATCTAGTACCCACCAATTTGTCTTTTTTAGCAGCCCATAAGTTTGCATATAATTTTTTTTAATAACCCAATTGATAACTTTCCGGAAAGCTTGCAGAGATAATGACCCTTCCTTGTTAATATTGAGACAGGCAGTATTGCCACTGCCGAGTAGAATTGGTCACTGGGAGGGGCTCAACAACAACTCTCTTTAAGCCCCAGAAAAGCAGGTAGATGAGTTACCAGCAATCAGCCCAGTTGATAAGATGCTCCCATACACAAAGCGCCCCCCAGTGGCAGGACGTCCATACACATAAATCAAACCCTGTTCCAACACCTTAGTGATAAGTTTTCCTCCGACTTAATAATGTGTTTCATGTCTGAATAAGTTTACTTAAAACAAGTCTTCGTTTCTTTAACCTGGAATATCTTTCTATCCTCCACCCCCTCTCTCTGTCTGGGTCTGTGCCTCTCTTTCTTTTTCTTAATTCAAATTACACTGCCCATTAGAAGGGAATACAAGGATCCCAGAGGATGGTTTGATTAAAATTGGCTGTTTTAAAAAAAAAAATCCTGATCAGAGGCATGATTTCTTCAGCTCTTTGCTCACTCCCCACGTCCACACGTTCTAGCATTACGGGAGGCTCATTAATAGATAGGCTGGCCCAGTTTGTCATCTGTTTCATTATGCAAAATATATACGTTTCATTTACACTTCCTGTGGAAAAAAAATCAGCTACCTTCAGTGGAATATAATGATTTCTTTGGGTTTCTTCTCAACTCCCCCCCCCCAAATGCCTCCAGCCCCTAAAATCTCAACTGGTGGTAGAATAGCAGGGAAACCCTGATGTGTGCCAGTTTTAACATAATGATCTTTATGTTCGCATTGAAATGTGAATCGTTAAACAGCTTAGAAAGCTGACCACCAGGCAAACCGAACAGGCTGACCTGAAAGGAAAAGAAAATAGCTTCAAAAGCTTTCTGAACATCATTAAAAGAGCTATTTGACGTGGAAATTAAAGTCGATACTCCTTAAGTGGAACCTCTGTTCCAGTTCTCTTTGGCTCTATTAATGTCTGTGAATTAAGAACCAAAAGTTTGGTATTCTGTCTCTCATCTTTCGATGAAGTAAAAGCAAAAGCTTCCACTTCAGCAAAATGGATTGGTGAGCTGTCAGAGGAGAATCTTAAACCATTTCCCCCCCTAACTACCTGGGTCTGAGAATAAGCTGCTGAATCTTTTGAATGAGTGCTAAGGCCTGTTTCCTGAAATGTTCTAGTGGCAGCAAGGGTGGCTTGAGAGCTGCAGCAGGGTAACAGAGTAGAAAACAAGGGCCAATTAAACACATGTGGTCAGGCCAGGGGTTCTGATACCTGAACATCTTTCAAAAAGCCCTACAGACCTATAGGGAAAAATCAGATAGGCTGGTTCTTCTGAGTGGGGAACTGAACTCCCAACCTCTGGCAGCCAGATATCAAACCAATCAGCTATCCAGTCAGCTGATAGTAATGGGGTGCCATCAAATCAATTCCGACTTACGGCAGCCCTTTTCAGGGTTTTCATAAATGTAATTTGATTGATACTGTGCGACCAGCCCTGATCTCCCTGCTGGAGAGAGTGGGCTCTCTACTTCCCCGAGAGTAACCAGAGATGGGCACATCGCTGTCATAGGAAACACAAGGAACAAGCAGCCTTTGAGGTTGATGCGGAAACTTCAGGTGGTGCAGAATGCAGCGGCCAGGCTTCTTACTGGAGGGAGAAAATGCCACCACATCTCTCCCACCCTGGCCAGACTGCATTGGCTGCCCATTCGCTTCTGCATCAACTTTAAAGTTTTAATGCTTACTTATAAGGCCCTAAACGGTTTGGGACCTCGATATCTGGCGGAACGCCTGTTCCCACCAAGATCTACCCAGACCACCCACGCGAGCCAGGAGGTGAGGCTGAGGAGCCTGACGCCGAGGGAGGCCCGGAGGGAAAAGACTCGAAACTGGGCCTTCTCGGCGGTGGTTCCTCGCCTTTGGAACAATCTCCCTCCTGAGATTCGCGTGGCCCCTGCACTGGGTACATTCAAAACTCAACTAAAAACATGGCTTTACATCCAGGCCTTCCCTCCTGCCATCATTTAATTTAATTTTCTTTCTCTTGTCTATCTATTATTTAATATTTCCTGGAATGTTTTGTTAGTAATGATGTTCATGGATTTATATTATTTTAATTGTATACATGTTTGCTGTTAGCCGCCCAGAGTGGTATAATATACCAGATGGGCGGGATATAAATCAAATAAATAAATAAATAAATATAAATAAACCCTTCCGCAAGGACTTCCAGACCAGCATTCCTGATGCTAGCCAGCTGGTTGCCCACCTCCTATCACACCTCCCTCCACACCTCGTTACTCCAGTGAGCCCAGCCATGTTCTCATAGACTTTTACTGTGCCTTCAAGGAGGAGCACCACACCTATGAAGCAGCCGCAATCTGTGGTGACTACAGAGGGGTTGCTGGCTATGCTCAGAGCCCAGGCTATGCTACTCCAGAGACAGCTGAGTGCCTGCATCCAGTACCCTTGTTGTGACATTCTGTGTTTGGCCCACCTGTGAGGAGTTCTGGACCTGACAGAGGATGCAGGGCTCCACTCCTCCCAGTGAAGGCCTGCTTAGGACTGGTTGTTTGGTTTGGATGGTTTGGGAGTGTCCTAACTCCCTGGCTCCCCAAGAGTTCCTACGATTTATGGTTGAGCCACCTTGGAATGTTCAAAGCTGTGTGCCTCTAATAAAAGAGTCTCTTTCTGTAAAGACTCGTTGTATGATGATGGGGGTGCGCTCACAGAGAGTTAAACTTTTATAACTTATGAAATACAACCAACAATTTTTCATTAAGACTCTAATAATTTGTGTTAAGAGTTTTGTCAGCGCATTTTTAAGTTCAGTTATATATTTTTTTATTTAGTCCATTAAGTTTTCATAAACATATTTTTATAACATTGTATTAGATTTTTATAGTTAAGCAGTTTGGATATATTCAGTAGATAATAGTATAACACATTTACATGTGCTTGCATATGCCTATTCAATAAAAGAAGACAGAGATTTTCTTGGACATTCAATTTGTCTGTCTTGTATGGGGCAAATAAGTTAAAGGACATTCAGAAGAAGGGAGAATTGTACAAGGTAGAAAATATTCTTACCCTTCCGAGATAAATGTATGCTGTGACAAACACAGGCTTCTGATTTTTCCTTGGAGGTCTATAAAATTCTGTAGGAAAATGTTGTAGGGTCACCTTATCTGATCTGACAATGTCATATCAGGTGCAGAAAGGTCTTGAGATTGCCATTCTAATCACCCTTATAAGCACTGCTGACTAAAGGCTTCTTTTGGCAATCTAAGGTGCTTGATGATTTGCCTTCAATCAGCAGTATTGTTGATGATGATGTCACACGCATTGTGCATTGCGCAACAGGATCTCAGCCTACTTCATATATATATTCCTGTTAGCCTACTGATACACACCATTACATTATAAGCATCTTCTCAGAAATCTAATAGGCAGGTCTGTATTTTCTGGTCCCCATAATGCAGACTAGAAGCATAGGATAGTGGCTTACCTAGACATTATTATAAACCCAAGATTTGAATAGATAGCTTTGTGGATCAGCCTCAAACACAGTGAAACACTGTCAGCTCAGATTTTCATAAGAGATGCTATTCAAGCAGCAAAAGAAGTCTGCTTGTCAAAGTTTTTATTTACTTTCACATCTTGCATTTAGCGTGGTTTGCTTCTCATTGGTCATCGAAAGCTAACTTTGATTTTACTTTGCAAATCTGCTTGCTAACCAATGTATCTTTCAGAAAATCCCCTTCAGGCTCAAAAAAAAGGCTTAATTGGAAGAAATATGCATTAATGCCTAGTTTCATCTTTTACCTACCGAGTTATGTTAACAATATGCAGTTATTTCCATGGCATGCAGGAAAAAAGAAAATGAGGTGCTCAGTTGAACAACAAAGTTCTTGAGCTATTTCCAAAATGCTCTTGATGAGAAAAGACTTCATTTTTTTCTCCAAAACCACTAAAGGATCAGCTCCGAGACCAGTTTTTATTTCACAAGGTAGGAATCCAAACTTTTAAACAGTCTCATGTTTTGGAAAGAGCTGTGGTGATTTAGGTCAGTTTTAAGTATAGTGAGCAATAAGAAGAACCATAAATGAGTATGGTAAACCAATGACTCTTTATATTGCCTCATAAGTTCAAGAACAAGCTAAAAATTGCACCCAAAATAACAAATTTTCCAGTTGCACAGAATTATTTGTTTTGGCCATAATAACTTGTCAATGAATCTCTCCCTTAGTTACTGGAAAAAAATGAACAACATCAATTAGGTCTTGTTAATGATGGGCTTTGTCATTATTGCCAGTCTGCTACAAGAATGACAGAAATAAAGTTGGATGGGATGGTGGGTTCACAATCTCTTCTCAATTGCCTATGGACACAAAATCATGGCATTAATAATATCAGTTAAGGGTTGGCAAATCCCAGAGCATGGAATAATGAGGCACAAGTAACATCGCTATGAGTCGCAATAATCCTTTTTTAGAAGTGAGAGTGTCACTAAGTTACATTTCAAAAACAGGAATGGTAGTACTTTATAAGGACAATAAAGAGAGGTTTCTAGTTATTTCCAAGTAACTTTTAAAAGTCGTTTTAGAGTCACAGGGATAGGAAATTTTCAAGTCCTGCACTTTCAACCCTAAGGTTGTTTTTTTATTATTATGAAAAAAAGTAATGAGCCACAAAAACAATTCAACAGTTCCCCCACCCCCCGCACAGTTTTAAGAGAGGTACATGTGTCTGAATTATAGAATAATTGAATTGGAAGAGGCTATAAGGCCGTTGTGTCCAACCCCTTGCTAAGTGCAAGAATACAAATCAAAGCAGATCTGACAGATGCTTGTCCAATTTTCTCTTGAACGCCTCCAGCATTGGAGCATTGGAACACAGTCAAGGTAATTGGTTCCATTGTCATACTGCTCTAACAGTTAAACATTTCGCCTGATATTCAGCTTCAATCTGGCTTCCTGTAGCTTGAGCCCATTATTACGTGCCCTGCATTCAGGGATGATGGAGAACAGATCCTGCCCCTCCTCTGTAGATCTACTTTTCAGATATTTAAAAAACTCCTACTATGTCTCCCCTCAGTCTTCTTTTCTCAAGGCTAAACATGCCCAGTTCTTTAGTCTTTCTACATAGGACTTGGTTTCCAGTCTCCTGATCATCCTTGTTGCCCTCCTCTGAACCTGCTCCAGTTTGTTGGCATCTTTCTTAAAGGGTGCTGTCCAGAACTAGACAAGTACTCTAGACGAGGCCTACGCAGTACCAAATAGAGTGGGACTAGAACCTCACCAGAGGGATGTGGTGGCGCTGCGGGTTAAACCGCAGAAGCCTCTGTGCTGCAAGGTCAGAAGACCAGCCGTCATAAGATCGAATCCACGCGATGGAGGGAGCGCCCGTCCTTGTCCCAGCTCCTCGCCAACCTAGCAGTTTGAAAGCATGTAAAAATGTGAGTAGATAAATAGGTACCACCTCGGTGGGAAGGTAACGGCGTTCTGTGTCTTGTTACACTAGCCACGTGACCACGGAAACTGTCTACGGACAAATGCTGGCTCTACGGTTTGGAAACAAGGATGAGCACCACACCCTAGAGTCGGACATGACTGGACTAAATGTCAAGGGGAACCTTTAGAACCTCACAGGATTTGGAGACTATACTTCTGTTAATGCAAACAATAATCAATTTTTTGCCTTTTTTTCCAGCTTGAAGAAGCAAACTCTAATCCATGCAATTTCACTCTGAAATGAATTAATTAATCTCTAAGATATCACAATACTTTTGTTGTTTATACTTTTTGAATCACTACAGTGAGTCACGACAACAGGTTACATTTTTAAGCACTACAACGAATAAGGATGATTCTTTACTTTTAAAAATTAACTTGCCAAACTCTGGCACCCACCCACTTCACAACTTCAAAACTTTCTTCCAAGGTTTCAGTGGCAGCTGGAGAGCGGTCCCCAAAAGGTTTATTACTCTTTTCCTCCACTGTTGTATCTATTTCTCTGCCCACAGAGGCACAATCCAAAACATCCTACTGCCCCCCAAGACACCCTCCATAGGATTGCAGCCAAGGTATGTTTTGGATTGCAGACTTAATCTTGTGCAATGGGTGTAAAGGCAGTATGCCATCTCCTGCTCACTCCTCTGAAGCAGATGTTCAAAAGGTGAGTTATCTCTTCACCTACAACCCATCTTCCTATATGTGTTCAGTACTGTGAAGTTAGTGATATGAGATTACATTTAAACAGAAAGACGATGGATTTTTTCTTTACAACTCATTAAAGAAAATTCTTCTAAAAGAAGGTGGAATTTGTTCATGCATTTCTCAGAGAGAGGGAGGGAGACAGACAGACAGCAAAAAAGACAGACAGAGATCTAACAGCAGAAGATTTTTCTTCTACCTTTAAAAAATAATAATAAAAGGTTCATTAAATATCCAGCAACATACAGTTTTCTCTTTTGAGGAGAGAACTTGCCAGGAGAAGACGAAAATGAGGCAAAGCAGAAACGAGAACTTCCCCCCAAAATGAGGGAATTTTGAGGCAAAAAAAAAAGTTTACGAAGGGAGCAACGTTGCTAATTATGTTGGGCATTGTAAGCCAGAAAAACATCTGAGGTGGAGAGCAAAGGAACAGAGCGTAAGGGAAGACGAACGCCATCTTGGTACTACCCTGCCAGCAACTGCCAAAGGGAATCAAGCTGCAGCAAGCTTGGCACAAGGCCCAGCACCATCTGCGTAATATTTTACGCTGTGTGAAATGGGAAGCCAAACTTGAAAACACTTCTTTTCAGCTGCTCCATTACAGAGGTGAGAGAGGAGGAAGAGGGTTTTTTCCTGAAGGGTCTAAGAGAGAGAAACGTAAAATGAGAAAACATAAGTTTACTACTTACCTCCACCAATAAGTTGCAAGGCAGCCTAAAGCCAATCCTTATAAATTCTCTTGGTCTCAGCTTTCAGTATGTAACATGTTGACCTTCTTCAAATATCGGGCTCAGATTATTATTCAAAAATACCAGACATAGTCAATCAAAATTATAAAAACATTGACTGGTATTACATAACAGACACGAGTTTTAACCAAAAAAATCTAAGTATCTGCTCAATACTGGCATACTATGTATGCTGTTCCTAATACTGCTGTTTTTTGTAGATCTGATGGTGTTATTTCTGCGAGCTACAACTGCTTATGATACTAATTTTTTTTATTTTGTTCCTCAAACCCCAGAGATTGTTGAGCCAAGGTACATGAAGTCATGAACAACCTCCAATTCTTCTGTAATAGAGGGAGGTGAGTCCACACCCTGGCCCATGATTTGTGTTTTCTTCAGGCTGATTTTAGTCCAAACTCTTGGCAGGCCTTGCTGAAACGATTCATGAGTTGTTGGAGGTCTTCAGCAGAATGGGCAACAACAGCTGCATCATCAGCAAAGAGGAAGTCCTGCATGCATTTCAGCTGGACTTTGGACTTCGCTCTCAATCTAGAGAGATTAAAGAACTTTCCGTCTGATCTAGTCCGGAGATAGACACCTTCGGTTGCAGTTCCGAAGATGTGCTTCAGCATGACAGCAAAAAAGATCCCAGACAGGGTCGGTGTGAGGACACAGCCCTGTTTCACTCTGCTTCAGATGTCAAAGGGATCTGATGTTGAGCCATCAAAAACTACAGTACCCTTCATTTCCTCATGAAAGGACCTGATGATGTTAAGGAGTCGAGGTGGACATCCAATTTTAGGGAGTATTTTAAAAAGGCCGTCCCTGCTAACCAAATCAAAGGCCTTTGTAAGATCTGTGAAGGCCACAAAGTGTGGCTGTTGTCGTTCTCTTGCAGCTGACTGAGGGAAAATACCATGTCAGTGGTGGCTCTATTAGAATCACACTGTTATTCTTGATAGACTCTGTCTGCAAGGACCTGGAGTCTCTTCGGCACAACAAGGGCTAGCAGCTTCCCTACAACACTGAGAAGAGAGATGCCATGGTAGTTATTGCAGTTGCCCCTGTCTCCTTTGTTCTTATACAATGTGACGGTCAGCCATTCTCACGATATGCCCGAGCCAACGTAGACGGCACTGTGTCAGTAATGTAGATATGCTAAAAATTCCAGCTTGTTCTAGGACTACTCTATTTGGAACTTTGTCCTGCCAGGTGATATCAAAAATGCGTTGGAGGCAACGCATATGGAACGTGTTCAGCTTCCTCTCCTGCCGTGCACAAAGGGTGCAGAACTCACTGCAGTACAGGAGTGTGCTCAGGACAAAGGCTTCATAGACCTGGATCTTGGTATATGCCATCAGCTTCTTATTAAGCCATACTCTCTTTGTAAGTCTAGAGGACATGGTAGCTGCTTTGCCAATGTGTTTATCCAGCTCGACATCTAGGGAGAGAGTGTCAGAGATCGTTGAGCCAAGGTACACAAAGTCATGAACAACTTCCAATTTTTGTGTGGAGATGGTAATAGAGGGAGGTGAATCCATGCCCTGGCCCATGACTTGTGTTTTCTTCAGGCTGATTGTTAATTCAAAGTCTTGGCAGGCCTTACTAAAATGATTCATGAATTGTTGGAGGTCTTCAGCTCTTAGAACAAAGAGCTGAAATGAGGAGATAAAAATAACTTGAAATGCATTTTTTATTCATTTTCTGGGTTTTCCAGGTGGAGAATACTCAGAAGGAGTTTCGCATTCCCTTCTTCTAGGAGCATCCTCAGACTGTGCAGCTTGCCCAAGGATACACAGGCTGGCATTTCTCTGAGGAGGCATTGAGGAATCGAATTCTCAATCCACCTCATTCAATGAGTTATACAAACAGCATAAGGTCTCCTTAAGAACCAGGAATAATGAGGCCTGATAGACATCCATTGCAACGGAGTTTCGGAAGGAGCAAATCTCAACAAAGAAGATTGTTCAACTTGTTGCCCACTGCTCTGAAAGCCAGGCTTCAAACATACGGGGTTCCTGCTAATTCAGTTCGTTAATATAATTTCAATTCATTCTATGCTGTCTTTTGACTGGAAGATACATTGTAATTTTCCATTCACAGGATTTTAGAAATGCATGGGATGAAGCTGTTATCATCAAAACAGTAGAAGTCCAGTTCTCAGTCTTCCTTGCCCTCATCTGACTTCATTGTTTTAAGAACAACTGGTAAGTAGAAGCATTTGGTTCACAATATGGCAAACCAGCTTACAAGGAGAACCAGAGGTTGGAGAGAATGAAGGACAAATAACATATACTGTAGTCACTTGGAACTACAGTAATGGCTTTTGTGGGAAATAAGTAATATAACCAAGTAGTTACAAAGTGACTTCTCAGGTATAACACGTTTTCAAGAATTTTTAATAGGATGTTTTCTGGTTTTATGCCATTCCCTTACCAGGCAAGGAATGTGTTATGTGGTTTTTGTTAGTTGTCTTATAAATATTTCCAAGGCAACATGTCAGAAGTGGCCACAAGGGGAGCCCAAGGGGATTTCAAGGGCATCTGTTTCGATCCACCTGGACGAAACAGAGGCCCTGGATCCATTTCAGTCGGGCTTCAGGCCGCGCCACGGTACAGAAACGGCATTGGTCGCCCTGTGTGATGACCTGTTGAGGGAGGCTGACAGGGGCAAAGTGTCCCTGCTGGTCCTCCTTGACATCTCAGCGGCCTTTGATACCATTGACCACGGTATCCTCCTGGGGAGGCTCTCTGAGCTGGGAATAGGGGGCCTTGCATTGGCCTGGCTCCGCTCCTTCTTGGAGGACCGCCCCCAGAGAGTGCAGCTTGGGGAGAGCGTCTCGGCCCCGTGGAATCTCAATTGTGGGGTCCCACAGGGGTCGATCATCTCCCCAATGCTGTTTAACATCTATATGAGGCCGCTGGGTGGGGTCATCCGGGGATCTGGGGCTTGGTGTCATCAGTACGTTGATGATACCCAGCTCTACATCTCCTTTCCACCGACCGCAGGTGATGCCGTTCTGTCCCTTCAGCGCTGCCTGGGGACCGTACTGCAATGGATGCAGGAGAACGGGCTGAGGCTGAACCCGGACAAGACGGAGGTACTAAGGGTGGGCGCCCCCGCAGTCGGGGGCTTGGGAAACTCCCTCTCCTTTGGGGGGGTGACCCTCCCTGCCAAGGATGGGGTCTGCAGCTTGGGGTTCCATCTCGACCCGGTGCTCACTATGGAATCCCAGGTGACATCGGTGGTCCGAACCGCCTTTTACCATCTCAGGCGGGTAGCCCAGCTGCGGCCCTATCTCGATGTTGGGCGCTCACCACTTTGGTGCGTGTGCTCGTAATCTCAAGATTAGACTACTCTAATGCGCTCTATGTGGGGTTGCCTTTGAGGTTGCTGCGGAAACTTCAGATGGTGCAGAACACGGCGGCCAGACTTCTTAGTGGGGTGAAGAAATTCCAACACATTTCACCCACTCTTGCCGCTTTGCACTGGCTGCCCATCCGATTCCGCATCGACTTCAAAGTGTTGATGCTCACATACAAAGCCCTAAATGGTTTAGGGCCTCGATATTTGGTGGAACGCCTTCTGCCACCAAGATCTACCCGTGTCACTCGCGCAAGCCAGGAGGTGAGGCTGAGGAGCCTAACGCCAAGGGAGGCCCGGAAGGAAAAGACAAGAAATCGGGCCTTCTCGGTGGTGGCTCCTCGCCTCTGGAACAACCTTCCTCCTGATATTCACGTGGCTCCCTCGCTGGGTATTTTCAAAAAACAACTAAAAACATTGATGTTCCGGCAGGCCTTCCCCCCCCCCCCAGCCAATTCCTGATTCCCCTCTTTTCTCTTTCCTTTTGTTTGATCTAACTGTTGAATGCGTTTTTATATAACTTGTCTTAGTTATTGTTTTATCCCTGTTGTAAGCCGCCTAGAGTGGTCTATTGACTAGATAGGCGGGATATAAATAAAATAAATAAATAAATAAATAAATTTCTCAGTATTTTTCTGGCCTGTTCTAACAACACAACTCATTAGCAAAGCACAATGCAACAAATTCATTATTCGTTTAGAGGGACGATGACCATAACAGAAATCTAGCTGCTACAGTGTAATGAGTAACCTGACCAGTTCCTCTTAAAATGTACTTTTCTGAGGAATGAGCTGGACTTGAGCACAGCAGCACATGGCCTGTTATGCTTCCCAATAACATACAGAGTAAGGTGCATTTCCTCTGGTGGAACAGGGAATATATATCCAATTATCCACCGTGACAACTACCCATTGACAGTCCTATCTTCCATGAATTTAGCATCAGCAAGAAGGAAAGTTCAACTGGCTACTTATCGTGGTGGCATCGCTCCACTGCAATGGATCACCCCTGTGTCTAATCAAGACAGCAACCTGGGGGGAGGGGAGTGCCAAAGGAACAGCAGCAATAACAATGGTGCCCAGAAGGATTAAGAAGAATGGGCATTTGCAAAATATATGAAATTTTCAAGGGCATTTTTCTCTTCACCTAAATTTCTATCCCCCAAAACTGCAAATATATGGTACAGGCCTAGGTAGTTTGATACAGATATTGCTGTCCTTCTCTTTCCTTCTTCTACGAGGGGGTGCTGATAAGTGCTGAGCCTTTCCCAGAAAAAATTGAGCTAGGAAGCTGCAACTGCCACACTATTGTACATATTTCCCCAGGAAGTCAATGCACTTGTGACATCTGTCCTGCGGCTTCTTAAGTCCCTGCAAATAAAATTTGTCCGACTCCTGCTGTAACCACTCATTTGCAGCATTAGTTGCCTCCAGAACACTCCCAAATCATTGTCCCTTTAGATGTTTTTGAGTTTGAGGAACAGATAATAGTCAGAAGGAGCCAGGTCAGGAGAACAGGGTGGATGGGGCATCATTTGAAAGCCTAAGGACCTCAGTTTTGCCATTGTTTCACCTGCAGTGTGTGACGAGGCATTGTCATGCAACAGGATGACATCTTTGGAGAGCATTCCTCGATGTTTTTCCTTGATGTTTTGCCTCAGCTTCGTCAATAAAGCACAGTAATATTTTGCATTGATGGCTGAACCCTGTTGGAGGTAGTCCACCAGCAGAACTCCCTTCTTATCCCAAAAAACTGTTGCCATTTGCTTCTGCACCGACCTTTGCACTCAGAATGTCTTTGGCCTGGGGGAACCACTGTGCCTCCATTCCTTAGACTGTTCCTTTGTCTCAGGATCATAACAGGAGATCCATGTCTCATCACCAGTTACCAGTTTGCCCAGGAAATCTGACTCATTTCTTGCAAAATATTCGAAAACAGCCACCAATGACTCCACAAGTTTCCTCTTTTGTTCGGTTGTCAAAAGTTTGGGGATCCACTTTGCTGCCAGCCTTCTCATTTCCAAGTCATTGTGGATAATGTCACCAACTCTCTCACGTGATATTCTCAGATATATTGCAATACTTTTGGCTGATATTCGGCGGTCCTCCATGATCATGTCATGGATGGCTTTCACATTTGCAGACACAGAGACAGAAAAAGGGCTTCCACTGGGTTTCTCACTTTCAACACCGAAATGGCCAGCTTTAAAAATGACAACCCAATGTTTAACTGTTGCATATGAAGGGCCACTGTCACCCATAGTTTGTCACATTTCATCATGGATCTGCTTTGCACCTTTCCCTTGGAGAAACAGGAACTTGATTGTGGTCCTATGTTCTTCCACATTGAACTTTTCTGGAGGTGCTGCCATGTTCACTTTGGACCTGAACATAAGTTAAAATCATAAGTAGTTGAGTTTTGCACCATTGAATACAGACAAATTGGCCAATACACCCTGCAATTTATAGCTTCCTAGCTCAATTTTTTTTCTGGGAAATGTTCAATACTTATCAGCACACCCTCATATCTAGACCAAATTCTACTCTCTCTGTGTGTGTTTTGCTTAAAATTTTGTTTTGTCGCTTATAGGCATGAGGGCCAGATATACACGAAACCCATGCTTTGAAAAATACATACCAGTCCAACCTGAGCCTCTCAAGAGTCAAGCATCTCTATTGAGTGTGCCCACCCCAAGGGAAGTGAAGAAGACCATCACTAGAAATTGGGCTTTTTCAGCTGTGGCACCCTTTTTCTGGAACAGACTTCCATTTGAGATCAGAGAATCCCTCTCCCTAAAGTCCTTGAGAAAATTATTGAAAACCGAACTGTTCAGGGTGGCTTTCAGCAACATCAGATGTCAAAATTTATGACCTGTTTGTTATATTTCACATTCCAGATTTGAAGTTATTATCATTTTTATTTGTTGTTTTGGGTTATATTCATTTCATTTCCAATTTATTGTAAATGGCTTGGTGTTATATTTTTGTTGTCAGCTCATGGTCACCTTTTGTCAATCTGAGTGTTTTACTGGAGTGTTTTCCCCTCCCCCTTTTTCCCTGGTGTTATGGTATGTCTATATGATGTAAACCGCTCGGAGTAGTGATTTCAGTAAGTGAGTCAGGCGGTCTATAAGCTAAATAAATAAAATATGTCTATGTACTGTCTTAAAATTCCTCCCCGACCCCTGGTGAAATACTTAAGGATCTGAGAGAAATTGTAGAGTTTGAGGGGTCTCTCACTCTCTCTCAAATGGATGCCCTCCTGCTAGAAATGGATAAGTAGCGTTAGCATTTTTCGCTCATGCTGAAATTAATTGTCTGTCCTGGGCCGAGATCAAGATGAACGTTGGGAAGTTCTTGCCAGTGACATTTTGTGGTACTTATATTTCTCTTTCCACAGCCATATCTCAAGATTCAAATCTCATGCCATTTTCTTATCTGAGTCCAATCATTCCTCCTGCCCCTCCCCCCGCCCACAAGAATAAAGTTTATGCTCAGTCCTCCATAAAATCTCTGCATGTGACATTTCTTAGTGTCCTCATTTTCTTCAGCTTTTCCCTTCCAAGTTGTTTCTGTGACAGGAGGGGGAGAAAAGGATATAGAAGAGTCCGCATTTAAAACATTAATGTGGCTCTCTTTGTCTTTTCTTCTGTCCAAAGCTAGCAGCACCCCGGGCTCTCTGGACACTTCTGATAGCTCAAGGTCCTTCATAGGGTCCACCACTGCCTTCTTGGCTCACAAACACACATACAAGCAAACATTATTATTATTTTATCAGGTACTCTAATCAGGATTGTGCAGATTAGGGGAGCAGCCATTTTACATTCCCGTCAGCAACCCAGAGAGATGTGACATTGAAGAGTTGGGGCTTTAAAATGGCAGCTAGACCCATAACCTTGGTTTAATCAGTTTTCAGAACACTGTTGTCTATCACTAAGTCTCAAACAGGGGTTGTAAGGTACTTCTTCTTGGACCCCTTTGAAACCTGGAGCTGGCCCTGATTCAGAGACTGTAAGAGTAGGATTGATAGATAGTAGGGCTACACTGGAACAAAGCTGTACTCCAGCCAGGACTTGCAGGGTTTCCCCATTCCCTCTGTTGCGATCCTAAAATAGCTGGGAAAGAAATGGCTTAATTTTCCTAGGAACAGAATATTGCTATAAGTTATCCCTGTTGCGCCCCAGGGAAACCGCCCCAGAGGAAGACCACAGCTGCGATACAAGGATATCTGCAAGCGGGATCTGAAGGCCTTAGGAATGGACCTCAACAGATGGGAAACCTTGACCTCTGCGCACTCAGCCTGGAGGCAGGCGTTGCATCACAGCCTCTCCCAATTTGAAGAGACCCTTGTCCAGCAGGCCGAGGCAAAGAGGCAGTCCCGAAACCAGCCAAATCAGGGAGCTGGACAGGGAACAGATTGTATTTCTCTTCAGTGTGGAAGGGATGGTCACTCTCGAATTGGCCTTCTCAGCCACACTAGATGCTGTTCCAAGTCCTCCATACAGAGCACGTTACCATCGTCTCTCGAGACTGAAGGATGCCTAAAAAAAATCTCTGCCATAGAAAGTATTTGAAGGCTGTTTGGTCTTGAGTGAGCAATTAAGAGCCATTATCTGTGCAAAAGACTAACTCTTCATTTGTTGATATGGTCTAATCTAGTTGGCAGCATTTTTGGACTCTCCATAGTAGGGGGCTTCGATCAGGACTATCATGAAGAACATTTGTACTCCCAAATTTATCACTACGCTATTGCTGCTGAGGTCTCAAGGAACTGCTTTGCTTCCCTGAGTGTCAGGTGGGGAGAGAAATCCAGAACTGGCAGTGCAGGAGGAAGAAGAAAAAAACTGTTGTGTGTTTAATGTCCGTGCACCCCTCTCTCCTCCACTCCTGACAGCTGCCAGGAATGTAAATCTTTGCATTCAGTTTATTTAAAATATTTATATGCTGTCTCTCTCCTAGAGTCTCCAAGGTTGCATGCAATAGGAGAAGAAACAAAATTAAACATTTTGTTTATATATAATAAACAAATAATAATATTTTAAAAGTATTGAACAAATATTGCCTTAAAACTCATAATAGGGACAACATTAAAAACACCAGTAAAACACAGAATAAAAAGCTCCCTTTAAAAAAAAAATCCCCTTCATCAGTCAGTCATTACACAGTATATAAATTTAAATAAATTTTAAATTCTCATTCCTGGGTTGACCTGGGAGCTTATCCAGATCTCTGCATCTGTAGCTTCTAACTGTAGTATCTCCAAACACCCTTGATGCTAGTCTGTTGGGATGCTAAGCAAAACATTAACAGTGTGAAAACATTCAGATTCAAAAAAATAAAATAAAAGCTAACTGCAAACATGACAAAGAAAGGATAATGACCTCAAGAGGGCACGGCAGTTTTCTTCCCATTTTCCTTCCATCATTGGCCCCATTAAGAAGCCGTTTTGGCCTAAGGAAAAGCTAACGGCTGGATGCCTTTCTAAGTAGGCTAAAAACCTTGATAAACAATGCCCCCCTGGACATTCGTTCCATTAAATGACAGCTGGCATAAAATATAAAGAGCATTGTAACAACCGTGCAAACTTTTGCACCAAACCAGCAGGTTTTCTGTCTCTCTCTCTCTCTTCTTTTGCTAAAATAACTCTTTGTGATGTATTTATTTTATTTTATTTATTTATTTATTTATTTATTGCATTTATATGCCGCCCATCTAGACATAGTCTACTTGTATGTGTACCACTTCTGAATATCAGCTACTCCCCTGCAAAGCCAAACCAAAACAAGTCATGTACAGTCTATATAGGATGATCAAGAAGCCAGCAATGCCTGCCAACCAGATAGACTAGTTAGAGAAAAGAGATGCCCTTGTATTTGTGTTTCCCAGAGAGGTGTGGATTGGGCACAGCTGCTCTGGTTGGAGACCGCACTCACAAAAGTGTGCCAAACTTTTAAAGTTGCTTTAAAAACACACTTAAACTCCTCCTTCGTCACCTTTAACATGATAGGGGTGTCACCTTTAACATGATAGGGGTAGCATCTGGTAGCCACAAAGAATTTGCTAAATTAGCTTCATATAAATCAGTACAGTACATACTGAAAGCACCTTTTTGCATCAGAATGTTGGAAATTATAACATACTACAGCCTGCCAGAAGGACAAATACATGGAAATCAAGACTCAACTTTCACTATAAGCAACTGGGGCTATGATAATTTGGACAAAGAGCCCACAATCGTAAAATAGTTAGGTATGCCCTCTGGCATAAAACTCAGCTGCTGAAAATCTCAGCAGAGGTTTGCTGCCAGTTAAGAAGTCAGTAGAGTCATTTGCCTTTATGCACTAAGTCAGATCTGCAGACTTACTGGAACAGACAATAAGGCTAGCAAAACCAAAAGGCAATAGGAAAAGATGGATCGACTCAGTAACAGACATCACAGCCCTGAGAGAACTGAGTGAGACTGCTAATGATAGAACCCTTAGGAGGGCATTAATTCATAAGGTTACCATAAGCAGGAAGCAGGTTGATGGCCCAGAGTAACAAAAAAAAATCTGTGTAGGGTCTCTCTCTCTCTGCGGCTGCTTACTTTCTAGCAAATGAGTATTTGTCGGGGACCATGGGTGGCTGGTGGAAATGTCACCACAGTGGTCACCATGATACAAACTAGGACCCCTTTCAGAAGGTGACCTCCACTTTTAGAGCAAACATTTGGAACTGTTAGGAACTGCTGGACAGCTGATGAACCCTGAACAGCTGGTAGAGTTCAGCTCCAGAAACCAGCATGGCCGTGTCCATGTTGGCAGGGGGATTCTGAGTGTTATAATCCACCAAAAGTAACTTTTCCAAGCTTTTGCCAATGCAAATGTCCACAGCTAAAGCGTCTCTGACTGATGGCCACTCAACCTCTGTTTGAAACAAAAGGGACTCCACCCCTTTCTGAAGTTTGTTCCACTGCTAAATAACCCTTACTTTAGACTTCTTTCCTATCATTAGAACCCATTACTTCAGATCCTGCTCTCTGGACAAGCAGAAAATAAGTTTATTCCATCTTCCATAGGATGTTCATTCATATGGCTGTCATATCACTGTCACAAAAGGGTGACCACTAGATCTTTTTATCCCAAGAAGAATAATATTTAACAGCAAAGGACCTCACAAGACACATTAATAAATGCAAAATGAATATACTTTATTACCTATTGATTACAATTCTAAATAAAGGGGTGCATCCAGCACATTCACGCCACATACATACTCACCAAAGAGAGAATAATTCTTTATATGCATCGTCCAAGTTCCAAAGAAAGTAGTTAGCTCCAAAAGGCTTTTGGTCTCAGCAGACAAATTATGGCTGCCTGGACCCCTCTTTTTATATTCTTTTTGGGCAGGTTGCTAGCTGGGCATGCGCATTAGATGTTTCTCTGTTTCCCCCCTAGATATGTGGTCTTTGTCACTTATTGTGAAGTCTGGAATGCTTAATGAGTCTTCCATCACTTAGTGGACAGGTGTGGAATCTGCTTCCTCACAAGGATCCATTGTGAATTTCTCACAATGAGGGCTTATAGCCAGAAATACAAAGTCCCATAGTTCCTCTGGGTTTTGTTGGTCTCCATCTTTGTGTCCTAACTCTCTCTCTCTGGTTCTTCACCTTATCCAGGCCAAACATGCACGCATCTTACATCACCTCTCAGTCTTCTCTTATTCAGGCTCAACTTGCACAACTCCTTTAAGCCATAAGTCTTGGGTTTCCAGATCTGTCGACTGAGTTAATCTCTCTCCTCTGGAGACAACCTGGTGTGCTGATATTCCTAAATTGGGTGAAGCCCAGAACTAGATGACATCTCAGTGAAGCAGAACAGAGTGATAATATTGCTTCCCATGATCTGGAATAACTGTTGTTGCACCTTAGAACTGCAATAGCCTTTTTTGCTGCCATATCTCTCTGTTGGCTCGCATTTAGCCTGTAATCTATTAAGCCCTCATGCAAACTGCTATCAAGCTAGTTGTCAGCCATGGTATATAAATGTACCTGGTTCTTCCTGTCTAAATGTAGAAGTTTACATCTGTTGTTGCTGAAATTCATTTGGTTTGTTTTGGTCTTTTTCACCAGCCTCTTGAAACATGGAGATATGATCTACATCTCTCAGTTTCATGTAATGAACATATGGGTGGGTGGAACATATCAACGTCTTCACAGATCTCCCCACAATCAAGTGTTCCTCTTACAACCACCATCTAGGCCTCAGATTGACTAGGTAAAATTACCAATGGTGGGGTGTTCAACCTCAAGACACCTGGGGCACTGCCTCCTGCAACTCCTTACACACCCCACAAAATCTTACCAAAATGGGTTTCCTTAAACTGGAAAAAATATTTCTCCACTTTCTGGGCAAAAGTTGGCTCAACATTTAGCCTGTATATATATTTAAACCAAAACTGGTGGGAGGGGTGCAAGGTGACATTACCCCCCCCTAGTTCCTAGAGGGGCACAAAGGGCCTAGGGGTACTGTGCACCACATTTGCACTCTTGCGAATGCAACTGAAGAAAGCAAATGACAGTCAAAAGTATGGCGATGTTTTCCAAATGAAAGCCTAATTTTTGGCTTATAGCAGAAGTGATTGGTTTCCCTTTGCTTTCCAAAATATATTGATTAATTGATTGATTATACAGTGGGGTCTTGACTTAAGAACGGCTCGAGTTAAGAACATTTTGAGTTAAGAACCGCTCTCATAGGAAAATATTGACTTGACTTACATACTTAGATTTGAGTTAAGAACTGAAAAAAACCATGTGGGAGGCAGGGAAAGTGCAAAATGTGAACTTTCAGTTAACTGTTGGCCAGTGAAAAGGGTGCCTGTCTGCTTCCTCACTCCTCCCAGCGTTTAGAGAGTGGATTGGGAGACAGTCTTCGGACTGCCTGGTACTGTACTGCCTGGACTGTATTTTCCCTGCCTTCCCTGAACCTTTCTTGACCTAAGAAAAAAAGAAACAAAATATCCCCCTCTAGTGGTCGAAGGCAGAATAGCAGTTTCCCATTAGTTTCTATGGACGGAAAAGAGCAGATATGGATCAAATGGTTTTCAATGCATTCCTATGGGAAATGCAGATTTGACCTGAGAACTTTTTGACTTGAGAACCGCCTTCCAATACGGATTAAGTTCTCAAGTCAAGACCCCACTGTATTTATATAGGCCCTTCTGCTAATACTGGCTACAGGGTGGCTTACAGTACTGGGAATCTTATAATATCCTTTATATAGGGATAGTAACACTAATTAACACTAATTCTTGGGTTATTATGGGGATTTTTTTTCTTCCCTGTGCTATTAGTATTGCTATCTTTGCAGAACGCATTCACAGGAGTTCTCTCATTTCTTTTTTTTTATCAAATGACCTTGTTCCTGTCCTTGTTGATGGTCTTTGTAGGATAATTGAAAACACACACACACAACTGTCTTGAAGTTTCTTTCTTTCTTTTTAATGCATTTAAAGAAAATGGAAAGGATGTCATAAAAACACAGTAAGCAAAAAAAGCGCAGGGACACCTTTGAATAAAAGCTCCAATTAGGTGTGTGCAATGCTATGTTTTTCCAAGCCTGAATTTGCATGCTGGATGAATAGGATGGCAAACGCTTCTAGGATGTAAACAAGAGAATAGGAAACTACCGTTCCAAGGCCATCAAGGTAGAGAAGGGGAGGAGAGAGAGAGAGAGAGACATTGAGCATCAGGGTGGGAATTTCACAGCTCCTGAATTTGCTCCCAAAGGGACAGGGGCAGAACATTCCCAATTAAACTATCCTGATTGATCTATCTAGCAGCTCAGTGGGTTGGAGCATCAGACTGTAGGAGCCAGAAGCCAAGCATTCTAATTCCCACTGTGCCTATCAGGAGAAGTGTTGGCCAAGATTAGGTGGAGGTTGTGGGGCTGACGGGGTTTCCTTCCCCGCCACCTGGGAGCCCTTGGGCAAACCTCATAGCCCCAAAGCGCCACCGGAAGGAGGGACTGGGTAGGCTCTTTTGAGTACTTCATATCTAGAAGAGCTTGGGCAGAGTTGCTATGTGTTAGAATCCTCTTATAATTAATTAATTACAACTGCTGATGTAGGGAAACTACATAAAGTAATATTCTCTCCCTCCATTAATAAAGGGCATTGATGCAGCCTTGAAGGTGGGACTTACTTTTTTTTTAAGTGCCAGAAACCACCATTCTGAGAAAGTTGTACAGTGGGACCCTCATATCTGTGGGACTGGTATCCATGGTTTTTACTCATCCATGATTTGAAAAATATTAAAAGAAAAAAACTAGAAATATGTATTTTCACAATGCATTTACCAGAACTGACTGCTAGAGGGAGCCAGAGACCATGCTATGTGTTCTTTTTGAACAATACATAGCATGGTCTCTGGCTCCCTCTAGTGGCTATGTCTGTTAATACATGTGAAAATACTTTTTCCTGAATTTTTTCTTTTTCTTTTACCATGCTATGTATAGTGTTCGCTATTATCCACACTGGAACCAATCCCCCGTGGATAGTCCTTCTGTAATATCTCCTTTTTCCAAGTTTGGGTAAGGATGCACTGGAATTCTCAGATGTAGCACATACAAATGCAGAGGGCAAGATTATTCACTTGCATATTTAAAGGCTACAAAAGCCTGCAGGGCCATGGGATAAAGCACCAGTGCTAGCTAGGTGCCTGTCAACCTCCTATAGTAACAGTGAGACGAGCCATAGCTAGTGGTTCCCAACCCTGGGTCCCCCAAATGTTCTTGGACTGCAACTCCCAGAAGTCCTGGCCAGCACAGCCAGTAGGGCAGGCTTCTGAGGGATGCAGTCCAAGAACATCTGGGGACCCAAGGTAGGGAACCACTGAGCCATACGAATACATATACTTAGAACGCCATTATGCAATGGTGGCCCTTAGTGGAGCAATTTTTCCACTTCTGCACATTGGAGAGTTCTTTCTATTAGTGCACTTGAAAGGCTCCTTCTCACTTCTGTCAAGGTGTGAACATAGGGCTCACCCAATACTTTTTTTTGTCCAAGGCAAAGAACACCTGAGGCACTTACCTCACACTGTCTAAAGGAAGGCCTGGGCCTATGTGGCATTCCCATGCAGCAAAAGAAAACAAAATGAGACAAAATAAAACAATACACCAAGAGGGTCTTGTAGAGCCCTCCAGCCCCTTCCCACATGCACACGGGGGATTTGAATGACAAAGGACAAATTTACAATTAGGCTCGAATCTACCACGCATCACCGCAGCAGCCCAGGTAAGTTGGCTTTCTGGACTGTGGGATGATGCAAGCAAACTACATATCTTTTACGTAGAAGAATAAAGTCTGCATCCAGTTTTAATCTCAAAACAACCATGCCTCCTAAGTTCCCTGTCTGGTTCAAAAAAGTAACTTTCCCTAGCTGTGAGTCTAGTAGAAGGTGCTTTATCTATCTCTGCTGTTCCCTGGCCGTACATCTGCAGTATTCTAGAACAGCGGTCCCCAACCTTTTGGGGACCGCGGACCGTCTGAGCCTCCAAGGAAGGTGGGGGCCCCCACAGGTGCACGGAGGTGCGCACACTCTCTCAGGTGCATGCGCAAAGTGGTGGGGGAGCGCCCGCCTGCCAGCACTGGCATGAGCACTTCCCCACCCCTTAGCGCATGCGCTGGTGCACTTGCACACCCACCCGTGCACCCACCCACCCCTTCATGTGAGCACGCGGGCAATTGGGCGCATGCGTGAAGGGGTGGAGGAGCACCTGCCCACGAGCGCCGGTGTGAGCGCTTCCCCATCACTTCGTGCATGCGCAGGGGTGCCTGCATGCCCACCCACGCACCCACGCACCCCTTTGTGCAGGCACTCGGGCGCACGCGTGAAGGGGCGGGAGAGCACACACGCTGGTGCTGGTGCGTGCGCAGATCAGCTGTGGGGAGGGGAGTGCATGTGGTCTTCATGGCCCAGTCCAGCTCAGGCCATGGACCGGCACCGGGCCGCGGACCGGGGGTTGGGGACCTCTGTTCTAGAAAGCTGTGGATCCAGTGGGAGCTTAGAAAAGTAATTTTTGAAGACTGTCCAAAAAAAGTGAACCAGCGAGTGAGAAGCCCTTAATTGTGGGTCATGCTAGGTGGAAGATTCTGGAAACTGGAGTGCCAGCAAAAGTAGTGTTCCTATGCTCTCTCTATCAATAATCAAACATTAGGTGCAAATGTACGGCTCTCCCTTTCTCCCTTTATTCTCAGAATAGTTCTACGACATTGATTAGGCTAAGAGTACAACCGGGCCCGGGACTCAGTGAGGTCCATCGCTGGGACTCAGGTCTGTCGAGTCATAATCTAGCACTCTGAACACACTACACAGGGCTAAACTGGTTTGAGTAGAACAATTAATAATGGGTTCTTCTTCTTCACATTGAAATTAATGCGAACCTAAAACCTTGGTCCTAAGAATACAGGATTTCACTGCTCCAGAGTTCGTGTTTCCAATTAAATTTAAAAGAAATGTCTTTTGACAGAACCTCTGGGAAGTGATCCTTCAGGAATACCCACACATGCACACCTTCACTGAAGTTTGGATGCTACATCTGTTCTCTCTCTTCCCTAAGCGTCCACCATGGAAGGCCAATATCGGCTGCCCCTTCCTTCCCCAGGTTTCCTCAAACCAGGAAAACAAGTTGAGGATTGACCATAAATATTGAAGATAATACTTGGGAGTCCTAAGTTGCATTCTTCCAGAATACCTTCAACGTTCTGGCTGACAAGTAAGGTACTTTGGAAAGAAGGAACGCACCGGGGAGAGGGAGAAATGCTTCTAAAACACGGCCAGAACTCAAGAAGTGAACATTTAATTGGCCTAAAAGCCAAGAACTAACTGCTGACCTTAATGGAATGTGGATTACCGTCTGGCAAGCATGTGGGCTAAGTCTGAACATCTGTCGTCCGAGGTGCTACCGTATATCTCAACTGGAGGTAACGTCTGTTCAATCAGCCTGTGCCAAACTCCAGATGAAAGCTCACAAGATAAATAAATGCATCAAGTGTATCTTAGAGCATCGGGGAAATTATTTCCTCCCACCACCATCACCATCCAAATTGGGTGCACATTTCAAGCGTCAATCCAGTCCATCAGCTGTTCATCAGAAACGTTACATATCCTCCCTGTGGAATCTGCTACAAAATTGTAGAGAGCTGTTTCCTGTCAGGGACGACAACATTGGGTTAGGAGCTCAGAAACATTAAAAAGAAAAAAAATGGATGGCAACTCTCAGTGGCCCTGCTAGATGGTGGATTCTGGGAACTGTAGTCCCAAACCAAAGGAAAGTTTCCGAACAGGTTAAAAGGGCAATGCTCCGATCTGAAATCAGCCTGCGTCCTGTATTATGACTAAAAGCAATAGGTTAAATCCAGCGATGAGTCTCTAGGAAGGCCCATAAAAACAGTAGGACTTTGATAAGTCCACACCTATGTAAGTCCCATTGATTCGATGGGGTCTACTCTAGTTAAAACTGTTGTTTGATTTACATGGGAATTTTCTTGATCTCTGGAGTGACATTTCCAAATCAAACTTTTAAAAAAAAATTAAGTAGCTTTCTTGAAATATAAGCATCATGTGTCGTCAAGTCAATTCTGACTTATAGTCAGGGTTTTCCAGGTATAGAATACTCAGAAGTGGTTTGCCATTCCCTTCTTCTGGGGGAATCTTGGGGCTGTGCAGCTTGCCCAAGGCCACACAGTCTAGTTTCCCACCTCCACCAGGAGACTCAGTGGGACATGCAATTATTAGTTGTATTAGTATTATTAATGGAAATATATTTCTTTATATGGTTAGTGCCCACCGTATCTAGGCTTTAAGAAACCAGTGACCACCCTGTTGTTCATTGCAAAACTCTGAGAGATGCATCTGCTTCTAACTAGCAAGCAAAAATAAGGCAGTTAATTTTAATGGCTGCACCTAATTTGAACTATTGCTTAGGAATGTTGCTTCCCCCCCCCCACTATTTATTCTGTTTAATTTAAATTAAAATAGTAGATTAAAATATTTTTACCATGCCTTCCTCCTTTAAAAGGACACAAGCCGACTTATCATCACTGAAAGACAATATTTAAAGCTAAAAACAGTAAGTATCCAACAGTGATTTACATTATTAAAAGCCACTATTTAAGGCTAAGAACAATGAGTTTAAAGAGGCAACTTACATCATTAAATGACAATATTTAAAGCTACAAACAGTGCTTATACAAATATTTAAACGGAATAAACAAATAAAACACCTCTCCCAAAATAAAATCCCAAATTTTAGCTTTTCTAAACTCTGCTCAGACTGACTGCTCGTGATTAGCAGAATTACTCATCTGAACAAAACTTTACATCCATGAGCTTGGAAAAGTTACTTTCAGAACTAGAAGCCTCTGATTCCTGCAGACCATGCTTAGTGGCGGATCTGAGATTTGTGGTCCAAAAAAAGGACTAACTTTTCTACATTCTATATTAGCCCACCAAATATCCTGGGCAGTCCTTTAATTTGTTTTGAATATGCTTTTTGTTTAAATGAAAAATTGACGAAGATGAAAGAGAGAGTGGAGAGATATCAGGAATATTCTTTTTAAATATATATATATTTTTAAAAGGACAATGGTCCAGGAGTGACTCTCTTTTATTTCAAGAAGCGTGGTGATCTAATGATCTCAAATAACATGACTCGCAAACATTTATCCTTCATTAACAAAGGCATAAAACAGAAGATTATGAAAAAATTAGCCCTAACCTGCCGCTAAGCTTTATCCCTCACCTCAGAAGCCTGCCACATACCATTTTCATTTGCATAATGACTGGTTCGGGATTCCGCGCCTGAATTGGGAGGTTAGTTGCATTTTATGCAATTAATGGAGGAGAATTAACACAATGTCACTACAAAGCCCTGCCTGAGAGGAGCAGGAGAGTTTAATGAGGCCTTGTAAAGCAAAATGGTCAGGTGTATGCATGACCACATTTCTCCAGAGAAAGAGGTTCGCTCTTTTGCAGCTGAAGGAGTCAGAGCAGAAGCCAGAGGCCCGTGGCCTGCGTTCGACCTGATCCCACTACGAACTGGCCTGATGCTCTGAAGGCTGGCTTGCCCATTAATTTTGCCATGTTCAAGCCATGTTATGTAGCATCTCGTGGCAGCTGTTATGAGGTGATAAACATCGCACTGGGAAACCACATGTCACAGGGAATGGCAGCATCAAAGCTTGCTTAAAAGCTTTCTGTTTTGTTTTTGTTTTTTCTATTTCAGCATCGGTAGCTGGAACATGGGATGCACAGTGTGTTGTCGTGTGGATACAGTAATGGACTAGGACCCGGGAAACCTGAGTTCGAACTTCCTCTCATCCCTGGAAACTCACTGGGGATGCAGAACTAGTAAAAGCTCTCCTTAAATATCTCATTTAAGGCAGAGACAGATTTCACTTTCTTGGACTCCATGATCACTTCAGATGGGGACAGCAGCCCCAAAATTAAAAGATGCCTGCTTCTGGGGAGGAAATTGATGACAAACCTCGACAGCATCTTAAAAAGCAGAGACATTACCTTGCCAACGAAAGTCTGCATAGTCATAGTCAAAGCTATGGTTTTCCCTGTAGTGATGTATGGAATTGAGAGCTGGATGATGAAGAAGGCTGACCGCCGAAGAATTGATGCATTGGAATTGTGATGCTGGAGGAGACCCTTGAGAATCCCCTGGACTGCAAGGAGAACAAACCTATCCATTTTGAAGGAAATCAACCCTGAGTGCTCACTGGAAGGACAGATCCTGAAGCTGAGGCTCCAGTACTTTGGCCATCTCGAGCACCATCCAACTTGGCACACTTGTACAGGGGATTAAGAAGGAAAAGAAGAAAGAGAGAAAAGGGTAGATGAAAAATATATATTAGAAGCCTTAGAGAACATAAACATCACTAAAGAAGAAGACTAGTTTAATGGTCCCTGGAGCTGAAACAGAAGCAATGAGGCAAATATAACCCAAGAAAGTTCCTGCTCAATAGAAATAATTATTCCGTATTTGTGAAGTCTGTCAAACTGTGGAATAATCTCTTCTGGGAAGTTCTGTTCCCCGAATGATGTCAAAGAAGATGGTAAAATATACTATAATACAGTTTGGAATTGCCATTACCTCATAGGTGTTTCGAGACCGATATCCAGACCTACAGCTCCCTTAGCACCACTGGAACAAATTTGTTCCATTAAATAGAATTCCTGCCATGATGAATCCAGAGACATCATTGTGACACCCAGCTTTTCGTTTACGTATTTCAACAGCCAAAACACCACCCAATAAGATCAATAAAGGACTGCCAGCTTTCAAGTGCAGTCGGCACCTGGAAATCTGAGGCCTGGTTTATCCATGCAACACAAAGGTGCTGCTCAGCTTCAGGAATGGCTTTACACAGTGTATGTGCTGATACCAACAGTGGCCCAATTTAAAATAGAGGAGAAAAAGAGAGGGAAAGAGGAGCAAGAGGGAGGTGAGAAAGGGGAAGAGCCATAGTAGAGGGATATCTGTGCGTGACATGTGCTGAGGAGAATTTAAAAGGCGAAGAGGAGCTAGACTGGGATGTTGGGGTCATGAAAGGCTTATGGGCTTTGTGATCACACGTAATTAGGATAACAAATAGCCTCTTAGAGATAGAAGTTAAAGAAGTAAGCCACACAGAGGGAGGTCTGCCAGCAGTGCTCCTGATGGGCGACTAGTCTGAGGAAGCAGAATGGGCAGTCTTCACTGCCCTGCCCCCAGGAGGCTGTGCTTTTATTAACCTTACAAGCTAACAGATAGTTGACAGCGTACAGATAGCTGACAGAGTTCAGATAGGACAATGGTTACATCATGCCATTATGATTGGCCTAAGGAAAGGCTCTATGCAAGCTCTCTATCCCCTCTGAGAGAGAAGAAGAATGGTGGGCACTCATGCCCCTCAGAAGCAGTTGCAACGTCATCCAGGAGGGCCTGCCCTCTACTGTAGATTAAGCCAACAGCTTAGCAACCTTGGGAATGGCAACCCCACACTGGGAGACTGAGGGAGAAAAGGAGGAGAAAAATAAAGGAAATGAGGTGAAAGAAGAAGACGTTCCCCTAGGATGGTTAGAAATGGAGGACCCCCCCTGAACGGGACAGTGTGTCAAAATGAAACTGCCCCTAGAGGAAATAGAAAGGAAACAGCAATATCGCAACGTGAGACCTGAGGGGAGTAAGATAGGAAAAGAGGGAGAAGAGCCGAAAAGGCAAAGAAAGCAAGGATTTGCGATACAGCTTGGGGAAAACAGAACCCTTGGAATGGACGGTATATGTCTATTCCCAAGAAGGAAGATCCATGGAAGAAGGGGGCCAAACCGGGAGTGATGTCGCATCCAGAAGCGCCCACGGAGGGAGAGAGAGTGGGCTCGGCACTCTTCTTGCGGTCCCATGTGTCCCAGTCTGAGGAAGCCCACGAGAAAACCCACAGATTGTGAACAGTTTGGAGTAAAACCCCGACGGTGAACTCTTTCATGCTACCTGAGAAAAGGGACTGTTATGTTGAATGTAAATAAACTTAGGGACCCGTTGGTCCAACCAAAGTTGTTGTTCATGGTTCTCCAGTGTTTGAAAATAACAAAAAGGGGAATGGGGTTTTCCCAAATTTGAACCCACTCACAAACAGTTCCTTAAGGCTTCAGCCAATGACACCACTGCTGCCCTTTTACCGTGTTGTTTGTGGTGGTTGCCTCATTTTACCTAATAGTGGGGATGCTCCTAAATAGGGATGCGCAAAATTGTGGGTTGGTGTGTTTTTTTTGTGTGTGTGTGTGTTTTTAGATTCCAGCTCCCAGAATTTCCAAGAATTTCATGGGCAGAATTTGGGAAGTTCCAACCCATAGACACAGGTCTACAGATACCGACATTTCACTCACCTAGAACAGGGCCTATCTTCCAGGCTGTTAGGTTGTTTCAAGCCTAATGTTGTTAATGTACAAAAGCAAACTGCCCAAGTGCTTTCTGGGAGGATGGGAACTATGGTATCACTGCCCCACTAGACTGTACTGGAGCAGTGGTTCTCAAACTGGGGTCCCCAGATGTTCTTGGACTGCAACTCTCAGAAATCCTGGCCAGCGCAGCAAGTGGTGAAGGCTTCTGGGAATTGCAGTCCAAGAACATCTGGGGACCCCAGTTTGAGAACCACTGTACCAGATGGTAGTACTACTGTCCTATTAATTTAGCATAGCAATTCTTTGGAGCTTCAAGTGGCTTCAGAGCTTGGGGTCTGGTGATGATCCTTCTCCAAGGTCCAGCATCAGGGCTTGAAAAACCTCATGTGTCATGCAAGCTGTAGGTATGGCTGTGTAGGATGCCACCCCAAGACCTAGTCCCTGCACCACATCAACAAGCAGGCAAGGAGGTGTGGGAATATCTCTCATCAAATTTTAGAGAGTTTCCACCTTTAATTTTGGACATAACAAAGCTACAGTACATTGATCAATGGTCTGACACAGCACAAGGCAGCTCCTTATGGCCATGGAAGGAAGGAAGGAAGGAAGGAAGGAAGGAAGGAAGGAAGGAAGGAAGGAAGGAAGGAAGGAAGGAAGGAAGGAAGGAAGGAAGGAAGGAAGGAAGGAAGGAAGGAAGGGAGGGAGGGAGGGAGGGAGGGAGGGAGGGAGGGAGGATGGATGGATGGATGGATGGATGGATGGATGGATGGATGGATGGATGGATGGATGGATGGATGGATGGATGGATGGATGGATGGATTTCACATCCATTCTAAATAGAATGCTGATATGCTCTACCAAATGATGATTTGTATGCCTTAGTGAACTGTTGCACTTATTTGGATAGAGTACCAGTGCATGTAGCAAATGACCTGAGACAGTGGGAGGGGGCAACCAAAGATTGATAACACACAGGCTTCCCCCTCCTGTCTTTTGAAACAAGCATATTTCCTCCTTCCCTCTCTGAAGTCAATTCCTTGTCTCAGCTAGACTGACACCGAGTCACAAAGCTTCTTCATCATAACTCAGCCCACCTGCATACATAGAAAGCAGCTTTAGAGGCATCTGTGACCAAGTTTAGGAATCTGTCCCCCACACTGTCCCTGCATGGATTTACTGAAACAATGAATATATATTTTCTATTTTGACCAAATTACTGCTATGCAATAGTTATACTAGGAAGCTGTAAGTCCTTTGTTACAAATTCCAAATATATCTAGTTATACTAGGGAGCTGTAGTCCTTTGTTACGAATTCCAAATATATCTACTTGCAGAACTACGAACATGTACACTACATGTACAAAGGAAGATCTAATAAATGGCCAAGAAATGCTTATTGAAGTAGTCTGCATCTCGTCAAAAATAGCCTAATCATCTTAACATTTTAATTTGTTTTAAATTTTACCGGTATTTCATAGATGCCCATAATTTTAAGTTGTCCAACATTTTGATGTTAATAAAATACAGCAAACTCGGCTATTACAAAGTGGGTTTGGATCTAATCCCCAAACGGAATCTGAGGGATTGTGGGTTGTTTCTTTAATTTCCACCACCACCCCCCATATGTGCACACACTCACCTCCTTGTTTTATTCCTAACTAGGCCTTGTCACGTTGCTTCAGCCAACTATGCTCCCTTATACAGGCATTCTAGAACCATCAGCAGAAAGACTGACCTTTCACTCTTAGGCCATGGAAGGAGGCATGCTGTATGCTGTATCCCTGGGCAATATTCAAAATAAACTAGTCGGACAGTAACTTCTTCCCCCCACCCATTTGGCTAGCTGATTTGCAGTGTGGAATATGCATAAACTCTTGAAAAGAGATGCTTATTAGCATTCTCAGCCGGAGGCAACATGCCACAATTTCATGAGCTGACGGGTCAGGGAGAAAAATGGGGGAAATAGGCAAAATAATGGAAAATCTTCATACAACAAGTCACTTCTCTTGGACAAGCGATCCCTTTGTTTTGGATGGATGAACAGACCATTCTCTGCATGGGAGAACGATTAAAATAGGGTGAAAACAAAGAGAGATTCTATGCGCTATTTTTATCGAGAGCAAAGGAGTAAACAAAGAAGACTAAACATACAACGGCAAAGTTTGGTACTGGGAATCCCAAAGCAAGCTAGGGCTGGTCCTTCAGATGTTCTTAGGGGAGATAAAGACCTAGTGCTCCCAGGTGAGCAACTTCTCATTCCTTGAGATTTCACACCCAAAACCTTAGGGAGATGGAACCTTGTGATATCGTATGAGCCCTTGAGAAACAACTGGAGATGGACATAAACCTAACTATGAATCCGGAACCATCCCCCCCTCCCATGAACCAGGCTGGTTCGTGATTCAGTTTGTGGATCCCATTTTGCCAAAATGAAACAAAGTGCTGAGTTTTTCCCCCACTCTGCACTTTGCCTTGTTTTGGCAAAATGGATGTTCCTTTCCCTCCTTTCCACTGGCTCCATCATCTCCCTCCCTGGTCCTGCCACCTCCTCCTCTTCCTGCTCCACCTCCACCATCTTCAGAGGCGTGCACTGTGCGGAGACCACAGGCCTGGCTCCCGGAAGGGAAGCCAGGGTGTTCTGTCTGAAGATGACAGCAGTATCAGAGGCAGTAGGGCCAGAGAGAGAAGGGGGCAATGGGGTCAGGAGGAAGGGAGCAGTGGTGTTACGTTCCCCTTCCCTCAGGCACAAACCAGAAGAACAAATCATGAACTGGTTAATTTTTCCGGGGTTCGGGGCAGTTCGTGGTTTGTGGGTAGTCACGAAACACACCCGTTCAACATTTTTTCCAGTTCGTGCCCATCTCTGCTAAAAACACCAAAATGCAACAAAAGCAAAACAAAAGATTGTGGTGCCTTTAAGACTAACAAAGGTCCCCCACCACTACCCTCAGGGGTTTCATCAAAGAGCAATCCATATTCATGGTTCCTTCATCCTGAAACGAATGGAATACGTAGAATTATGGAAGGATCCAAGGATCATCTAGTCCAGTAGCTCCCAACATTCAGTCCCTCCCCGCCCCCCCGATGTTCTTGGATTAAAAATTCCAGAATCCTTCACCACTAGCTGTGCTGGCCAGGATTTCTGGGAATTGCAGTCCAAAAACACCTGGATCGCCCAAGATTGAGAACCACTGATCTAGTCCAACCCAATGTCAATGGAAGACTTCTCAGCTAAACAGGCCCAGCAGATGGCTGTCCAACTTCTGCTTAAAAGCTCAAATGAAGGCGAGTCCACCAGCTTCTGAGATACTCTTTTCTAATGCTGAGCAGTCCGTACTACTAGTGATGTCTTCCTAATGTTTAGGCAAAATCCTTTCTCTCATAAATTGAGGCCCTGCCTTCCAGACCTACCAAAGACAAATTCGCTCCATCTTCTGTGTGATGGACCTTCAGGTCTTTGGCTCACAAATCATTCCCTCAGCCTCCTCTTTTCTAACTTGGTCAACACTCATCTGGACTTGTTCCAGTTTGTCAACATCTCTCTTCATTGTTGGTGCCCAGAACTGCGAACAGTATTCCAGAGGAGGCTTGACCAAAACAGAATAAATTAGTATTTACTTCCTTCAATCCGGACCACTATAGTATAAGGAGAGTAACTTTCAAAGAACCATTATTTTCATAATTTTGACAGCCAATGTTGGAAGTTTGAATTCCTCCTGGCGCATGTGTCTATATTGTTATTAATGAAATTATGTGGTCTATGTTGGTGTATATAATTTTGTCTCTGGCTTAGATTCTTGGGAACCAGAGGTAGAGATGGAGAGAAGGCGTAGCAGAAGTTATTCAATTTTTCTTTTCATCTAAGTGATATATCACTTTTCCTATTAGGCTTTAATTTGCTTAAGCGCAGGAAGCATCAGCAAGTAAGTTCTGTTTTAATTAGACAGGTACTAAACAGCCCTAGTAGTAATTTGAATACTGATAAGGCAGAGCATTCGCTGGTCCGTGAACAAAAAACAATTTTACAGCATTAGATTGACTTGAAGTGCAAGCAGGGCAGGAGGCTGGTGAGGAGAAAATTGAGGGAATCCTTTAAAGCAAAGCAAAGTGTGCTGCTTATATACCACCCCATAGTGCTTAAAGCATTCTCTGGGTGGTTTACAATTTAATTATGCAAGCTACACATTGCTGCTGCCGTCACCACCAGTACACGAACTGGGTACTCAGTTTACCAGCCTCAGAAGGATGAAAGGTTGAGTCAACCTTAGTCTGGCTATGTGAGCCTATCATAATCGAACTCAGGTTATGAGCAGAGTCTTCACTGCAGCACTGCAACTTAACCACTGCAACATGAGGCTCCATAGAAGCCTCATACTCCAGGAAAACTTTCAGCCCTTAAGATTAAAAAGCATTAAAGTGGACCTAAATGTATATTCAACAAGATGGTTGCCTACGGCAGGCAGAGAGTAGATTAGGATCTACTCATAGATCTCATTTGTGATTTGCAGTAGATCATTAAAAGCATCTGATTCCCAATGAGGTAACAGTCATGTAAACAAGGACCTACATCCATGGATTCTTTCCACCTAGAGTAGCTGCATTGAATAGATGGCTTTACATAAATGTTGGCTTACTAATTATTTAATTCATTGGTTCCCACCCTAAGGGTCCTGATCCCCAAGGGAGTCACAAAGTGTTTTCTGGGGAAGTATTTTTAGTTGCAATTATTTTTATATTTATTACATTAAATGTGGTACACACAGTGCTGTTTTATTTTAATCCTCTTGGCCAACAGATAGAAAGATGTAATCTGAACCTGAATTGCAGGCAACCTAGAGTTCTTAGCTATTTCTGTTCCCCTTTGGGCAGATTTTTCTTTTATGCACAGCATCCTGACCCACTGCAAACAAGCGATTCCTACTCATTTCTCTCTACTCCTTTGCATCCCCCTTTGGATGACTGATGCCACTCCTTCAGACCTGAGCTTTCACCCAGCTCAAAAAGCAAAACCAAATGTTCTGCTCATATACTGTCCCATGGCGCTTAAAGCACTCTTTGGGTGGTTTACAATTTAATTATGCAAGGTAATCATTGCACCCTCTTTGAGGGGAGGAGACAAGAAGGGAGGGTCGTTTCCACACCCAAAAAAGTGAACTACACTCAAAGTGTATTCACTTTTCTTCTTCTCAAATTTTATCTGGTAAAGACGGTTTAATACACACACATCCCATTTGTTGTTGTTGTTTAGTCGTTAAGTCGTGTCTGACTCTTCGTGACCCCATGGACCAGAGCACGCCAGGCCCCCCTGTCCTACACTGCCTCACGGAGTTGTGTCAAATTCATGTTGGTAGCTTCAATGACACTGTCCAACCATCTCATCCTCTGTCGTCACCCTTCTCCTCTTGCCTTCACACTTTCCTAACATCAGGGTCTTTTCCAGGGAGTCTTCTCTTCTCATGAGATGGCCAAAGTATTGGAATCTCAGCTTCAGGATCTGTCCTTCCAGAGAGCACTCAGGGTTGACACACACCCCATAATTCAGTATTATTCCATTAGTACTGAATTAGAATTATATTCTGGAAAAAAAATCTATTTTAATGTGTTTCCTTTACTGTATTAAAAAGCATTTTTATGCAAATACCAAACAGTGTAACAACAAGGCATTTCATTTGGATTAAGAATTCCCCTTTCCGTACTGACCAAGCCATCCTTTCTGCTTTCTAGCAGCTCACTTTGCCCGATTCCCTTTCAATGAAGGACGAAAACAATCTCCTTTTCTAATTTCACCGTACCTCTCTCCTCACCCAATTGTTGGTCTCAGTTCTGTACGTTTAGAGCTTCCTTGGCCAACCTCGGTCTTTCAAGGCAGAACGGGATGAGACAAAATAAAATATGAATCATCATGATGGATTTGCCATCTTTTTTGAGAGGAGGGGAGAGGGAGAAAGAGAGGGGGGAGAGGGAGAGATGGGCAAAGGAACAACCTTGGTTATAAGCCAAGAGCCTGAAGCCCATAAAGTTTCTGTTTCAATTAGATGTCCCACAAGGTTCCACTCAATTAAGCCCACTCAATTGGTCACAGCCTTTTTTGTTGTCTTCCTTGTGATCCTTTTTCCCCCCCCCCATCTTTCGCCTGCCTTTTCACAGCAACATGTGAGCAGAGCTTGTGGTGGTAGGTCAGTTTCGCGCTTTAATTGTGTGAAGAATCGGACACAACGGCTTAGTGTTGCCATTCAACCAGCGGCTTGTTTCCTGCCCCGAGACGCTGTCTTAAGGAATCTAAACAAACATCTCCTTTTGTTGGACCGTTTTACTGTCCTGGTGACAGTTGTATCACAAGACACAGGGAGTTAATCAAAACAAGAACAATAAAGCCCCACTGAAGCCAAGAGTCTGGTCATATGATATTGGTCTTCGCACAAAAAGAGTCATGTGTTGGATATCCTGAAGCAAAATGGAAGGGATAAAGATGTGGAGTACCTTCAGATCTTTCTGAGATGCTCGGTGGTGAATGGGCAGCTTAGATGGAGTGGCTATGGTTTTTCTAGTCTTTAAACATCACAGAACCTTCCCCACACTGACTGTGGAGAGGCCCTTAGCATTTTCTGTGGAACCACAACACATCACAAAGGAGTTCACGGCACGTTCTAGTGTGCACGGTTTGTATAGAGTCATATTTGTATTTAGCCAGTATTTTAATTACCGTATTTTTTGCACCATAAGACGCACTTTTTTCCCCACAAAACAGGGGGGTGGAAAGTCTGTGTGTCTTATGGAGCGAAGAAAACAGATTATATTTTCCTGTTTTCTTCTCCTAAAAAATTGGTGCGTCTTATGGAAAGGTGTGTCTTATGGAGCGAAAAATACGGTAAATAGTATTCTTTAGCTGGCCATATGAGCAGCAGGATTTATTAATATTAATGTTTTAATGATTGTTTTTAATGTAGGATATTATTGTACTATTGCCTATTTTTAATGGTTTTAATGTTTTAATATTGTTGTACGCCGCTCAGAGACCACGGGTAATGGCGCCGCTAAAAAATCTTGCAAATAAAATAAAATAAAATATTATATATGGCTGACTGAAACCAAGCTGTTGAACCACTATTGCTCCTGGAGCTACATACACAAGATTGGTCATGTCTTCGGAACTTGGCCACGTTACTGTTCTCAACTACAAAGCCATTGCCCATGCTGTTTGGGGGAGTTAGAGTCTGAAATAATAACTTTTCCGAATTCTGAATGTCTTGCAAGGTGAGAATGGATACACAATTAAGAATACGGTGATGCGTCGCAAGACGAATGCCTCACGCAATGAAAAACCCGCAAGACAAAAGTGTTTTGCGATTTTTTTGGTGACTTGCAAGACAAATTTTTCTATGGCCGTGCTTCACAAAATGAATAGGAATGCATTAATTAGATTTCAATGCATTCCTATGGGAAACCACGCTTCGCAAGACCAAATTTTTGCAATACGAAACGACTCACAGAACAAATTATTTTCATCTTGCAAGGCATCACTGTAGCTGGAAAGCTAGACACCCCTCGACTTACTGACTAGCGGGTTAACCGTCTTTCTCCTCAGGCTTTCCTGTTCTTTCTGAACTCAGCTGCCTTCCACACAGGAGTTGGAAGAGACATGGATTTTCCCCAGAAGACGATTTTGTTGTGAGCCATCCCTATTGTAAAGCAACATGTCTGAAGGTGGATTGGTCTTGACTGGGCAGTTAAGGGCCCTTCACTGGAGTAAAGATCTGCTCCCCATGTGTTGATATGGACTGAGGCAGCAGTCCACATTTGGGACACTCCTTGGTAGGGACTGGCTAAGAGCATTGTTATCCCCATCTGCACTTCCAAATTTGCTACCACAGGTCTGGAAGTCAATGTGTTGAAGGGATGTGAGTCTATGTGTGCAAGAACTTTTCACGGCCAACACAAACTTTGTGCCTGTGCAGTGGGAACTGGCTCAGCAAACTTCTAGTCCACATCTCACCTTCCTCCCTTGATTTCAGGACAAAGAAAAGTGACAGAAGATGATAAGGTATTGATTTATTTCCAGTCCTGAAACTTATTTCTCCCCCATGACTGCTGTGAGTGGTTCTGTGGTTTCGGAAACACTTTGTACCGACCAGCAATGAATTGTCTTATTTTCCCCCTGGTGTTGGCATCCAAGTTTCTCACTTGCAAGATAGGCTGTCCGTAGTTCCATTCATTCCCTGGTGGGAACAAATGCAACTGCAATTGGTTCCCACCAGGGAATGAATACAGGGGGAGAGAAATTGCTGCCGCTTTGGCTCTCTGAGAGAAAGGCATCTGAACGCTAACAGAGAATACCTTCTCTCTCTCTCTCTCTCTCTCTCTCTCTCTCTCTCATGTTGCTGTGATTGATTTCATCAGAGCGTATCAAACTTTCCATTCTTCTCTGCTTGGGACTCAATGGGGAAACAATATGGCAGCCAGATCTATTCTTTTCTCTGGTCTACATGCTAGGGACGTGGTGGCGCTGCGGGTTAAACTGCAGAAGCCTCTGTGCTGCAGAGTCAGAAGACCAGCAGTCGTAAGATTGAATCCATGCAACGGAGTGAGCTCCCGTCGCTTGTCCTAGCTCCCGCCAACCTAGTGGTTCGAAAGCATGTAAATGCGAGTAGATAAATAGGTACCACCTCAGTGGGAAGGAAACGGCATTCCGTGTCTAGTCGCACTGGCCACGTGACCACGGAAACTGTCTTTGGACAAATGCTGGCTCTACGGCTTGGAAATGGGGATGAGCACCGCCCCTTAGAGTCAGACATGACTGGACTAAATTTATTTATTCATTTATTTATTTCATTTATACCCCGCCTATTTGGTCAATTGTGACC